>NW_027529179.1:0-85806 GCF_008692635.1 Crocuta crocuta
AATTAAACCTTAAAGTTGAATTAATAATTCATATCATATTAATTTTTTTAGAAAACTTTTCTTCTTGCATAAAATACACACAGACCAGAAAAGTTTAGTAGAGCTCCTTGATGTCCCCAAGACACTATCCTGTATATCATGAAAACAACAAGAGATTCAAGAGGGCATACTCAGTTCCTGACAGTGAATCTCTTTGGTATCTCTGTGTCTGGTGCTGCAGTAGTGACTATAAGGAATTCAAGAATGTAGCCGCTTTGAGGAGGGGGGAAGGCATATATTTAATCCACAAACACACATTTGTGGTGGCCCTATATTCAGCCGGTGTTGTTCCAGGCACCATGGTACTCAGAGAAGCAACTTAAAAGTGTTCACTCTTGGGGCGCCTGGGTGGCTCAGTCGGTTAAGCGTCCGACTTCGGCTCAGGTCATGATCTCAAGGTTCGTGGATTCGAGCCCCGTGCTGACAGCTCAGAGCCTGGAGCCTGTTTCAGATTCTGTGTCTCCCTCTCTGTGTCTCCCTCTCTCTCTGACCCTCCCGTGCTCATGCTGTCTCTATCTCTCTCTCAAAAAAAAGAAAACAAATTAAAAAAAAATTTTTTCAAAAAGTGTTCACTCTTTAGTGAGGTTTAGTGAGCTTAGAATCTAGGAATCTAGTTGGGAATACTAATGAGACATAAAGTTTTGTTTTCTAGTCAGCTGCAGGCAGAAGGTTACTGCATGTGGGGACAGGGGGTGCCGCTTAGTTGACGTGAAGACAACTTTTGCCCCTGTATAGGGCCAGGCTTGGGAGCCTCAACCCAGGGGAGAAAGATCATCCATGCTAGAGGTTATTTCTTGGGTTCTCCTCTGGGTTGTATGGCCTCTCTGAAAGAGGTCCCTGTTCTCTGACATCAGATGAAACAAGTGACAAAACTGTAGACAAAGGCCAGTGAGGTGTGGTGGGAAGAGACCTGAACCTGGAGTGAAATCAATCTGACATCTGATTTTAGGGTTCACCCCGTACTAAACATGTGAACTTAAGCAAGCAACTTGCTGTCACTGGGCCCGTTCCCTCATCTGTCAAGCTGAAGTAAAAACAACACCTGCCCCACTTCCTTATAGAGTGGGTTATTGCAAGGTTCAGATGCACAACACATGAGAGGTTTCTGTAAACTCCAAAGTGGTAGGCCAACTTGGCTTATTTTTATTTTTCTTATTAATGAATGAAAACTGAGTTTTCTGACCAGCTGCTGTCTACTATTTTAGCCTGCTCTATCATCACTTCTGAAAGGTTATATTTCAGACAGCTAGTTGTACCTTACCACAGTATTAGCACTGCACTTAGGCTGAATTCTTAGGGTTCCTATATAATTAAACCAGAACTCCAATTTAGGATAAAGATCATGGTCATAAACCATTTGGAGGTGGGGGAACGTTTGGACCTGCAGTTAAAACACAAGGGCAAATTCACTCAGCTCTATTTTATTCCACATGATCATTTGCTTTGTGTGGGCTCAGCAGATTTTTCAGAATATTCTAGTTAACAAAAATGTTCCCACTGAACTTCACTACTCTACAACCCTAACACTAGTCTGGATAAACCTGCACGAGTTTAGTGTCCTCTCAGTACTAGCATCCTAGCATTGGCAGGGGCTTCCCCTATCTCTAGGCAGGAAAAGAAACAAAACAAAAGTAAACAAAACAAAACAAAACAAACAACCCACAGTGGGCATCTTTTATTGGGTCTTAATTTCATGTGGTTGCCGTTCTGTCTCAACGTTATATAAAATGCCTCGCCCACATACAGAGCACACAAGGAGTTGGAAGAGGGCCAGGGTTTTGTGAGAGTATTTGGAGAGTGAAGTGCCCTTAGGAAGGCTGGGAATATCTCCAACCAAGGGAGAGAGATGGAAAGTGGGTCTTCTCTTCACATCCACTCAAGCAAGCAAGAGAGTCTTCAAGAAGACCACTCCCTAGAGCTTCAAATGAGCCCCCTCTCCATGAGGGACTACGAAGAGGCGCTGTGACGTGGCACCTGGAACACGAGGCACAGCACATCTGCCCCCCCCCACCAGCTCAAACACTCTCTCCTACTGAGTGACCCTATTGAGACGTCACCGCCCGAGGCAGCCACTGTTTGGTCCGTGTCCTGTTGCCCCAGGAGACGAGGCAGGCCTTTCCCAGAGTCTCAGAGAGAAGCCAGAGAGTCCTTGGCCCCGACCCACGACCCACGACCCTTCCTGAGCGAGGCTCCTGCCTCCAGACCTAGCCCCTCCCCACCCCACCCCACCCCCAATCGCCGAGGACCCGATTTCCCTCAAGTTCTCAGAGAAAGGAGAGCAAGGACGGCCTCATGAGTGAGACGGGAGAGGTCACCTGCACGCAGGTGACCGCCTCAGTACCCCCTCAAGCCGCGGAGAAACTCCCGGTTTCCTTGCGAGGTGGAGATCCTCCTCCCCAGACCCCAGTGGCTGGCGACCTCAGCGGAGACGCGATCCCCAAGACCACCGAGGCAGCAGGGGCCAAGGGAAAGGTGCCCAAAAAAGTCATCGCCAAGAGAGTGCGAGGCTCTGTCAAGTGGTTTAACGTGAAGAACGGGTACGGTTTCATCAGCAGGCATGATACCCAGGAAGACGTGTTCGTTCACCAGACGGCCATCACCCGGAACAACCCTCGCAAGTACCAACGCAGCGTGGGCGACGGCGAGACGGTCGAGTTCGATGTGGTGCAGGGCGAGCGGGGCACCGAGGCCGCTAACGTGACCGGGCCAGCGGGTGCCCCAGTGCAGGGCAGCCGCTTCGCTGCCAACCGCCCCCGGTTCCGCAGGGGCTTCTACATCCGCCGCCGCGGGCCACCCTCTCACGGTCCCAGGGGCGCTGAGGACGCCGTCCACGAAGGTGAGGCCAGTGGCGAAGGCTTCACCGAGGCCCAGGGCCAGAGGCGCCGCCTGCCCAGTGGCCCCCAAGACCAAAGGCTGCAGCGCTTCCCGCCCTTCCGCAGGGCCTTGGCCGGGTCTCGCCGCCCTTGGATCCTCGCTCCCACCGGTGGCCCGCGGTCCACCCACCTGCCCGCGGCCGGCCCAGCCTCAAGGCCTGAGGGCGCCCCTCGGCGGGGGCCTGGCCCCAGCTACCTGCTAAGTCGCCCTAGGGGTCGAGGCATCGTTCCTGGTCCAAGACCCTCAGCAGGCATCTCTGAAGAGCTGGAGGCGGAAGACAAGGAAAGCGGGCAAGACGCCGGAGGTCTGCAGCAGAAGCCCCCGCCACGCTACGGATCCCGCCGCCCCAACAATCCACGCCGCCGCCCTCAGCAGGTGCCCGGTGCCCAGGGCCAGGACACCGTGGGAGGAGAAGGCAAGATCGAGAAGGCCCCTGCTCAAACACCCGCTTCGGTTCCTGTGGCCAAGAAGAGCAGCGCCGCTGAGGAGGACGACGCCCGGGTCGCTGACTTCCCCTCTGCCGCCCAGGCCAAGTAACAACACCCCGGCTCCCTCCCTGGGGACTCCCTGGCCTGGGCTGCAGGGGATGCCCCCTTGAGGAGACGATGCCCTTTAAAACACTGCAGTCCAAACATCCACCTTGACTGTTAGATTTCTGCCCTGAGAAAAATACATGCCTCTTCCCCAAGGTTTGAGGATAAACTACAAGATCTATATATTTCTGAATTCCCTCTTACCATCTCTGTTGGTAATTTCCACACACACACACACACACACACACACACCACCCCACACTCATGCACACACCTCTGAATTTATTATTTTAAAAGATCTGACCAGGACCACAGCTATTATTCTGTGTCACCAGGGGAATTAGTTGAAGTATTAAAAAAGTTACTTTTATTTTTAATACAAAAACAAAGATGATCTGATATTGAAGATTATCTTACATTGCTGTGTGATATTACCTGAATGGTCATTTTTTCAATAAATCATTTCATGTTGCTTTTATCTTGTATTGATGTCGTCTGATTTAAAAACAAAACTTGTCAGCACAGAACTGTATTGAAGCAGTCCTTTCAGTCCTTTTTCTGAACCAGTTTTAGCAAACATCATACCTATTGTTCCTTCTTTTTATAAGTCATGAATTTAAGGCTAATTGTGGACTTGGGGTGGTGGGGGTTGAACATCTCAAGGGTGTTCTAAAGGGTTAGAACACAGGGAAGAACATCTCAAGGATGTTCTAAAGGCTTTAGGACACAGAGAGGGAAAAAGTGTCCCCATCACATCCTCTTGCCCTGTCATTTGAGCAATAAATCTGGAGGGTGGGCCCAACCACCCAAATTTACTGCTTAGGTATTCTATGACACATAGCTCAAAGAGCTGGACAAAACACCATCACAGGTTAAAAAAAAAAAAAAAGGCTCTCTGGAAGCAGAATTTGCTTCTATTTTTTTTTAGTGGATTTGATCTAATGCCATTTGCATGAGGGGCTAGGGTGTGTGTGGAGGAATTGGAAAGTTGCTGGTCAAAGGGTAAAATCTTTCACTTATAAGAAAAATAAGTTCTGGGGACCTAATGTACAACATAATGACTATAGTTAAGAATAACTGTGTTGTATACCTGAAATTTGCTGAGAGCAGAGCTTTAATGTTCTCACCATGACAACAACAAAATGATAATTATATGAAGTGAATTATGTGTCAATTAACCTTACTGTGGTAAACGTTTCATGATACGCGTGTGCATCAAGTTATCCCATTGTACATCTTAACGTACACAATATTATATGTCATCTATATGTCAATATAGCTAGAAAGAACTGAAGAAAATTTAAAAAAGAAAACAGGCATTGAAGCCGGAATAAATTTTGTCATGCATATTTCTGGAACTGAAGAGAAATATCTGGTCCATATTTTTCATGTGTGCTTCCTGATTTGAGTCCGTCCGAGGGGGGCTGTGCAGGATTCCTGGAAGGCTGGACAGGCAAAGCTCAGTCCGTTTCAGCCTCTTTCCCATCAGATAGAGAAGCTCCAACTGGGACTGTCATCCCTATCTTGGTTTTGAATATATAGTGGGATTGGTGGGTGGGTAAGAGGCAGGGTTGGGGGAAAGGGGTGGGCAATTCATAAATTTGAAACTAATATGATAGGGAAAAGATAGGATAAAATAGTAAGAGAGGGCAAGGTTAAGACCTGATGTCCCTGAGTGGGGAAAAACACATATCTTAAAACAATGCTGGGAGCATTTGACCACAGCAAAGCCCCTCAGGCGTAAGGTCCCTCTTAACAAAGTAACGGACACCACCTACTCCTCTTCAGGTTCCCCTAAAGAATATGACAATCAAAATACCTAGCTATAATAAATAAATCAAATTAATATGATATGAATTATTAATTCAACTTTAAGGTTTAATTTGCTGAGACCATTGTATTATTTTCATTGAAATAATCAGGTTCTGTCTATTTGTGCTGCACTTGTCTCCACCCATTCTGTGAGGCATATCATTTAATTCCTATCATTAAAAACTTGTCAGTGAAATGGACGGCAATTCAGGCTTAAGGTATACTGTCTGATCCATTATCCTTTAAAAAGCTCATCATCTAAAAATACAATCTTAAAGAAAATTAAAAAATGAAAAGCTTTGTCTGCTGTTTCAGCAACAAACTGGTGCTGAACCTAAGACAGCAGAGTCCGTCCAGGCCCATTGTAAGAGGTTACAACATTATCTACTGTGAGGAATAAATAAACTGGCGGCTTAAGGAGGGGAGGTTTAAAAATAATGCTCCAGCTGCCCCCCCCCGCCCACCCCTGCCATCCCCTTACTGAGTCACTGGCAGTTCCTGTTGAAAAGNCACACACACACACACACACACACACACTGCATCTTACTGGTTCTGTTTCTCTGCAGAACCCTGACTCATGCAGATGTCAACACCAGAACTGGTTCTAAAGAAGACAATTTCTCTCTCTCTTTGTCTCTCTGCCTGTCTCTCTGTTTCTCTGTCTCTGCCTCCCTCTCCCTCTCCCTCTCCCTCTCCCCCCCTCCAGAACTGAACGCTAAGGATGAGTTGTATGAATTGGTTGTGGGTTTCTGGTGTTGGCTCTCTAATTTGATTATATTTAAAGACACTAATAACTCTATTTCCGATAGTAAAAGAGCACACTGTTAGTCCATGGCCTGATGTGCCAATAGAGATACACAAAATATCACTATTGGATACTCCTAATCAAATATTCATACAAGGCAAGGATCTGAGAGGCCATGTACATGATACCTTAAAACATTTTTGTGAAACTGAGGAGTATAATGGGGATTGTTGATTGCTCTTAATGTCACTGGACAAAGTGGGAAAAGGATGAGCTCAGAGATTTGAATTCCTCGCTCAAGCACTTCATAAATGACCTGAAAGCTTCTATGTCTACCCTGAAAGAGACCCCTTATCTCCTGTAGCCACAGGACTGAGATGAGAGTCCCATCCCATGGCTCAATTACAATGGAACTTGAATTCCAAACCTCACTGCATATCTACCATTAAAATGTAGGCATCGATTGGGAAACAATGGGATCCTAAAGATGGGACTGGGAACATGAGGGAAGACCGTGATGAAACTGGGAACACTGAGCCCCTAGCATCATGAGTCATCATTACTAGGAGAAGCAGCCTCTCCATCCCCAGTGAGGAGAGATTAGCCCTGCATTTCCTGAGGACAGTATAGTGGAAAACATAATGCCTGAGGACGTTTCCTTGAAAGACACTGATGATGCTCCTGAGGACCCACCCACCATCACCTCTCTCTGCTTCTACACCTATAACAAGACTCAAGCCCCAACGGGCCCCTAAAGGTGAGCTAAAACGTGTAGCCCATGAGAAGGTGTGCTGCACTCCAAAAGAGCTACTAGATTTTTCTAATTCATGCAGACAGAAATAGGGAGACATGTGTGGGAATGGATACTAAGGATGTGGGATAATGGTTTAAGGAGCCTATCGTTGGATTAGGGTGAATTTATTGACATGGGCCCGCTAAGTAGAGGTGCTCCACTTAATGTTGCAGCACGGAGAGTTAGAAAGGGCTCTGAAACTTTGTTTGGTTGGGTAACACGTGATCCAAAATGTAGTCCGCAGTAAGTGAGCTAGAAATGCATGACCTGCCTTTNAAATAAATAAAAATATTAAAAAAAAAAAATTGAGGAGCCTAAAGGCAATGAGAGTAATTGTATTCCCTGGTGGCAGGGGTCAAGTGGCATCACTCAACTTCCAAAGATAAGGTGGACACGATTACCTTACCTATGTTCAAAGCATAGTCAAAGCAGGAATTAGAATAGTCTGGCTCCCAGAGGCCTATAGCATTGACTAGTTGATCATGATGTTCCTCGAAGGGAAGCGTATAAGAAGCCTACTAAACGCTTACTTGATCTGTATAGTCATGTAGACTCTTTTTTTTTTTTTTGCTATAAACCTTCTTCTTATAACATCTTTTGTTTCATTTTACCTTATTATTGTGTTTTATTTTGATCCCAATAGGGTTAACATAGAGCGTTGCATTAGTTTCAGGTTTAAAATATGATTATTCAACAATTCTACACATCACACAGTGCTCATCACAACAAGTGCACTCTTAGTCCCCATCACCTGTCTCACCCATCTCCTCACCCACTACCCCTTTGGTGACCATCAGTCTTGTTCTATATAGTTAAGGGTCTATTTCTTGGTTTCTCTGTCTCTCTGCCTCTGTCTCTCTCATCTTCCTTTCCTCATTTGTTTTGTTTCTTAAATAGGAGTGAAATCGTATAGTTTTTGTCTTTCTCTGGCTGACTTGTTTCACTTGGCATTATACTCCGTAGTTCCATCCATGTCATTGCAAATGGCAAGAACTTTTTTTGCGCCATTTCGTAAGTTTTCATAGGTTGTGTTTTTATTTGTTTACTTCAGTAATTTTTTTTCCCGATTTGTCTTTTGATTTCTTTTTGTACTTATTGGTTGTACAGGAGTGTGTGGCTTACTTTCCACACATTTGTGAATTCTCCACTATTCCTCTCCTTATTGATTGCTGGTTTCCTTCCTCTGTGGTCACAAAACGTATGTGGTATGATTTGACTCTTTAAATTTGTTAAGACTTGCTATGTGACCTAACACATGATGTGTTCTGTGAAATGTTCATACGTGTTTGGGAAAAGTGTATGTTCTGCTGCTGTTTTGTGGAATAGTCTTTGTGTTTCTCAGGTGCATTTGTCCTTTCTGGATTTCTTTTCTTGCGGGCTACCTATCCATTGTTGAAAGTGAGAAATTGAAATGTTCTAGTAGTATTGTAGTGCTGTCTATTTCTTCTTTCAGAGCTGTCAATGCTTGCTTTGTATATTTAGGTACTCTGAAATAAAATACATGTGTGTGTGTATATATATATATATATATATAATATAAACTATTATGTTTTCCTGATGAATTATTGCATTTTTCATTAGACAGTGATCGTTTTGGGTCTCTTGACATAATTTTTTACTTAAAGACTAATTTGTTTGATGTCAGTATAAGCATCCTTGGTCTCTTTTGTTTACCATTTGCATGGAATATCTCTTCCCATGCCTATCCTTTCAGCTTCTGTGTGTTCGTAAATCTAAAATGGGTCTCTTGTAGGCAACATACGGTTGGATCTTGAGGAGATTTTTGTTTCTTCTATTATTTTTACCCGTTCCACCACCTATGTGTTTCTTTTGGGCATTTAATAATTTAGGATTAGAGTATGTTGATAGGTAAGAGCTTTGTATTGTCATTTTGTTAGTTGTTTTCTGTCAAGCTTGTAGTTCTCTTGTCCCTCTTTTCCTCTTTTGCTATGTTCCTTTGTGATTTCTTTATCTTCTTTTGTACTGATATACTTTGGTTTATTTGCCTTTTTCTTTCATGTATATTCTATACTTACTTTCTTTTGGGTTACCATGAGGCTCACATAGTAATGTATCTCACAGTTTTAAGAGTCTATTTTAAGCTGATAGTGTCTTAACCTCAGTCGCATACACACACTCTGCACTCTTATCCCCCCTAAACCTTGTGTAATAGATGCCACGATTTGCATATTTCTACATGTTTCCCTTTTAACAAAATTTTGTAGTTATTCCTATTACTGATATTTTTGTATTTTAATTTTTAGTAGGATAATCTGTGGTTAACAAGCCACCACTTGAGTTTTACAGTTTTCTGAATATGGCTATATATTTACTTTTACCCATGAGTTTTATACTTTCACATGTTTTCATGTTGCTGTGCAACATCCTTTTATTTCAACTTGAACTCCCTTAAGCATTTCTTCCAAAGCAGGTCTAGTAGTGACTAATTCCCTCTGTTTTTGAGTGTCTGGGAAAATATTAGTCTCTCCTTCATTAATGAAGGGTAGTTTTGTCAGTTATACTATTCTTGGTTGGCAGCTTATTTTCGTTCAACTCTTTGATTATATCATAATACACCTGTGGCTTACAAGCTCTCTGCTGGGAAACCCACCAAAACCTTTATGAGGCTCTCTTGTACATGATAGATCACGTTTCTCTTGATGCTTTCAAAATTTTCCATAACTTGGACTTTTAACAATTGAATTATAATATATCTCTTTGTAGCTTTTAAGTTCATCCTATTGGAAGTCTTTTGGGCTTCTTGAGTCTGAACACTCTTTTTCCTCCACTGATTTGGGAAGTTTTTAGTCATTAGTTCCTTATAGGAGCTTTCTGACTCTCTCTTCTTCCCCATATGGGAACTCTGTAGTGTGTATATTGTTTCCCCTGATGGTATCCCACTAGTCACAAAGATTTCACTTGCTCTTTTTTATTCTTACTTCTTTTTGCTTCTTTGAGTGGATAATTTCAAATGACCTGTCTTCGAATTTGCTGATCCTCCCCACCGCCCCCCACAATTAAGTCACTTGTTGAAGCTTTCCTACTAATTTTTCAACTCATCGTTTTGTATTCTTCAGCTCTAGAATTTATTTTGTTCTTTGTTATTCTTTGTATGTCTCAGTTGATATTCTCATTTTGTTCATGTATTCCTTTCATTTCATTTAATATTCTATCTGTGTTCTCTTGAAACTTACTGGACTTCTTTAGGACATATATTTCATGTGTAATAATTTTTTTGTCAAGTAACTATTTAAGGTGGGTTTTGGGGGGGTTATTTTTTTCTTTTTATTGTGTCATGTCTCCCTTTTCATTGTATTCATTATTGCACACTTGAAGAAATAGCTTCAAACGTGCACATTTGAAGAAACAGCTACCTGTCCCAGTCTTTATGGACTATGGACTTGCTTTGACATGCAAAGAACTTCATTCATTACTTTCACTTCTATTACATACTGGGAGACTCTCGAATTTTTCGATGAATGTTTCTGCTCTGGACTTCTGTGTGTAGATTCCCAATTTGAGGGGATGGCTGCTTTCTTTCATTTTTCAGGAGCCCATAATCTGTGTGTGTGTGTGTGTGTGTGTGTGTGTGTGTGATATCACAAATTCTTTATCCATTCATCATTGATGGTCACCTAGGCTGTTTCCATATGTTGACTATTATAAATAATGCTACTGTAAACACGAAAGTGCATATACCATTTTGAGTTAGGGTCTTTGTTTCCTTTTGATGTATTTTCAAAAGTAGAGTAGCTGGACAATTTGGTAGTTCTATTTCTAATTCCTTGCAGATCTTCCATTGGCTTCCATACTGGCTCTTCCAGTTAACAAACCCACCAACAGTGCACAAAGGTTCCCTTTTCTCCATATCCAAGCCACTATTTGTTATATCTTATCTGTTTGATGCTGACCATTTTAACAGGTAGGAGGTGATGTTTCATTGTGGTTTCGATTGTCATTTCCCTAATGACTAATGATGTTGATCATCTTTCCGTGTGCTTTATGGCCATTTATATATCTTCTCTGGATAAAGGTCTACTTAAGTCTTTTGCCCATTTTTAACTTGGGTTATTTGCCTTTTTGATATTGAGCTGTATGAGTTCTTTATGTATTTTCGATATCAGCTCTTTATCAGGTGTATGCTTTGTGAATAATGCTTTTCCCATTTTGTAGGTTGTCCCTTCACTTTTTTGATTGTTTCTGTTGCTGTGCACAAGTATTTTAGTTTGAGGTAGTCCTACTTGCTTAATTTTGATTGTGTTGCTTGTGCTTCTAGGAGATTCATGGTTTCAGGTTTTTGAGTTAAACTGTGTGGATGGTGTAAGAGAGGGGTCTAGTTTCATTCTTTTATACGTGAATATACCATTTTCCCAGCACAATTTATTGGAAAGAGTATCTTTTCTTCATTGAGTATTCTTGGCTCCATTGTCAAATAGTAATCGATCGAATATTCTTGGGTTTACTTCTGGCCTCTCAATTCTGTTCCCTTGACTTATGCGCCTGTTTTTAAGCCAGCACCATAACGTTTTGATTTAAACACCTTCATAGTATAGCTTGAAATTAGAATGTGTGATGCCTCCCACTTTTGAACTTTTTCAGGATTGTTTGGCTATAGAGGGTCTTTGGTAGTTCCATGTAAATTTTAAGAGTGTTATTTATATAGCAAAAACTAACGCTATCAGAATGTTGATAGGGGTTGCATTGAATCTACAGATGGTTTTTGGTAACATTGACATTATAACAATATTAATGCCTCGGATCCATGAACATGGGATACCTTTCCATTTTGGACGGTGTCTATTTTTGATTTCTTTCATCAGTGTCTTGTGGTTGTCAGGGTAGAGATCTTTCACTTCCTTGGTTAAGTTTATTTCTAAGTAGTGTTTTTGATGCTGTTGTGAATGTGATCATTTCCTGTTTCTTTTTCAGATGAATTTTTCTTAGTGTACAGAAACACTATTGGCTTTTTGTTTGTTTGTTTGTTTGTTTGTTGTTTGTTTGCTAGAGGTAGAGTTGACACACAACAATACATTAGTTTCAGGTGTACAACATAGGGATGCAACAAGCTGCTACTTTATGCTATCCTCACCACAAGTGTAGCTACCATCTATCGCCATACAATGCTATTACAATACCGTTGACTATATTCCCTGTGCTGCACCTTTCATTCCCATGACTTATTTATTTCGTAACTGGAAGTCTGTATCACTCACTCTCCTTCACCCTTTTTGCCCATCCCACCCCCCAACCCATGCTTCTCTGGCAACCATCATCATTCTCTGAATTTATGGGCCTGTTTCTGCTTTGCATATGTCTGCTTATTCATTTTGAAAATTCCATATATAAGTGAAATCATATGGTAGTTGTCTTTCTCTGACTTATTTTACCTAGCACAATAACCTCTTGGTCCATCCATGGTGTCACAAATGGCAAGATCTCATTATTATTATTATTATTATTAATTATTATTATTATTATTATTAAATTGTTTTGTGGCTGAGCAGTGTTCCACTGTGAGTGGATATCTTCTTCACCCATTCATCTTTCAACGGACACAGGTTGCTTTCATATCTTGGCTATTGTAAACAATGCTGCAATAAACAGAGAAGTACATATATACGTTTGAATTGGTGTTTTCATTTCCTTTAAGTAAGTACCCAGTAATGGAATTACTATATCATTTGCTATTTCCACTTTTACTTTTTGGGGAACCATTATGCTGTTTCCCACAGTGGATGCACCAATCACCAACAAATGCAGAGGGGTTCTTTTTCTCTCCAAATCCCCACCAACCCTTTTGATTCTAGTCATTCTGACAGGTGTTGGGTGATATCTCATTGTGTTTTGATTTTCATTTGCATGATAATTAGGGGTGTTGAGCAGTTTTGTATTTGTCCGTTGGCCCTCTGTATGTCTTTTTAGGAGAAATGTCTATTCAGGCCCCATGCCCATTTTTTCGGTGCTTTGTTTTTAAAGTTATTTATATATTTTTGACATTAACCCCTTACCTTATTGGATATATTGTTTGCAAATATCTTCTCCCACTCAGTGGATTGCCTTTGAATTTTGTTGGTGGCTCCCTTCACAAATTTTTATTTTCATGTCATCCCAATAGTTTGTTTTTATTTTTGTTTCCCTGGCCTGAGTAGAGATATCTAGAAAAAATGTTGTGACTGCTTATGTCAAAGTAATTACTGCCAGAGCCTTGGGAAGATGACAGTATAGGAGGAAACCAAGCTCACCTTGTCCCACATTTACAACTAGATATCACTCCAAAGACTGGCACAACAAACTCCACAACGAAATGCAGAGAATTTATTTTGCTGATGTCACACGTGCCCCCCCAGCTGCTTGCACACCGATGCCATGCACCCCCAGCTTCTACCACCCTCTGCTGCACGCCATGGCCCAGCTGCCACCCAGTCTGGGGGGAGGGGACGGAGTCTGGCCTGGTCTAGTAACTCAGTTCAAATTTTGCTAACACCATCCCTCTGCCCCCAAGCCCGTCTGCAGTCATGACCCCTCAGAACTAACCTGCCCTCATCTCACTAACATCGCAGACAGCAAGCACTGATCACAATCAGCAAAAAGTCCATGCAGACATCTGGACTGAAAGGGAAACCACCTGAGACACAATAGCAGGATGCAAGCAACACACAAAGGAGACTCCCCTGAAGTGTCAGGTCCAGGTGAGCAGGGGACTCTGTACTGCAGGACACTACAGGACCTCTTTTCACAAAACCACTACTTTCAAGAGCAGAGGAAATAGCTGACCTTCTTCACACACAGAAACATGCACAGAGAGGTGGACAAAATGAAGAGACAGAGAAACACACCCCAAATAAAAGAACGAAACCAAATCACAACAGGAGACCTAAGCAAAGGAGAAATAAGTAATAAGCTTGATACAGAATTTCAAGTAATTATCACAATCATACTCGACCTCAGAAAAGGGTGGAGGGCATCATTGAGACCCTTGGCAAAGAGATAAAATATAACATATCAGAAAGGAAAGACTCAATAAATGGAAATTAAAAAATACAATAGATGGAATAAGTAATAGGTTATCGGAAGCAGAGGAGCTTATCAGTGACCTGGGGGATAAAGTAATGGAAAGCAATCGAGCTGAACAGGTAAGAGATGAAGAGATGCTGCATAATGAGAATAGACTTAGAGAACTCAGCAACTCCGTGAGGCATAATAACATTCACATAATAAGGATCCCAGAGAGAGGAGAGAGAGAAAGGAGGGCAGAAAATGTATTTGAAGAAAAGAATAGCTGAAAACTTCCAAACCTGGGAAGGGAAACAGATTGATGAGGCACAGAGATCTCCCTACAAATTCAACCGAAGCGCAAGACACATAGTAATTAAAATGGCAAAGATAGTGCTAAAGAAAGAACTTCAAAGTTTGCAAGAGAAAAGAACACAGCCACCTACAAAAGAAACCCTGTAAGCAAAGTTATCCGATGATTTTTTCAGCAGAAACTTTGCAGGCCAGAAAGGAGTGGCAAAATGTATTCAAAGTGTCAAGAGCAAACACTCTGCAGCCAAGAATACTTTATCCAGCAAGGCTATCATTCCGAACAGAAGAATGAATAAAGAGTTCCCTGGACAAACAGAAGTTAAAAGAACTCATGACCACAAAACAAGTGCTACGAGGTCTTTAACAAGGATTCTGTGAGTGGAAAACAAAAGCCATAAGTAAAAGTAAGAAAAATAGGAAGCCCAAGAGCAAGACAAAAAAAAAAAAAAAAAAAAAAGTCAGGAAATGACAAAATAAAAGGATGTAAAATATGACACATATATCTGAAATGTGGATGGGAGAATAGTAAATAATAAGTTCAAATATAAGTGACTATCAGCTTAATATACACTGCTCTATGCCGAAGACAAATTAAAACAACAACAACAACAACAAAGGTAGTAGATATGCAAACAAATAAAGAGTAAGAAAACCAAGTATATCACTGAAAGGAAAACAGCAAACCATGAAAGAGATCAAAGGAAGAACGGATCAGAGAAAAACTACATAAACAGCCACAAAACAAGTAACAAAATGGCAATAAATACCTATGTCTCAATAATCACTTTGAATATAAATGGACTAAATATGCCCATGAAATGACAGGGGGTGACTGAGTTGGGGGGGGCACAAGACCTATCTATATGCGACTTACAAGGGACTCACTGAAGACCTAAAGACACCTGCAGATTGAAAGTGAGGGGATGAGGAAATATTTATCATGCAAAAGGACATCAAAAGAGAGCTGCAGTAGCAATGTATATACCATACAAAATAGTCTTGAAAGAAAAGCCTATAAAAAGAGGCAAAGAAGAAGCCTATATAATAGTAAAGGGGACAATCCAACAAGAAGTATAACAATTGTAAATAAATATGTAGCCAATATGGGAACACCCACATACATAAAACTGTTAATAACAAACATAAAGGAACTAATTGATAGTAACGTACTAATATTAGGGTATTTTAACGCCCCGCTTACCTCCATAGGCAGAACATCCAAGCAGAAAATGAACGGGAAATAGTGGTTTTCAAAGGCACACGGAACCGGATAGATTTCACAGATAACCTCAGAAGATTCCATCCTAAAACAACACGATACATATTCCTTGTTCGAGCACACAGGACATTCTCCAGGATAAGTCACATATTACGCCACAACAACACCAACACCAAAGCCTCAACAAATTCAAAGTAATTGAAGTTAGACCATGTATCCTTTCAGACTACAACACTATGAAATTAAAAATCAACCACAAGAAAAAAAATCTGGAGAAACAACAAATACAACGAGATTAATGCCGTGCTACTACACAAAAAGTTGGTCAGCCAAGAAATCAAAGAAGCAATCAAAACTGACATGGAATCAAACGAAAATGAAACCACAAGAGTCCTAAATCTTTGGGATGCAGCAAAAGTGGTTCTACGAAGGAAGTTTAAAGCAATACAGATCTATCTCAAGAAACAAACCAACCAACGAACAAAAAATCTCCAATAAACAACCTAACCTTACACCTAAAAGAACTAGAAAAGAACAACAATCAAAACCCAAAGCCAGCAGAAGGAAGGAAATAATAAAGATTGGAGCAGAAAAACAATGATATAGATACAAACAAAAAACAATTGAACACATCAATGAAACCAGGAACTGTTTCTTTTTAAAGGTCAACCCCACTGATAAACTTCTAGCCAGATTCCTGAAAATTAAAAAAAAAAAAAAAAAAAAAAAAAAGNTCACTGAAAGGAAAACAGCAAACCATGAAAGAGATCAAAGGAAGAACGGATCAGAGAAAAAACTACATAAACAATCACAAAACAAGTAACAAAATGGCAATAAATACCTATGTCTCAATAATCACTTTGAATATAAATGGACTAAATATGCCCATGAAATGACACGGGGTGACTGAGTTGGGGGGGGCACAAGACCTATCTATATGCGACTTACAAGGGACTCACTGAAGACCTAAAGACACCTGCAGATTGAAAGTGAGGGGATGAGGAAATATTTATCATGCAAAAGGACATCAAAAGAGAGCTGCAGTAGCAATGTATATACCATACAAAATAGTCTTGAAAGAAAAGCCTATAAAAAGAGGCAAAGAAGAAGCCTATATAATAGTAAAGGGGACAATCCAACAAGAAGTATAACAATTGTAAATAAATATGTAGCCAATATGGGAACACCCACATACATAAAACTGTTAATAACAAACATAAAGGAACTAATGGATAGTAACGTACTAATATTAGGGTATTTTAACGCCCCGCTTACCTCCATAGGCAGAACATCCAAGCAGAAAATGAACGGGAAATAGTGGTTTTCAAAGGCACACGGAACCGGATAGATTTCACAGATAACCTCAGAAGATTCCATCCTAAAACAACACGATACATATTCCTTGTTCGAGCACACAGGACATTCTCCAGGATAAGTCACATATTACGCCACAACAACACCAACACCAAAGCCTCAACAAATTCAAAGTAATTGAAGTTAGACCATGTATCCTTTCAGACTACAACACTATGAAATTAAAAATCAACCACAAGAAAAAAAATCTGGAGAAACAACAAATACAACGAGATTAATGCCGTGCTACTACACAAAAAGTTGGTCAGCCAAGAAATCAAAGAAGCAATCAAAACTGACATGGAATCAAACGAAAATGAAACCACAAGAGTCCTAAATCTTTGGGATGCAGCAAAAGTGGTTCTACGAAGGAAGTTTAAAGCAATACAGATCTATCTCAAGAAACAAACCAACCAACGAACAAAAAATCTCCAATAAACAACCTAACCTTACACCTAAAAGAACTAGAAAAGAACAACAATCAAAACCCAAAGCCAGCAGAAGGAAGGAAATAATAAAGATTGGAGCAGAAAAACAATGATATAGATACAAACAAAAAACAATTGAACACATCAATGAAACCAGGAACTGTTTCTTTTTAAAGGTCAACCCCACTGATAAACTTCTAGCCAGATTCCTGAAAATTAAAAAAAAAAAAAAAAAAAAAAAAAAGTCGGGGGACTAAAACAAAAACTCACCAACGGAAAGGGAAGGACAATGAACACCACAGAATTACAAACAATTATGAGATGACATTATGAATAACTACATGCCAAGACATTAGACAGTCTAGAAGAAACGGATAAATTCCTAGATAACATGACCTACCAAAATCGAATCAGGGAGACAGAAAATTTGACCAGGCCTATTACTAGCAAGGAGACTGAATCAGTAATAAGAAATTTCCCAAAATACAAAAGTTCAGGGTCAGATGGCTTCACAGGCGAAACCACCAAACATTTAACGAAGAGTTATACCTATTCTACTCAATCTATTCCAACAAATAGAAGAAGGAAAACTTCCAAATTCATCCTATGAGGCAAGCGTCACCTTAAAACCAAAACCAGATAAAGACTACACACACACACACACACATCCACACACACTGCAGGCCAGTATCTCTGATGAACATGGATGGAAAGATCTTCAACCAAATACCAGTAAACAGAATCCAGCAATACATTAAAAAGATAATTCACCACTATCAGGTGTGATTTACTCCTGGGAGGCAAGGGCGGTTCATTATTCACAAAGCGACCACTGTGATACTCACATTAATAAGAGAAAGGATAAGAAAGATATGATCACATCAATAGATGCAGAAAAAGCATTTGACAAAGTACAACAATCATTCATGACAAAAACCATCAACAAAATAGCTTTAGAGAGAGCATACCGCAACATAATAAAGGCCATATATAAAAAAGCCCACATCGTACCTCATGCTCAATGGGGAAAAGCTGAGAGCTTTCCCCCTAAAGGTGGGAAGAAGTCAAGGATGTGCACTCTTACCACTTTTATTCAACATAGTACTGGAAGTTCCAGACACAGCAATCAAACAACAAAAAGAAACAAAAGGCATTCAGATGAGTAAGGAAGAAGTAAAACTTCCACTATTTGCAGATGACATGATACTATACAGAGAAAAACCTAACAACTCCACCAAAAAATCAGTAGACCTGATGAACAAATTTAGTAATGTTGCAGGATACAAAGTCAATGTGCAGAAATCTGTTGCATTTCTGTGCACTAATAATGGAGCTGCAGAAGGGGAAATTTAAAAAACAATCCCGTTTGAAATAGCATGAAATATTAAAAAAAAAAAAATAGGTAGGAATACACCTCACCAAAGGGGTGAAAGGCCTGTACTCTGAAAACTGTAAAACATTAATGAAAGAAATTGAAGATGACACAGAGAAATGGAAAGAAATGGAGGAGAAATGCTCACGGATTGGAAGAACAAATATTGCTAAAATGTCTACTCTATTCAAAACAATCTGCAGATTTATTGCAACCCCTATTAAGCCACCAACAACGTGTTCCTCAAAACGGTAACAAAAGCATCCTAAAATGTATATGGAACCACAAAAGACTCCAAATAGCCAATGCAACTTTAAAAACGGAAAGCAAAGTTAGAGGTATCACAATTTGGAAGATCAAGGTTATATTACAAAGCTGTAGCAATACTCAAAAGAGTATGGTACTGGTACAAAAATATACATGTAGATCAATGGAACAGAATAGAAACATCCAGGGACGAACCCACAATTATATGGTCAACTAATCTTCCACACAGCAAGAAAGAATATGCAAAGGGAAAAGGTCTCTTCAACAAATGTTGGGAAAACTGGAGCGTTTGATACAAAAGAACGAAACTGGACAACTTTCTTACACCATACACAAAAATAAATCCCAAATGCATTAAAGACCTAAGTGTGATACCAGAAGAGAGTAGAAGCATTAGTTTCACTGACATTGGTCGTAGCAACTTTTTTTTCTAGATGTGTCTCTTTCTAGATGTCCTTCTTGAGGCAAGGAGAAAAGCAAATAAACCATTTGGGACTACATCGAAATAAAAAGCTTCTTTACAACGAAGAAAACAATCAACAAAACTGAAACGCAAACTACTGAAAGGGAGAAGATATTTGCAAATGACACATAAGATATAACGTTAGTATCCAAAATATATAAAGAACTTATGAAACTCAACACCCAAAAACAAATAACCCGATTTAAAAATCGGCAGAAAACATGTATAGGTATTTCTACAAACAAGACGTTGATGGCCAACAGACACATGAAAAGATGCCCAACATCACTCATCATCAGGGAGATACAAATAAAAACCACAATGAGATATCACCTCACACCTGTCAGAATATCGCTAAAATCAACAACACAAGAAACAACAAGTATTGGTGAGGATTGGAGAGAAAGGGACTCTCTTGTACTGTTGGTGAGAGTGAAAACTGGTGGAGTCACTGTGGAAAACAGTATGGAGGTTGCTGGAAAAGTTAAAAATAGAACTACCCTACGATCCAGCAATTGCACTACTGGGTATTTTCCCCTGAAATACAAAAACACTAATTCAAAGTGATACATGCACCCCTAAGTTTATAGCAGCGTTATCTACAATAGCCAAATTACGGAAGCAGTGCAAGCATCCAACGACTTATGAATGGATACGCGCGCGCGCAAACACACACACACACACACACACACACACACACACACACACTAGAATATTACTCGGTGATCAAAAAGAATGAAATCTTGCCATTTGCAACCATGTGGTTGGATCTAGAGTGTATTATGCTGAGCGAAAAAAGTCAGAGAAAGACAAGTAGCATATGATTTCACTCATATGCGGAATTTAAGAAACAAAACAGATGAACATATGTGAAGGGGGGAATAAGCGAAGAGCAGAAACAAGCCACAAGAGTATTAATGATAGGGACTAAATTGAGGGTTGATGGAGGAAGGTGAATGGGAGATTGGCTTAGAGGGGTGATGGATATTAAAGAGGGCACTTGTGATGGGCGCTGGGTGTTCTATGTAAGTCATGAATCACTGAATTTTAGCCGTGAAACCAATATTGCACTCTATGTTAACTCACTAAAATTTAAATTAAAAAATATTTAAAATACAAATCTGTATAAATTAGAATTGAAAGCCCAGAAATGCACCCACGCATATACAGTGAACTAATATTTGATAAGGGAGGAAAGAATAGTCAATGGAGAAAATACAGTACCTTCAGTAAATGGTGCTCCAAAAATTGGTTATTCATTGTAAAAGACTGAAAGCAAATCCCTATCTTACATCACTCATAAAATTAACTCATAATGTATTATAGACTTAAGTGAAAGTCTTAAGCCATAGAACTCCTGGAACATAACATAGGAATGTTTCCTTGACATATGTCTTGGCAATGATTTGGGGGTATGATGCCNCATAATCCCCCTATATATATATATATATATAAGTATATATTTGCCTGATGTCATAACCCCCCCCCCAAAATCATTGCAAAATCTATTGCAAAGGACCTCCTCTTCCTTGTTTTCGTCTGAGTTTTNTAAGACAACATGACAATAGGCTATTTAAGGAAAATAAAATAAAAAATAAAATAAATTTGTGCGTATGATATGCACACACACACATTCAAATATACATATAATATATATATATAAATATATATTTGCCTGATGTCATAATCCCCCTATATATATATATATATATGTATATATTTGCCTGATGTCATAACCCCCCCCAAAAATCATTGCAAAATCTATTGCAAAGGACCTCCTCTTCCTTGTTTTCGTCTGAGTTTTATACTTTAGATTTTAAATTTGGTCTTTGTTCCATTTGATTTAACTTAAAATAATTTTAATGTTTTATTTATTTTTGAGGGAGAGGCAGAGCGTGGGTGGGGGAGAGGCAGAGAGAGAGAGAGGGTGACACAGAATCTGAAGCAAGCTCCAGACTCTGAGCTGTCAGCACAGACGCGGGGCACAAACCTGTGAACTGCGAGATCATGACCTGAGCCGGAGTCAGAAGCTTAACTGACTGGGCCACATAGGTGCCCCAGATTTGTTTTAATTTTTTATATGTTGTTAGGTAAGCGTCCACCTTCTTTCACATGAAGGTATTCAAATTCACATTTTCCCTAGCACCCTTTGATTAAAAACAAACAAACAAACAAACAAACTATTCTTTCTCTATTATTAGCCCTGTTGCCATTGTCAAAGATAATTTGATCAAGTTTGTGTGCTTTTATTTGGTCTCTGTATTCGATTTCATTGGTCTTCATGTCTCTCTCTTTGCTAGTATCACACTGATTTTATTTATTGTAGGTTTGTAATAAATTCTGAAATCAAGAAATAGAAGTTCTACAACTTTATTCTTCTTTTTCAATGTTTTTAAGGCAATTATGTTTTAAAGAGATTGTTAAAATAGTTACATATTATGCATTTACCCTGCAGTTACCATTTAAAGGACTATAGTATGACATTTATGGGCCCCGGGTTATTTTCTCTTCCTGAGTCCCTTCTTTATTTTTCCCCGTTATTAATAGCTTTAATGAAATATTCCCATGTCGTATAATTCACCCATTCAAAGTAAATATTTCAATAATTTTTAGTGTATACACAGAGTTGTGAAACCATCCTTGCAATGCAAAAATATTTTATATATCTCAAAAAGGAACTCCATACCTATTAGTAGTCACGCTCATTCCCAATTCTTACCCCCTGCCCCCAGCCCTAGTTTTCCATTAAGTGAGTCACTCTCTCTATACATTTGTCTACTCTTGAAATTCCATACAAAACGTGTCCCAAAACATGTGATCTTTTATGACTGGCACATTTCACTTAGCATAAATTTTTTAGGTTTACCCATTTTGAAGAAGTTTTACAATGTTTTCCAAAACACTGGCAATATTTTATATTTCCACCTGCATGCTGTGTATATTCCTCACTATCACCAATACCTGCTATTTCTTCTTGGATTATATTTATTCTAGTAGATAAGAAGTTTCATTGTGATTTATGCGTGCAATGTTCTAATGACTCATTATGTTGATCATATATTCATGTATTCATTGCAATTTTTGCGACGTGTCTATACAGATACTTGGCCTGTCCTCTAGCTGAATTATTTGTATTTTTACTCTTCATATATTTTTTCTTATTTATATATTATGCACGTTAGCGCCTTTTCAGCTATATGATTTGAAACATTTTTCTTGTTTTCTGATTTGCCCTTTCACTTTATAGATGCTGTGGGGTTTTTTTTCCCCTTTGTAGCACACAAGTTTTCCTTCTGACTTATTAGATTTTGACTTTCTCTTCCTTTCATGTCGTCTTTTTTGAGTTAATATTAGTATACGGTATGAGGTAGAGCTTCAACTTCATACTTTTGCATGTGGATATCCCACTTTTCATCGGTATTTTTGAAAAGGCTATTTGCTCCTATTGAATTGCCTTGAGCACTGTCAAATATCAATCGACAAGCATAAACGTATAGGTTTATTCCGGGACTTTCAGGTATATTACATTGACCTATGTCTATCTTTGTACCAATACCATCCAGTCTGGCAAAATGCAGGTTTGTGGTAGGCACTGAAATCAGAAAGTGTGAATCCTCAACTTTGTTTTTCTTTTTAAGGATTGTTTTGGCTATTCCGAGTCCACGTACATTTTAAAATTAGGTTGTTAACTTTGCGAAAACGGAGTGTAGGGTTTTCATAGAGATTGTGTTGAACCTGCTGATTGTTTTCTGCAATATTACCAACCTGTATTAGTTTCCTGCTTTAATAAAGTTCCACAAACTGGATGGCTCTGAAAAATAGAACTGTATTGCCTTAAGTTCCAAGGCTAGAATTTTCAAATCAAGGTATTGGCAAGACTACAATCTGTTTGAAAACTGTAGAGGAATTCTTCATCGTCACTTCCTGGCTTCTCTGGTAACTTGCCAGATATCTTTAGCATTCGTGGTCTGTAGATGCATCACTCCAGTCCTCGACTTTCACATGCCATTTTCCCTGTGTATGTTCATGTCGTCTTCCCTCTGTGCATGTCTATGTACAAACTTCTACCTTTTAAAGGACACCAATTATATTGGATTACAGTCCACTCTAATGACCTTACCATAACTTGGTTAGATCTGCAATGACCTTATTTCTAAATAAGTATTTCTAAATACTCCAAGTATTTCTAAATAATACTATCCTAAGATTATTAATTAGATGTATAGATCAATTTGGTGTGGATTGTTATCTTAACATTATTAAGTATTCTCACCCATAAATACAGGATGCATTTCCATTTATTTAGATCTTCTCAATTTCCTTCAATATATTATAGTTTTCAAAGTATAAGGTTTGAACTTATTTTGTAAAACTTGTTTCTAAGCATTTTATTATTTTCAAATGTGTTGCAAATGCAATTATTATTAATTTTATTTTCTTTGGTTTGCACCAAGTGAATAGAAATACAATGGATTTTTAGAAATTAAACCTTGTATTCTGCAATATTACTGAACTTGTTTTTCAGCTTAATAGCTTTTTTAAGGACTGCTTAGGATTTTCTATATACAGATTAAAGTCATTCGTGAATATACTAGTTTCCCTTCTTTCTTCCCGATCTGAATGCATTTCATTTTATTCTCTTGCCCATTTAACTTTGCTAGAACCTCCCATGCAATACTAAATAGATGTGGCAAGTGCAGATATTGTTTTCCTAGTCCTCAAACCTTATATTTTAAGGTGTTCTTGTATAAAACAATATGTAGTTCAGAGTGGGATCCTTATGTATATATTTTCAATATATTATAATAAATATAATATGTAATAATACATAAAAAATAGAACCTACAACATATTTTGTGTATTATATTATGTACATTATATATATGTATACATATATATATACAAATATGTGTATATATTTACTTAAAAAATGTTGCTCTATGGTCTTCTGCTTCTATTGTTTCCAGTGGACATCTCTGTCATCTTTGTTTTTGTTTGCTTGTACAAAAGTTTTTCTTCTGTGTCTGCCTTTTAGGTTTTATCTTTATCTTTTTTGACTTTTTCTTTCATTTTAATGTGCCTTGTGGTTTTCTTCATGTTTCTTTAATTGTAAGTTTTTGAGCTTCTTACAATCCTTCGGGTTGTAGGTATTATCAAATTTGAATGTTCTGAGAATCTTCCCCTAGAATTTTCTGGTCTTCACCTTCCTGTCCTTTCAGGGATTCAAATTAAATATATATTAAGAGGCTTGAAGGTTACCATAGTTCACCGATGTTAGATTTTTTACTTATTTATTCTCCCCGTCTCTTCCTCTTCCTCCTCCTCTTTCTTCTTCTCCTTCTTGGTTTGTATTCTTTTTTTTCCTGTGTGTCTTTCTGGAGAGTTCCTAGTGTTATGTTCTCAAGACCAGTTATCCTTTCTTCTCCAAAGTGTAATCTTTTATTAATCACTTGCATTTAATTCTTCATCTCACATGTTGTAGTTTTCATCTCTAGATATTTTATTTTTTTATATTCTATGTCTTTACACATAATGAACATATGTATGCAGTTGAACCTATGAAATTCAGTCACAGTTACTCTTGTAATGTACTTGTCTGTTAATTCTGTTAATTCTAATATGTCAGTTCTGGTTTATTTATCATTATGTGATTATTCTTTTCATTACTGGTTATTTTTTTTGAGCTGTTTTGCAATATTAATAATCTTTGGAAACTAAACATTGTAAAAGATTTAAATTTTAATGTTATGTGTAGTTTTACATTGTGTCATTGAGATATATATGTGCCACGTTTTCTATATCCTTTCATCTGTTGATGGACACATGGGCTAGTTCCATTATTTGGCTATTGTAAATAATGCTTCATAATCATAGGAGTGCATGTGTCCCTTTGAATTATTGAGTTTTTATTCTTCGGGTAAATACCCATGTGATTACTGGATCATAGAGTACTCCTGTTTCCCTTTTTGAAGAAATTCCAAACTGTTTTCCAGAGTGGCTGCACCAGTTTGCATTCCCAACAGTGCAAGAGGGTTCCTTTTAGTACACATCCACACCTGCAGTTGTTTCTTAACTTTTGACTTTAGCCATTCTGACAGATATGAGGTAAAATCTCATTGTAGTTTGATTTGAATTTTCATAATGATGAATGATGTTGAGTATCGTTTCATGTGTTTTTGGTCATCTATGTGTCTTCTTTGGACAAATGTCTGTTCATGTCTACTGCCAATTTTTGTTTTATTTTTATTTTTTCCTGTCACTGCCTGTATTTATTTATTTTTTATGTAAGTTATTATCAAATTGGCTATCATACAGTGTGTAAAGTGTGCTCTTCGTTTTTGGGGTAGATTCCCGTGGTTCATCACTTACATACAACACCGAGTATTCATCCCAACTAGTGCCCTCCTCAATGCCCATCACCCATTTTCCAATCTCCCTCACCTACCCATCCACCCTCAATTTGTTCTCTGTATTTAAGAGTCTCTTATGGTTTGCCTCCATCCTTCTCTGTTTGTAACTATTTTGCCCCTTCCCTTCCCGCATGGTCTTCTGTTAAGTTTCTCAAGATCCACATATGAGTGTAAACATATTGGAGTTTTGATTTTTGGGTGTTGAGTTGTATAACTTATTTGTATGTTGTGGTTATTAACTCATTGTCTGATATGCCATTTTCAAATACATTCCTCATTCAGTCTTTTGGTTGTGTTGTTTGTTTCCTTCACTGTTCAGAAGCTTTTTTATTTTAAGGTAGTCCCAATTGTTTATCATTGCTTTTACTTCCCTCGTCTGGAGACCTAGCTAAAAAAGTGTTCCCACAGCCCATGTCAAAGAAGTTACTGCCTATGCTCTTTTCTAAGATTTTCATGCCTTCAGGTATCAACATTTAGGTCTTTAGTACATTTTGATTTTTTTTTTTTGGTATGGTGTGAGAAAGTGGTCCTGTTTCATCATTTTGTATGTAGCTGTCTAGTTTTCTCAACACTATTTGCTGAAGACACTGTCCTTTTCCCTTTGCATATCCTTTTCTGCTTTGATGAAGACTAATTTACCATAAAATTCTGAGTTTATGTCTGGATTTTCTATTCTTTTCCATTGATCTGTATGTCTATTTTTGTGCTAGTGTATACTCTTTTGATTACTACAATTTGTAGTATATGTCAAAGTCTGGAATTCCCAAAACTGGCATAACTCCAGTTTTGTTCTTATTTTTAAAGATTGCTTTCGCTATTCAGGGTATTTTGTGATTGCATATGAATTTGAGGATTGTTTCAGTTGTGGGGAAATTGCTGTTGGTATATTGATGGTGATTACATTAAATCTATCAATTGTTTTGGGCAGTATAGTATTTTAACAATATTTATTCTTCCATTCTATGAGCATGAAATTTCTTCATTTTTTCTGTCATCTTCAATTTCTTTCATCAGAGTATATGTCTTTCCTCTCTTTGATTAAGTTTATTCTTAGGTGTCTTATTATTTTGGTGGAATTTTAAGTGGGATTGTTTTCTTAATTTCTCTTTCGTCTGTTTCATTATTAGTGTATAGAAATGTAACAGATTTCTGTACATGCATTTTCAATCCTGATACTTTACTTAATTATCATTTCTAGTAGTGTTTTGGTGGAGCCTTACTTGTTTTTAATATATAGTATTATGTCATCTGCAAATAGTGTGATGTACTTCTTTCATACCGATTTGGATGCCTTTTCTCTTGTCTGATTGCTGTGGCTAGGACTTCCAGTACTAAGTTGAATAAAAATGGTGAAAGCGGACATCACTGTCTTGTTCCTGGATTTGGGGGGAAAGCTCTGTTTTTCCCCATTTAGTATTATTTTCACTGTGAGTTTTTCTTATAAGCCTTTTATTATGTTGACATGTATTCCTTCCAAACCTACTTTGTTTATGCTTTTGTCAGAATGGTGACTGTATTCTGTCAAATGAGTTTTCTGTATCTATTGAAATGATCATACTTTTTTTTAATCCTTTCTTCTATTGATGTAAGGTATCGCGCTGATTGATTTGCAAATATTGAACAATCTTTGCATACTAGGTATAAATCCCACTTCATTATAGTGATTTCTTTTTTCTTTTTTAAAACTTTTTTAATGTTTTATCTTTTTTCTGAGAGAGAGACAGAGAGACAGAGTGCAAGCAAGGGAGGGTCAGAGAGAGAATGAGACACAGAATCCAAAGCAGGCTCCAGGCTCTGAGCTGTCAGCACAGAGCCCAATGAGGGGATCAAACTCACGAACTGTGAGATCATGACCTGAGCCAAAGTCAGACACTTAACTGACTGAGCCACCCAGGTGTCCCATAGTTATTTCTTTTAATGTATTGTTGGACTTAGTTTGCTAGTATTTTGTTAAGTATTTTTGCATCAATATTCTTCAGAGATATTGCCTGTAGTTCTTTTTGGTGGTGTTTTTATCCGGTTTTGGTATCAAAGTATTGTTGGTCTCATAGAGTGAATTTGAAAGTTTTCCTTCTTTGTTTATTTTTTTGGAATGATTTGAGAAGAATAAGTATTAACTGTCCTTTATGCGTTTGATAAAATTCCTCTTTGAAGCCCTCTGGCCCTAGGATTTTGTTTGTTGGGAGTTTTTTGATCACTAATTCAATTTCCTTGCTAATAATCAGTCTATTTAAATTTTCTATTTCTTCCTGAGTCAGTTTAAGTAGTTATATGTTTCTAAGAATTTATCAGCCTCTAGGTTGTCTAATTTTTGGTATATATTTTTTCATAATATTCTCTTACAATTGTTTGTCTTTCTGTGGTGTTGGTTACAAATTTTACTCTCATTGTGATGTGGTTTACTTGAGTTGTTTTTTGTTTTGTTTTGTTTTGTTTTTGGTAAGTGTGGCCAGAGGTTTATAAATTTTATTGATATTTTCAAAGATTCATCTTCTGCTTTCAATAATCTCTACTACTATTTTTTAGTTTCTATATAATTCATTGCAACTCTAATCTTTATTAATTCTTTATTTTTGCTGGCTTTCAGTTTTGTTTGTTCTTCTTTTTCTAGCTCCTTACATGTAAGGTTAGGTTGTTTATTTGAGAGATTTTTCCTGCTTCTTAAGTTAGGCCTGTATTGCCATGAACTCCCCACTTTGGACCTCTTTTGCTGCATCCCAAGTAATCTGGACCATTGTGTTTTCATTTTCATTATTTCCATGTAATTTTTTATTTCTTTTTTTGATTGCTTGCTTGACTCATTAATTGCTTAGAAGTATATTATTTAACCTCCCTGTGTTTGTGCTGTTTCCACATTTTTTCCTGTGGTTAATTAATTTCTAGTTTTATAGCATTGTGGTCTACAAAGATACATGGTATGACTTTGCTATTTCTTAATTTGTTGAGGGTATTTTGTGGTCTAATATGTGATATATTCTATACAATGTACCATGTGCATTGACTTTTATTTGCGTGACAAGTGTTTCTCCACTACCTCACTTTCAATTTGCAGGTATCCTTAGTTCTGACATGAGTCTCTTATAGACAGGATATAGATGAGTCTCGCTTTTTCTACATTCTGTATCCATATTTCTTCTTATTGGAACATGATATCTTGCTCTCTTTCATGGCTTGCTTGTTTTCTTTACCAGTATACTTGGATCCCTCTATCTTTCGTTTGCTTATCTATTACCTGTTTTTGATTTGTGGTTACCATTAAGTTTGTATATAAATTCCTCGGCATGTAGCAGTCTACATTAAGTTGATGGTCATTTAATTTTGAACCAATTCTTTACTCTTCTCCCTGCCACATTTTAGACATGTGGTGTCATATTTTATATCTTTTCATTTTGTGAATCCCTTGACTAATTTTTAAAGATATGCTTATTTTTCATACTCTCATTTTTATGATGTTTCCTTTACAATCAAGGAGTTTCTTTTAATTTTTCCTGTAGGGCTGATTTAGTGGCCATAAACTCCTTAGGTTTGTGTTGTCTGAGAATTTATAAATCCTTCTAATCTGAATGATGGCATTGCTTGGTAGTATTCTTGCCTGCAGATTTTTCCTTTTAAGCGCTTTGGATTTATCATTCCACTACCATGCAGCTTACAAAGTTTTTGGTGAAAAATATGCTGATAGCCTTGTTGAATTTCCCTTGTACATATTGTTATTTTCTCGTGCTACTTTAATTTTTTTCTTTATCACTACTTTTTGCCTTTTTATTTTTTAAAAAAATTTTCCTGACTCTTAGATGACATTTATTGTTTTTTTTTTACAAATAGTTTATTGTCAAGTTGATTTGCATATAGCACCCAGTGCTCATCCCCACAAGTGCCCTCCTCCATCCCCATCTCCCCCCTCCCCCCAATTACCATCAGTCCTCCGTTTGTTCTCAGCATTCAAGAGTCTCTCATGGTTTGCCTCTCTCCCTCTCCCCCATTATTCCCCCCTTCTTCTCCCCAATGATCTTCCATTAAGTTCCTCCTAATCCTCCTATATGTGCAAACATATGATATTTGTCCTACTCTGCCTGACTTATTTAGCTCAGCATAACACCCTCAAGGTCCATCCAGGTTGCTACACATGGCCAGATTTCGTTGTTTCTCATTGCCATGTAGTATTCTATCATACAGATAAACCACAACTTCTTGATCCATTTGTCCGTTGATGGACACTTTGGCTCTTTCCATGTTTTGGCTATTGTTGAGTGCGCTACTATGAACATTGGGGTACATGTGCTCCTATGCATCATCACTCCTATATCCCTTGGGTAAATTCCTAGCAGTGCTATTGCTGGGTCGTAGGGGAGTTCTATTGTTAATTTTTTGAAGTACCTTTACTCTGTTTTTCAGAAGAGCTACACCAGTTTCCATTCCCACCAACAGTATAGGAGGGTGCCCATTTCTCCACATACTCGCCAGCATCTAGAGTTCTCTGATTTGCTCATTTTAGCCACTCTGCTGGGGTGAGGTGGTATCTAAGTATGGTTTTGATTTCTATTTCCCTGAGGAGGAGGGATGCTGAGCGTCGTTTCATGTGTCTATTGGCCATCTGGATGTCCACTTTGGAGAAGTGTCTGCTCATATATTCTGTCCATTTCTTTACTGGGTTGTTTGATTTTCGGGTGTGAAATTTGGTGAGTTCCTTATAGATTTTGGATATTAACCCTTTATCTGATATGCAATTTGCAACTTTCTTTTCCCATTCCGCCGGTTGTCTATTATTTTATGGATTGTCTCCTTTGCCCTTGGAAGATGTTAATCTTGATGACGTCCCAATAGTTTATTTTTGCTCTTGATTCTTTTGCTTCTGGGGATGTGTCAGGTAAGAAATTGCTGCAGTGGAGGTCAAGGAGGATGTTTCCTGCTTTCTCCTCCAGGGTTTTTATGGGTTCCTGTCTCACGTTCAGGTCCTTTATCCATTTTGAGTTTATTTTTGTGTATGGTGTGAGGAAATGATCTAGTTTCATTATTGTGCATGTTGCTGTCCAGTTCTCCCAGCACCATCTGTTAAAGAGACTGTCTTTTTTCCACTGGATACTCTTTCCTGCTTTGTCAAAGATTAGTTGGCTGTATATTTTTGGGTCTACTTCTGAGTTCTCAATTCTATTCCATTGGTCTATGTGTCTGTTTTTGTGCCAATACCATACTGTCTTGATGATGACAGCTTTGTAATAGCGGCTAAAGTCTGGGATGGTGATACCTCCCGTTTTGGTTTTATTCTTCAAAATTACTTTGGCTATTCGGGGTCTTTTGTGGTTCCATACAAATTTTAGAACAGTTTGTTCCAGTTTTGAGAAGTATGCTGGTGCAATTTTGATTGGAATTGCATTGAACGTGTAGATTGCTTTGGGTAGTAATGACATTTTAACAGGATATTTATTTATTCTTGGAAGAATATATTTATTCTTCCAATCCATGAGGATGGAATGTTTTTCCATTTCTTTCTATCTTCTTCAATTGCCTTCATAAGTTTTCTAGAATTTTCATCATACAGATCTATTATATCCTTGGTTAGGTTTATTCCTAGATACTTAATGGTTTTTTTGTGCAATTGTGAATGGTATCAGTATCTTGAATTCTCTTTCTGTTGCTTCATTATTGGTGTATAAAAATGCAACCGATTTCTGCACTTTGATTTTGTACCCTGAAACTTTTCTGAATTCTTGGATCACTTCTAGTAGGCTTCTGGTGGAGTCTATGGATTTTCTATGTAGAGTATCATGTCGTCTGCGAAAAGTGAAAGTTTGACTTCTTCTTTGCTCATTCTGATGCCTTTTATTTCCTTTTGTTGTCTGATGGCTGTTGCTAGGACTTCCAGCACTATGTTAAACAACAGTGGTGAGAGTGGACATCCCTGTCGTGTTCCTGATCTAAGGGGGAAAGCTCTCAGTTTTTTCCTGTGGAGGATCATGTTAGCTGAGGGTTTCTCATAGATGGCTTTTATGATGTTGAAGTAATTTCCTTCTATCCCGACTTTCTCAAGGGTCTTTATTAAGAAGGGATACTGTGTTTTGTCAAATACTGTTTCTGCATCTATCGACAGGATCATATGTTTTTTTATCTTTTCTTTTGGTGATGTGACGTATCACATTGATTGATTTGCGAATGTTGAACCAGCCCTGTGACCCAGGAATGAGTCCCACTTGATCCTGGTGGATCATTCTTTTTATGTGTTGTTGAATTCGATTTGCAAGTTGAGGATTTTTGCATCCGTATTCATCAAGGATATTGGCCTGTAGTTCTCTTTTTTTTTGCTGGATCTCTTTCTGGCTTGGGAATCAGAGTGATGCTGGCTTCATAAAATGAGGCTGGAAGTTTTCCTTCGATTTTGGTTTTTTGGAATAGCTTGAGAATAATGGGTATTAATTCTGTTTTAAATGTCTGGTAGAATTCCCCAGGGAAGCCATCAGGTCCAGAGCTCTTATGTGTTGTGAGATTTTTGATTACTGATTCGATTTCTTCACTTGTTATGGCTCTGTTCAGATTTTCTATCTCTTCCTGTGTGAATTTTGGGAGTGAGTGAGTGTTTAAGAATTTGTCCATTTCTTCTAAGTTGTCCAACTTGTTGGCATATAATTTTCATAGTATTCCCTGATAATTGCTTGTATTTCTGAGGGGTTGGTTGTAATCAGTCCATTTTCTTTCATGATTTTGTCTATTTGGGTGCTCTGTCTTTTCTTTTAGAAGCCTCTAGAGGTTTGTCAATTTTGTTTATTTTTTCAAAAAAACCAACTCTTGGTTTCATTGGTCTATTCCATTGTTTCTTTGGTCTCTATGTTGTTTCTTTCTGCTCTGATTTTTACTATTTCTCTTCTTCTACGGGGTTTGGAGTGCTCTTGTTTCTCTTCCTCTAGTTCTTTTAGGTGAGCTGTTAGATTTTGCACTTGGGCTTTTTCTAATTTCTTGAAATAGGCCTGGAGTGCAATGTACTTTCCTCTTAGGACTGCTTTTGTTGCATCCCATAGAGTTTGGATTGTTGTATTTTCATTTTAATTTGTTTCCATATATTTTTAAATTCGTTATCTAAATGCCTGATTGGTCCATTCATTCTTTTGTAAGGTGCTTTTTAACTTCCATGTTTTTGGATGTTTTCGACTTCTTCCTGTGATTGATTTCAAGTTTCAAAGCATTATGATCTGACAGTGTGCATGGTATGATCTCAATTCTTTTATATTTATTGAAGGCTGCTTTATGTGCCAGTATGTGATCTATCTTGGAGAATGTGCCATGTGCACTTGAGAAGAAAGTAAATTCCATGGCCTCAGGTTGTAGAGTTCTGAATATATCTGTCAGATCCGTCTGTACTAATGGGTCATTCAAGTCTATTGTTTCTTTAGTAATTTTCTGTCTGGTTGATCTATCCTTTGCTGTAAGTGGAGTATTAAAGTCCCCAACTATTAGCACATTCTTACCTTTAAGATTGTTTCAGTTTGTGATTAATTGTTTTAAATATTTAGATACTACCATATTCGGTGCATAGACATTTATAATTTTTAGTTCTTCCTGATGGATAGATCCTTTAATTATTATATATTGCCCTTCTTCATCCCTTGTTATTGTCTTTACTTTAAAGTCCAGTTGGTCTGATATAAGTATAGCTACTCCAGCTCTCTTTTGACTTCCTGTAGCGTGATAGGTATTACTCCATCCCCTTACTTTTAATCTGAAGTTATCTGCAGGTCTAAAATGTTTTCCTTGTAGACAACAAATAGATGGATTTTTTTTATCCATTCCGTTACCCTATGTCTTTTGACTGTAGCATTCAGCCCATTTACATTCAGTGTTATTTTTGAAATATGTGGGTTTAGACTCATTGTGTCCTTTGTGGGATTCATGCTTATTGTGGTATCTCTGGTATCTTGCATTCCTTGCAACACTTCCCTCAGAGAGTCCCCCTCAGGATTTCTTGTAGGGCTGGATAGTGGTGACAAATTCTTTCAATTTTTGTTTATTTGGAAAGACTTTTATCTCTCCTTCTTTTTTTTTTTATTTCTAGGAGGTAGAGAGAGAGAGAGAGACAGCGTGAGCAGGGAAGGGTCAGAGAGAGAGGGAGTCACAGACTGAAACAGGCTCCAGGCTCTGAGCTGGCAGTCAGCACAGAGCCCGACGTGGGGCCCGAACCCACGAACCGCGAGATCATGACCNCTTGAATTCTCTTTCTGTTGCTTCATTATTGGTGTATAAAAATGCAACCGATTTCTGCACTTTGATTTTGTACCCTGAAACTTTTCTGAATTCTTGGATCACTTCTAGTAGGCTTCTGGTGGAGTCTATGGATTTTCTATGTAGAGTATCATGTCGTCTGCGAAAAGTGAAAGTTTGACTTCTTCTTTGCTCATTCTGATGCCTTTTATTTCCTTTTGTTGTCTGATGGCTGTTGCTAGGACTTCCAGCACTATGTTAAACAACAGTGGTGAGAGTGGACATCCCTGTCGTGTTCCTGATCTAAGGGGGAAAGCTCTCAGTTTTTTCCTGTGGAGGATCATGTTAGCTGAGGGTTTCTCATAGATGGCTTTTATGATGTTGAAGTAATTTCCTTCTATCCCGACTTTCTCAAGGGTCTTTATTAAGAAGGGATACTGTGTTTTGTCAAATACTGTTTCTGCATCTATCGACAGGATCATATGTTTTTTTATCTTTTCTTTTGGTGATGTGACGTATCACATTGATTGATTTGCGAATGTTGAACCAGCCCTGTGACCCAGGAATGAGTCCCACTTGATCCTGGTGGATCATTCTTTTTATGTGTTGTTGAATTCGATTTGCAAGTTGAGGATTTTTGCATCCGTATTCATCAAGGATATTGGCCTGTAGTTCTCTTTTTTTTTGCTGGATCTCTTTCTGGCTTGGGAATCAGAGTGATGCTGGCTTCATAAAATGAGGCTGGAAGTTTTCCTTCGATTTTGGTTTTTTGGAATAGCTTGAGAATAATTGGTATTAATTCTGTTTTAAATGTCTGGTAGAATTCCCCAGGGAAGCCATCAGGTCCAGAGCTCTTATGTGTTGTGAGATTTTTGATTACTGATTCGATTTCTTCACTTGTTATGGCTCTGTTCAGATTTTCTATCTCTTCCTGTGTGAATTTTGGGAGTGAGTGAGTGTTTAAGAATTTGTCCATTTCTTCTAAGTTGTCCAACTTGTTGGCATATAATTTTCATAGTATTCCCTGATAATTGCTTGTATTTCTGAGGGGTTGGTTGTAATCAGTCCATTTTCTTTCATGATTTTGTCTATTTGGGTGCTCTGTCTTTTCTTTTAGAAGCCTCTAGAGGTTTGTCAATTTTGTTTATTTTTTCAAAAAAACCAACTCTTGGTTTCATTGGTCTATTCCATTGTTTCTTTGGTCTCTATGTTGTTTCTTTCTGCTCTGATTTTTACTATTTCTCTTCTTCTACGGGGTTTGGAGTGCTCTTGTTTCTCTTCCTCTAGTTCTTTTAGGTGAGCTGTTAGATTTTGCACTTGGGCTTTTTCTAATTTCTTGAAATAGGCCTGGAGTGCAATGTACTTTCCTCTTAGGACTGCTTTTGTTGCATCCCATAGAGTTTGGATTGTTGTATTTTCATTTTAATTTGTTTCCATATATTTTTAAATTCGTTATCTAAATGCCTGATTGGTCCATTCATTCTTTTGTAAGGTGCTTTTTAACTTCCATGTTTTTGGATGTTTTCGACTTCTTCCTGTGATTGATTTCAAGTTTCAAAGCATTATGATCTGACAGTGTGCATGGTATGATCTCAATTCTTTTATATTTATTGAAGGCTGCTTTATGTGCCAGTATGTGATCTATCTTGGAGAATGTGCCATGTGCACTTGAGAAGAAAGTAAATTCCATGGCCTCAGGTTGTAGAGTTCTGAATATATCTGTCAGATCCGTCTGTACTAATGGGTCATTCAAGTCTATTGTTTCTTTAGTAATTTTCTGTCTGGTTGATCTATCCTTTGCTGTAAGTGGAGTATTAAAGTCCCCAACTATTAGCACATTCTTACCTTTAAGATTGTTTCAGTTTGTGATTAATTGTTTTAAATATTTAGATACTACCATATTCGGTGCATAGACATTTATAATTTTTAGTTCTTCCTGATGGATAGATCCTTTAATTATTATATATTGCCCTTCTTCATCCCTTGTTATTGTCTTTACTTTAAAGTCCAGTTGGTCTGATATAAGTATAGCTACTCCAGCTCTCTTTTGACTTCCTGTAGCGTGATAGGTATTACTCCATCCCCTTACTTTTAATCTGAAGTTATCTGCAGGTCTAAAATGTTTTCCTTGTAGACAACAAATAGATGGATTTTTTTTATCCATTCCGTTACCCTATGTCTTTTGACTGTAGCATTCAGCCCATTTACATTCAGTGTTATTTTTGAAATATGTGGGTTTAGACTCATTGTGTCCTTTGTGGGATTCATGCTTATTGTGGTATCTCTGGTATCTTGCATTCCTTGCAACACTTCCCTCAGAGAGTCCCCCTCAGGATTTCTTGTAGGGCTGGATAGTGGTGACAAATTCTTTCAATTTTTGTTTATTTGGAAAGACTTTTATCTCTCCTTCTTTTTTTTTTTATTTCTAGGAGGTAGAGAGAGAGAGAGAGACAGCGTGAGCAGGGAAGGGTCAGAGAGAGAGGGAGTCACAGACTGAAACAGGCTCCAGGCTCTGAGCTGGCAGTCAGCACAGAGCCCGACGTGGGGCCCGAACCCACGAACCGCGAGATCATGACCTAAGTGAAAGTTGGACGCTTAACCGACTAAGCCACCCAGGCGCCCCTCTGTCCTTCTATTTTGAATGCCTGGCTTGCTGGATAGAGGATTCTTGGCTGCATATTTTTTCTGTTCATCACATTGAAGATCTTCCTCCATTGGTTTCTGGCCTGCCAAGTTTCAGTAGATAGGTCTGTCACCACTCTGATAGGTTTCCCTTTGTATGTTAGGGCCCTGTTTCCCTACCTGCTTTCAAACTTCTCTCTTTGTCCTTCTATTTTGCCAGTTTCACTATGATATGTCGTTCATATGATCGATTCAAGTTTTGTCTGAGGGGAGTTCTCTGTGCCTCTTGATTTTCAACTTCCTCTTCCCTCTCCAGGTTGGGGAAGTTCTCTGTTATAATTTGTTACAGGACTCCTTCAGCACCTTTCCCTCTCTCTTCCTCTTCCGGAATTCCTATGATACGGATATTATTCCGTTTGATTGTATCGCTGAGCTCTTGAACTCTTCTTTCGTGTTCCTGGATCAGTTTATCTCTCTTTTCCTCAGTTTCTTCTTTTTCTATAATGGTGTCTTCTAAATCACTTATTCTCCTTTCTGCCTTTTCAGTCCGTGCATGGGACACCTCCAGTTTATTATGTATCTCATTATCCCATTTATTTATTTATTTATTTATTTATTTATTTTATTTTTTTTTTTTTTAATAGTTTATTGTCAAATTAGTTTCCACATAACACTCAGTGCTCATCCCCACAAGTGTCCTCCTCCATGCCCATCCCCCCTCCCCCCCACATCCATCAGTCCTCAGTTTTTGTCAGCATTCAAGAGTCTCTCATGGTTTGCCTCTCTCCCTTTCCCCCACCATTTCCGCCCTTCTTCTCCCCCTTGTTCCTCCGTCAAGTTCCTCCTAATCCTCCTATACGTGCAAACATATGATATTTGTCCTTCTCTGCCTGACTTATTTCGCTCAGCATAACACCCTCAAGGTCCATCCATGTTGCTACACATGGCCAGATTTCATTGTTTCTCATTGCCATGTAGTATTCCATGGTATAGATAAACCACATCTTCTTGATCCATTCATCTGTTGATGGACACTTAGGCTCTTTCCATGTTTTAGCTATTGTGGAGAGTGCTGCTATGAACATTGGGGTCCATGTGCTCCTATGCCTCAGCATTTCTGTATCCCTTGGGTAAATTCCTAGCAGTGCTATTGCTGGGTCATACGGGAGTTCTATTGTTAGTTTCCTGAGGAACCTCCACACTGTTTTCCAGAGGGGCTGTACCAGTTTACATTCCCACCAACAGTGTAGGAGGGTGCCCGTTTCTCCACATCCTCGCCAGCATCTAGAGTTCTCTGATTTGCTCATTTTAGCCACTCTGACTGGCGTGAGGTGGTATCTCAGTGTGGTTTTGATTTGTATTTCCCTGATGAGGAGGGATGCTGAACATCGTTTCATGTGTCTGTTGGCCATCTGGATGTCCTCTTTGGAGAAGTGTCTGTTCATATCTTCTCATTATCCCATTTTTAATTCGCCATAATTTTAAGCTCCATATTGTATGTAGCCATAGTTTCTCTGATGTCCTCCATGTTTTTTCAAGCCTGGCGATTCATTTTATGATTATTGTTCTAAATTCTTGTTCATTTATGGTCCTCATATCTGTTTTGAGCAGTTCTCTAGCTGTCATTTCTTCCTGGAGTTCTTTGGAGGAGGCTTCTTCCGTTTCATCATTTTGGTTAGCTTTCTATCTCTTGTTAATTTTAAAAGCTTGTTGTACACACTGCCTCTGTGAGTTTTGCTGTATTAGAGAGGTTCTTTTGACTGTTCAGGGCCTGTCTGTTCACGAAGTGTTCTTTGGATGGTGTCTCTTGGCTACTCTTGTTGAGCGTTTGGTTCTTTTGTTTCCCTACTGGTAGCGGTATTTAGGACTCTCCACCATGTGTAGTTTGGCTTGTTTCTTGAGGCAGCCCTGGAATAAGAAAAGAGACCACCCCAGAGGGAACACAGGCACACAAAAGCACAGACAAAACCAATAAACAGGCAAACCCAGGCTCAGGTAAAAACAGCTATAACAACAACAAAACAGCTATCTGGAGTGGATGGGCGTGGTTTCGTGTAGGCAGGTCTTGTCTCCACTGTGTCAGCCAGCCTCCCTGAGGCCCCTCCTTGATGGTTGTGGGGAGAAGAATGGTGGCGCCCCAGTCCCTTCTCAACCAAGCGTTGCAAATCACTTCTTCGTCTGATCTCCGTGTGCTGAGGTAGTAGCCAAGGTGGGCTGAGTTCTATGCCCACCACACTGCCTGTTTCTAGGTCACAGTCTGCGGGCTTTGTTATACTGCTTAGAACAGTCCCGCAGGTTGCTGCTTCCCTGTTGCCTGGGGGTTGAGTGGAGGGTGGGAGACGTGTCGCAGCCTCAGATCCCCAGGGGTCAAGCAGGGATACAACCTGAGTGCATTACGGGAACATAGCAACTTCAGGTCCGCAGAGTCCGCGTCACTGCAGAGCACCGCCGCAGCTTTAGCGGGCCTCTGTCGCGCTCCGCTGCCGCTTTACCGGGCGCCGGCACAGCTTCACCGGGTCACCGCAGCAGCCACTCCTTCAGCAAGCCGCTGTTGCGAGCGCCGCTGCCGCTTCACTGGGAACCTTTACATCTTCACCGGGTTGCCGCTCCTGCTGCTTCAGTTGGTGTCTGTCGCGCGCGCCTTGCCCCTTCCCCCGGCGCGGGACCGCCTCTGCAGGCATTGCTGCCGGTTCACCAGTCCGCCGCTGCCATGGACGGGGCAGGGCGCAGGGCAGTTCAGTTTTTCCTGGCGCCTTATGGGACCAGGGCACCTAGTTTTAAGTCAGCACCCCAGCCAGAGCTAAAAAACACTGTCTTTCCTAGGCGAGGTTTTTTTCTTCTCCAGGGAGAGTTCTATGAGCAATCTCAGCTTTTCTTTCCTGTCCCCTGGACTCGCGGCAGCTCGCCACCACTCGCTGGTTTATTACTCACTGCAGCTGCATGCAAGCCGGGTTCCCACCCCTCCCTCCGTATCTCTGGGTCCCACCCCGCTTTTATCTTCCCCAGTTTGCACTCACGCACTTATGAGGTTTCTTTCCCAGTGTACTTTGTCTCTTTCTCTTCCCAAACTCCTGTGGCTCAGTGTCCTACGACTTCAGGCCTTCTCTGTTTGAGAGATGGGTGCAGGCGAAATGCACGGAGCTCCCTACTTCTCTGCCATCTTGCCTCCTCCTAGATCTACTTTTTGGCACTTTAATTACTACGTATCTTGCTATGGATATCTTTGGGTTGATTTGTGGGGGAGATCTCTATGCCTCCTATTTCTGGATATCTGTTTCCTTCCCCAGATTAGGGAAGTTTTCAGCTATTATTTACTCAAATAAATTTTCTACCCCTGTTTTTGTCTCTTTTTCTGGTATCCCTATAATGCAAACGTTATTACAATTGATGGAGTCACCGAGCTCCTAAAGACTATTCTCAATTTGCATAATTTTTCCTCTCATCTGGTCAACTTGGTTACTTTCTATGACTCTGTCTTCCAGGTCATTAGTTTGTTTTTCTGCTTTATCTAGCTTGCTCTTTTTTCCATCTAGTTTATTTTTAATTTCTTTTCTTCATATCTGATTAGTTCTTTTTATGTTTTATCTACCTTTGTTAAGGGTCTCACTGATGTCTTCCATTCTTTTCTCAAGTCCACTGACTATCTTTATGACCGTTACTTTAAATTCTCTGTCAGGCATTTTACTGAGGTTCACTAAAGACTTTTGCTGTGATTTTGTCATGTTCTTTCATTTGGGACATATTTCTCTGTCTTCTCATTTTATCCAACTATGTGTCTGTTTATCTGTGTTAGGAAAATCAGATATGTTTCCTTTTCTTGAAGGTAATGGCCTTATGAAGAAGTCCTAAAACGTCCTGCAGTGCAATGTGCCCTATTCCTAGAACTTGGAGCTTCAGAGAGTAACTCCTGTGTGTGTTGTGTATGTCTTGTCGAGTTCTTGCAACTTTTCCATTCAGTCCAGTGGCACTCTTTGCCTTTTGTGGACAGTGTTTGATTTCTGGCAGGGGGTTGGGTGAATTTTAACAGGCACATGCTGGTTTCCTTGTTAAATGAGAGCAGGAGCCATGGCTGTGGAACCTGGGTGACCTAAGCAGATCTACAAAGTGCATGTGGCTGGGGCATGCACTTTTAACAAGGTTCAACTCAGGTTTCTGCAGTTCCTGCCTTTGCTATTGCTGCCACTGCTACTGCCACAGCTACTGCCACCACTGCCACCAGGATCAAAATCCTGCAAAAGGCTTAGGTCAGTAAAGGAGGTGCTGGGGAGGTTTGTGGTGTTCTTCTGGGTGAGGGGGTCCCTCAGCAATTGGACTGAGGCCATTGTAACTGTAAAGGGTGAATTCATAGAAGTGGAAGTGTGAGGGGCACCAAGTTAGTGAGTGTTGGTGCTTTGCTGCCTCCTATAGGTGGCAGTGTGTTTATATTGGGAAATGATGGAGATAAATGGTACCTGCCCACTCCTTTGTTCCTGGAGGGGACTCACTGAGATCTTTATTTCCAGGACAACCTGTGTGATGAGTAAATTGTTCTCCTTCTTGTGTGCCTCAGGCTTTTTTCAAACTGTTGGTTCTATGCTGTATATTCTCAAACTGTTTGGCATGCTGCCACTTTAAGGATAGGGTCTCAGTTTCCTAAAGTTCTCAGAGATTTTCCTGAGACTGAGGTGAGCCCACTGATGTTTTGAGTTTCAGGTTTATAAAATTTTTTAAATGTTTTTATTTATTTTTGAAAGAAAGAAACAGAGCAAGTGAGAGAGGAGCAGAGAGAGAGAGAGAGAATCTGAAGCAAGCCCCAGGCTCTGAGTTGTCAGCACAGAGTCCAATGCGGGGCTGGCGCCTGAACCCAGGCACCTTGAGATCATGACCTGAGCCAAAGTCTGATGCTTAACCAACAGAGCCACCCAGCTGCCTCTAGAGTTCCAGGCTTTAAGTCACATCGGTTGTTAAGAATTCACAAAATTTGACCCGTCTTTCTTTTAAAGCCAAATGTTATGGGGATTTGTCTTTCCGATTTGGGGTCTCCAGTATGATCCTCTGTTTCTTGCCCTTCCCCATGCTCCTGGCTCCGTCTCATCTATGGACAGCCACAGTCCCCTTTAAAAAAAAAATTATTATTGAGAGGGAGAGAGAGACAGAGCACAAGCAGGGGAGGGTTAGAGAGAGAGGGAGACACAGAATCTGAAGCAGGCTCCAGGCTCTGAGCTGGCTGTCAGCACAGAGTCCGACGCGGAGCACGAACCCACGAACCTTGAAATCATGACCTGAGCTGAAGTCCGATGCTTAACAGACTGAGCCACCCAGGCGCCACTGTTTTATGCTATTTAAAACGCAATTGTGGGGCTCCTGAGTGGCTTAGTCGGTTAAGCGTCCGACTTTCGCTTAGGTCATGATCTCGCGGTTCGTGGGTTCGAGCCCCCAGTCGGGCTCTGTGCTGACTGCCAGCTCAGAGCCTGGAGCCTGTTTCAGTCTGTGACTCCCTCTCTCTCTGACGCTTTCCTGCTCACGCTGTTTCTCTCTCTCTCTCTCCTAGAAATAAATAAGACATTTAAAAAAACACAATCGTATTCCTAATTTATTTTTTCAGATTGTTCATTTTTAATTTTCATAAATGTAAGTAATTTTTTATTAATCTTTACTTCTAAAACTTTTATGAATGATTTTATCATCTCCAATACTCTTTATGGAACTATTGAATTTTTCTCTATATAAAATCATAATATTTGTGAATATATAAGGTTTCACTTCTTTCTTTTCAATTTGATGTGTTTTCTTCTTCTTCTTCTTCTTCTTCTTCTTCTTCTTCTTCTTCTTCTTCTTCTTCTCCTTCTTCTTCTTCTTTTGCTTGCCTCACTGCTTTGAATAGATATTCTTGTATAATGCTGAATAGCAGTGGCAAAATTGGGTATCTTTGTCTTGCTTCTGGTATTAAGGAGAAAGGTATCAGTCTTTCAGCATTGAGTATAAAGGAATACATGAGGTTTGTTAAAACCTTGTTATCGTAATGAGGAAATTTCCATCTATTCTTAGTGTGTTGAAAATTTCTACTATAAAATGTATTTTCTCAAATGCACATTCTGGTACAGTTGAGATTATCGTGTGTGTGTGTGCGCGCACATGAGCCTGTATTTTCTTAATTTCCTTAATTAGATGCATTACATTTGATTTTTAGTGTGTTGAATAAATCATGTATTCCTGATCTATATCTCACCTTGACATGATGTATAATCATTTTAATGTTTCTGGATTCAGTTTACTAGTATTTAATTAATTAAAAACTTGCATCTATATTAGTAGCAGGGTTTTACAAGTTTTTGATTTACTAATTCACCTTTACTTGTTATAATTTAGTTCATATTTTTTATTTCTTTTTGAATCCTCTTTAATATATCTGTTTTCTTAGATATTTTCCCATTTTATGTACCGATGAATAATCCATTTACAGGTGTATAATTTTTATGATACTTTTATTACACACTATCTTGTTTACTATTGTTCTAACTTTAGTCCCCTTCACAATAAAAGCAATTCGCAACTATACATAGACAAGATATTGTTGTGAAAATTCTAGAACATAGAGGTGAGGGTGAAGTGCACCTTTGCATCACAGAGATCAAGCGGAACCATATTTGAGGGTAAGAGAAAAACCTATGTTTTGACTACAACATATCTTTTGCAAGGTAGTGTAGCATTGAACTGAGAAGGCCTCTTTGAGCCTCTAGTTTCTCCAGTAGGAAAAAGAGATTGCAAGGTCAACATCCAGTTTATTCAGTGTTGTGGGTCACTACCTGAGTGATTTGTTCAGGTCTTCTCAAAAGGGTATCATGGGGTAGTTTATGGAGACTGACCACTGGCGATTAGATTGTGACAGATAAGTTTGGAAGGGCTTGCAGCAGTCAGTACTGAGAACCCCCAGGAATTGAAATATAACAGTATCCAAGTATATTTTTCAACCAGTTTCATTGCCAATCTGCAGAGCCAATACACTTGCCCCATCTGGCCACGAAACTCAGAGCACAGTTCGGTCTGTTTTGAGACTCCAAAAGCGTGATTTGTTCACCATGGAGACAGATTTGCTGATCTACCCAAGCAGGGGAAATAATTCATAGTCCGACCTACTTCTAAGAATGGTCTTTGTCCCCCACCTGACCATGAAGCCTGTCCAGAGCACCTAGAAAGTTGCATATTTCAGCAGCACTTGATCAGAGAGCCTGGCTAGCAGCTCTGCAATTTACAGAGGCCTCACCTGGCAAGGTAGATTGATAAGTTTTGCTTTAAAACTAGACTTGTTAATTTAAATTTTAGTGTGATGTATATTATTGCATCACTTTATAGCATATTCAGTTTTTTGTTGTTGTTGGAAGTAATTAAAATACATGGAAACAGTTTGATATTTTGGTGTATTTTTAAGGCAATTTGTTAGGCAGGTCCTCAGCAGGGCTCAGTCTAGGTTTATTGCTCACTACAGACCTCTCTAATTGCTATATCTAATGCTCTCTGAACTGTGAGTTTTTCCAATGCACTGTTCTCAGTATAGTGAATGCAGGGCATTGTTACTTTTAATTCTCTCATTTGATTCTTTCCCTTTTCTCAGGTTGTTAAAGATTAATACTCAAGATCTCTGAAATTTCTCTCTAGACAACTTTCTTTTTGGTCTCTGTCCCATGAATTATTTCTGCATTGATCTTCTCAGGTGCTCAACTTCACCTCCTCAACATAAGAATTTTACTGGCCTTTATCTGTGTTTTCCTTCTTTATGCTGTGGCCCGCTATTGTGACTTTGTTAAATTAACATTTAAGTAGATCCCTGTAATGTTGGATAGTGAGCCTGAGTTCAACAACAACAAAAAGAAAAACACAAAAGAATGGACATATAAAAGTGGCACTGTAGTAATTGGTAACAATACAGGTCCTGGAGGACCTAACACACGTTCAGGAACCATGCAATACTGCAGGGTGCAGGAAGAGAGTGCAGGGGACAACCTGGAGCACATGTCTGTGTTATTCAAGCCAAAAATAACAAGGTATTATCTAAGGGATACACAAAAAGAATGTGCTATGACACAAATAATGCTTATCACAAGGATAGTTGGGGAGTTAGAAGCTTACATTTACTTGTGATTCTGTGGGTTGTTATCTAAGGTATACACATTCAAAAGAGGTTACAGTAATTTCAAAGCCTCTGCAGCTCAGTTCAGACCACTTGAACACATAAAATGGATGCTGAGGTATCACATTTATATCTCTACTTTATTTTGAATTTATTTTTGGGTATGGTGTAAGAAAGTGGTCCAGTTTCATTATTTTGAATGTAGCTGTCTGATTTTCCCATCACTATTTGTTGAAGAGATTGTGTCTTTCCCATTGCATACACTTGCCTCCTCTGTTATAGATTAATTGATAATATAATTGTGGGTTTATTTCTGTGCTCTCTATTCTCCTCTGTTGATCTGTGTGTCTATTTTTCTGCTAGTAGCATACTATTTTGATTATTATGACTTTGTAGTGTATCTTGAATCTGGGCTTGTGATACCTACAGTTTTCTCCTTGTTCAAGAATACTGTGGTGGGGCACCTGGGTGGCTCAGTCGGTTAAGTGTCTGACTTCAGCCCAGGTCATGATCTCACAGTTCGTGGGTTTGAGCCCCGCGTCGGGCTCTGTGCTGACAGTTCAGAGCCTGGAACTTGCTTCGGATTCTGTGTCTCCCTCTCTCTCTGCCCCTTCCCCACTTATGTTCTGTTTCTGTCTCATCACTAAATAAACAAAAAATTAAAAAAAAAAAGAATACTGTGGTTACTTGGGGACTTTTGTGGTTTTATACAAATTTTAAGATTATATGTTCTAGTTCTGGGTAAAATGTTGTTGGTATTTTGATATGGATTGCACTAAATCTGTAGATTGTTTGAGTAGTATGGACATTTTAACAATATTGTTCCAAATCCATGAGCATGGAATATGTTTCCATTTCTTTGTATCATCTCTAATTTCTTTTATAAATATTTTATAGTTTTCAGAGTGCAGGTTTTTCACCTCTTTGGTTAAATTTATTTCTAGATGTTTTAATATTTTGGTGCAATTTTAAATGGATTTTTTCCTTAATTCTTCTTTATGCCACTTTCTTATTAGTGTATAGAAATGCAACATCTTTATTGCTACATTATTTACAACAGCCATGATATGAAAGCAATCCAAATGTCCATTTATAGATAAATGGATAATTAAAAGCAACACACACACACACACACACACACACACACACACACTGGAATATTGCTCAGCCATAAGAATGAAATTTTACTATTTGCAACAACATAGATTGATCTAGAAAGGATAATACTAAATGAAATAAGTCAATCACAGAAAGATAAATAGCATAAGATTTCACTTATGTGTGGAATTTAAGAAGCAGAACAAAGAAATAAAAGGAAAAAAAGAAGAAAAAAACAGACTCTTAAATGCAGAGAAGAAACTGTTGTCATAGGAGAAAGGGAGAGTGGGGGAAGTAGGTGAAGGGGATTAAGAGCACACTTACCATGATGAACACTGAGGATTTTTTGCATCTGTATTCTTCAGGGATATTGGCCTATTTTTTCTTGTTTGTTTGGTTTTTTTCCTGGATCTCTGTCTGGCTTGGGAATCAAAGTGATGCTGGTTTCATAAAATGAGTCTGGAAGTTTTCCTTCGATTTCTATTTTTTGGAATAGCTTGAGAAGAATGGGTATTAATTCTGTTTTAAATGTCTGGTAGAATTCCCCAAGGAAGCCATCGGGGTCAGGTCTTTTATTTTTTTGGGAGATTTTTGATAACTGATTCGATTTCTTCACTAGTTATGGGTCCGATCAGATTTTCTCTCTCTTCCCGTGTGAATTTTGTTAGTGAGTGTGTGTTTAGGAATTTATCCATTTCTTCTAAATTGTCTAATTTGTTGGCATATAAGTTTTCATAGTATTCATACTTGTGGTGGTGTCTCTGGTACCTTGTGTCCATTGCAACATTTCCATCATAGCATCCCTCTCAGGATTTCTTGTAGGGCTAGTTTAGTGGTGATGAATTCTTTCAATTTTTTTTATTTGGAAAGACTTCTATCTCTCTTTCTATTCTGAATGGCAGGCTTGCTGGATAGAGGATTCTTGGACGCCTATTTTTTCTGTTCATCACATTGAAGATCTCCTGCCATTCCTTTCTGTCCTGCCAATTTTCAGTAGATAGGTCTGTCACCACTATGATAGGTTTCCCTTTGTATGTTAAGGCCCTTTTCTTCCTAGCTGCTTTAAAATTCTCTCTTTGTCCTTCTATTTTGCCAGTTTCATTATGATATGTCGTGCAGATGATCGATTCAAGTTACATCTGAGAAGAGTTCTCTGTGCCTCTTGAATTTCAGCTTCCTCTTCCCTCTCCAGGTTGGGGAAGTTCTCTGTTATAATATGTTCCAGGACTCCTTCAGCACCTTTCCCTCTCTTCCTCTTCTGGGATTCTTATTGTTCCATTAGATTGTATCACTGAGCTCTCGAACTCTTCTTTCATGTTTCTGGATCAGGCTCTCTCTCTTTTTCTCAGCTTCGTCTTTTTCTATAATTGTGTCTTCTAAATCACTTATTCTCCTTTCTGCNAAAATTCTCTCTTTGTCCTTCTATTTTGCCAGTTTCATTATGATATGTCGTGCAGATGATCGATTCAAGTTACATCTGAGAAGAGTTCTCTGTGCCTCTTGAATTTCAGCTTCCTCTTCCCTCTCCAGGTTGGGGAAGTTCTCTGTTATAATATGTTCCAGGACTCCTTCAGCACCTTTCCCTCTCTTCCTCTTCTGGGATTCTTATTGTTCCATTAGATTGTATCACTGAGCTCTCGAACTCTTCTTTCATGTTTCTGGATCAGGCTCTCTCTCTTTTTCTCAGCTTCGTCTTTTTCTATAATTGTGTCTTCTAAATCACTTATTCTCCTTTCTGCCTCTTCAATCTGTGCATTGGACACCTCCATTTTATTATGTATCTCATTTATAGCATTTTAAAATTCATCATAACTAGTTTTGAGCTTCACAGTGTTTGTAGCAATAGTTTCTCTGATGTCTTCCATGCTTTTTTCAAGCCCAGCGATTAATTTTATGACTCTTGTTCTAAATTCTTGTTCAGTTATGTTGCTTATATCTGTTTGAGCAATTCTTTAGCTGTCAATTCTTCCTGGAATTTCTTTGGAGGAGATTTCTTCCATTACATCATTTTGGTTAGTTTTCTATCTCTTGTTAATTTTAAAAGCTTGTTGTACACTCTGCCCCTGCGAGTTCTGCTGTATTAGAGAGGGCTCTTTGACTGTTCAGGGCCTGTCTGTTCAGGAAGTGTTCTTTGAATGGTGTCTCTTGGTTTCTTTTGTTCAGAGTTTGGTTATTTGGGACTCTCCACCATGTGTACTTTGGCTTGTTTCTTGAGGTAGCCCTGGAAAAAGAAAACAGACAACCACACAGGGAACAAAGATACACAAACGCACAGACAAAACCAATAAACACGCAAACCCAGGCTCAGGTAAATACAACAACAACAACAACAACAACAACAACAACAACAAAACAGCTCACTGGCAGGGATATACGTTGTTTACTGTAGGCAGGTCTCGCCTCCACTGTGTCCAGCTGGCTGCTCCCTGAGGCCCCACTTTGGTGGTTGTGGGGAGAAAAATGGTGTCCGCCCAGTCCATTCTCAACCAAGCGTTGCAAATCACTCCTTTGGGTCCAATCTCTCTGTGCTGAGGACGTAGCCAAGATGGGCTGAGTTCTCTGCCCCACGCCCCACCTCGTTTCCAGGTCCCAGTCTTCGGTCTTTGTTTATACTGCCCAAAACAGTCCCACAGGTCGCTGCTTTCCTGCTGCTAGGGGTTGAGTGGGGGTTGGGGGAAGTGTCGCAGCCTCAGATTAGCTGGGGTCAAGCAGCAATACAACCTGGGATTCGAGGCCTCGGTGCCCCACATGCAGAGAACTTAGCAGCTTCAGGTCTGCTACCGCTTGCGCCGCTGCCACAGCTTGTGCTGGAACAGTGAGTAATGTATAGAATGTTGAATCACCATACTTTACACCTGAAACTAATATAATACTGTAAGTTAATTATACTGGAGTTTAAACAGTAAATAAAAATTTTAAACTGGATACGGAAGTAAAAATTTTGAGGAATATTTTAGCTAAATCTAATAATACCTGCAAATGCTCACAGCCATAGACTGGGTAGTCAAAGTGCTGACCTTTTAATTTATTTGTTTATTTTTACTACTTTTCAGGGATGTATATCCTTTAGTGTCATATGCCCTGTGTGTTGAAAACTGTTTCTGTATTTTGTCTTTTTTTAAATTTCAAATTCAGGAGAATATGTTCAGTCTTTGCTAATCCACATTGTCTAGAAGAACACCTATAATCACCTTTTAAAGATATGATATTCCTACCCTTCAAAATAAATTTTGAAAACATTAGAAACAACTGATCAGAAAGATTTTCATTGCTACAGTATATATGCTTTCCAATATGGAAAAATAGTCTGTTGTCCAATTCCCCTTACAAGAGGTTACTTCATCCTGAGATCATAAAAATGTGTTAAATTTGAAAGGAAAATTGAATATATAATAGGAATATTATATGAATAGTTAATGAAAATTATTTATATAAATTTTGTCTATAGAGAAAAATAAATGAGCAATATAATAATTAAGTTGAACCTACTTATAATATCTATACATGTGTCTTTTTTAAAGTTAATTATTTTTTATAGTTTATTATCAAGTTCGTTTCCATATAACACCCAGTGCTCAGCCCAGGAAGTGCCCTCCTCCTTGCCCATCACCCTTTTTCTCCTCTCCCCCACCCCCATCAAAGCTCAGCGTGTTCTCAGTATTTAAGAATCTCTTATGGTTTGCCTCCCTCCCTCCCCTTAACTACTTTTGCCCCTTCCCCGCACCTATGGTTCTCTGTTAAGTTTCTCCTGTTCAAGATATGAGTGAAAACATATGGTATCCGTCCTTCTCTGCCTGACTTATTTCACTTAGCATAACACCTCGAGTTCCATCCATGTTGCTACAAATGGCCAGATTTCATTCTTTCTCATTGCCATGTAGTATTCCATTGTATAGATAAACCACATATTCTTGATCCATTCATCAGTTGATGGCTATTTATGCTCTTTCCATGATTTGGCTATTGTTGAAAGTGCTGCTATGAACATTGGGGTCCATGTGTCCCTATGCATCAGCACTCATATATCTCTTGGGTAAATTTCTAGCAGTGCTATTGCTGGGTCATAGGAGAGTTCTACTGTTAATGTTTTGAGAAACCTCCACACTGGTTTCCCGAGCAGCTGCACCAGTTTACATTCCCACCAACAGTATTAGAGGGTGCCTGTTTCTCCACATCCTCGTCAGCATCTATTGTCTCCTGACTTGTTCATTTTAGCCACTCTGACTGGCATGAGATGGTATCTCAGTGTGGTTTTGATTTGTTTCCCTGATGATAACTGGTGCTGAGCATCGTTTCTTGTGACTGTTGGCCATCTGGATGTCTTCTTTGGAGAAGTGTCTGTTCATGTCTTTTGCTCATTTCTTCACTGTATTATTTGTATTTCGTGTGTGGAGTTTGGTGAGTTCCTTATAGATTTTGGATACTAGCCCTTTATCTGATATGTCATTTGCAACTATCTTTTCCCATTCCGTCGGTTGCCTACTCATTTTATTGATTGTTTCCTTTGCCAAGCAAACACTTTTTTTTCATCTTGATGAGGTTCCAATAGTTCATTTTTGCTCTTGATTCCCTTGCCTTGCGGACTTGTCGATATAAATGTGTCTTTCACCATATCTAGAAGAGGGAATCACATTGAAAAGGTCATCCTTGGGGGAGCAGAGAAAATGGCAAAATAGTAAGGGGACCTTATCTTTTACTCACCCCCGGACCACAGTTAGATAAATATCAAATCATTCTGAAGACTCAAGAAATCGATCTGAGGATTGAGAGAACATACTTCACAACTAGAGGGAGAAAAGAGGCCACATTGTGGAAGGTAGGAGTTGCAGAGATGTGATTTGAGGTAGAAAAGAATTGCAAATGTTGTTAATGGGAGGAAACCGTGACCACAGAGAAAGTAGAGAGAGAGAGAGAGAGAGAGAGAGAGAGCGAGCACAACGTATAGGGGATTGCACAAGGAAAACACTTCCACAAAACCATTGACTTGGAAAATTAGAGAGGCTGATTAGTACAAGTATTTATAAGCAGCATAACTCAACTTCTGACCTTTTAGAAGCCCTTGTCATTGCCAGAGTAGAGCCTGGCAGACATGGTGGTACTCCTGTGGAGAAGTATGGAAGGGGCATGGAAACAAACATAGCCTGAGAATCTGCTGGATCGCACTGTGAGACACAGTTCCACTTCTTAGATTGCACTTGGGAGAGCCGGCACTGCCTCTTTTGGGAACAAAAGAGCCGAGGAGTGACATTGAGCTTCCCTGTTCTTTAACATAGCTGAAGAGGCACCTGTTGAGGACAGCTAACCTGGATGCCAGTTTTTGCTGTGTTTTACCATAAACTCCGTACCCTGTGCATTCATGCAACTACCCTTCTGGGACAAACTGGTACCAGGCCCCGTATGGCGAGACCCTCTCCCAAAGGATCAGTGCAGTCCATGCTGTGCTGGGCCCCTGAAATTTGGAGTTTTCAAACCTAGCCAATGCACCTGAGATAAAACACAAGAGCATCACTTTGCCAGGTAAGCAGATGGCCCAGACACAGACAGGGTGAAAGCAGGCATCTGAGGGATGCCTGCGACAAATGAAATGGGATTGTTCAATCTTATGGGGGGGGCTTCCTGAACAGAGCAAGACAAAAGCTGGGCCAGCTGAGGCCATTTTTATCCCTGCCCATCAGCAGGGACAAACCTCAGTGAGCAACACAGTGCCTACAGTGCATGCTTGAGTGGCTTACACCAAGTGCCTGACCCACCCCTCCACCTCCTCCCATGCCCTACTGGTACTCTTTTCTTAGGGCAAATGTGCCTGAGAGCCAGAGCAGCAGTAGGGCCCCTCCCCCAACATAACAGCAACACACACACACACTGGAAATTAGATCCAGACATTTTTAACAAGTAGGCCAAAACACACCTAGTGAAAATTTGCCGCACACTCAACAAGGTCCATACACTCCCCACTACAAGCAAAGTGAAACTCTGCAGAGTACTGACCTTAGAGAAAGAGTGCATGAAAACAAGGGTTCACAAAACCTACACCAGAAACACTTCCTGAAGTTCCAGGCACTGGTCAGTATGTGACATCTTCTTAATGCAGCCATTACTCTCAAGAGGAGAAAACATAACAGGTTTTCCTAACACACAGAAAATGGAGACTTAGGCAAAATGCCAAAAGAAGGAATTCACGGCATCAAAAGAGAACAACAACAACAACAACAACAACAAGTCATGACCAGAGATATAATTGAAACAGATGAAAGAAATATGCCTGAACCAGAATTAGAAACAACCATGATAAGGATATTAGCCTGGCTTGAGAAAAAGCATGAAAGACACCAGAAAGACACTACAAAGATAACAGAGCTAAAAAAATCCAATCTGACCAAAATGAAAAATTCAATAAATGAACAAGATTTGAAACAAACCGGATGTAATTACCACAAAGATAGAAGAAGCAGAAGAATATAAAAGATATAGAAGATGAATTATGGAAATAATGAAGTGGCACAAAGGAGAGGAAGAAAAATCTTGTATCATGAATGTAGACTTAAGGAATTCAGCGATTCCATAAAGAGTAATAAATTCATATCTTAGGAGTCTCAGTAAGAAGAAGAGAGAGAAAAGGAGGCAGAAGGTTTATTTGAGGAAATTATAGCTTAAAACATCCGTAATATGAGGAAAGAAACAGATATCCAAATCCAGGAGGCACAGAGAAATCCATGAATATCAATAAAAGCAGGCCTACACCAAGGTATATCATAGTATAATTTGCAAAATCCAGAGACATGGAAAACATTTTGAGAGCGATGAAGGAAAAGAAATCCCTAATTTACAAGGGAAGACAAATCAAATCAACAGTAGACTTATCAACAGAAACTTGGTAGGCCAGAAGAAAGTGAAATGACATATTCAACATACTGAAAGAGAAAAAATATGGAGCCAAGAATACTTTATCCAGCAAGGTGGTCATTCAGAATAGAAGGAGAGTTAAAGAGGTTTACAAACAAAAACTAAAGGAGTTCATGATCACTAAACCAGCCCTGCAAGAAATATTAAAGGGAACTCTTTGAGTGGGAAAGGAAGGCCAAAAGCACCAAAGCCTAGAAAGTAACAGAGAAAATCTCCAAAAACAATGACTTTAGAGATAATACATTACTACCAAATTCATATCTATCAATAATCACTCTGAATGTAAATGGACTAAATGCTCCAATCAAGAGGCATCAGGTATCAGAATGGATAAAAACAAGACCCATCTATATGCTGCCTATGAGAGACTCATATTAGACCTAAAGACACTGACAGACTGAAAGTGAAGGTATGGAGAACGATTTATCATTTATCATGGTAATGGATGTCAAAAGAAAGCTGGAGTAGTCATGTTTATACCAGGCAAACTAGATTATAAACCAAACACTGTAGCAAGAGATGAAGAAGAGCACTATACCATAATAAAAGGAAGATCTAACAACTATAAATATTTATGACTCAACTTGGAAGCAGCCAAATATATAAATCAGTTGATAACAGATGTAAAGAAACTCATAGAGACTAATACAATAATAGTAGAGGACTTTAACACCCTACTTACAGCAATAGACTAATCATCTAAGCTGAAAATCAGTGAGGAACAATGGCTTTAAGTGGCGCACTGGACCAGATGAACTTAACATATATCTTCGGAACATTTTATCCTAAAGCAGCAGAATACACATTCTTTTCGAGTACACATGAACAATTCTCCAGAATAGATCACATACTTGGTTACAAATCAGACTTCAACAAATAGTCTTTCAATCTCAGAAAGAGTGAGATCATATGGTTCATATTTTCTGACCACAATGCTATGAAACTTAAAGTCAACCACAAGAAAAAAAAATTAGAAAGACCACAAATACATGGAGGTTTAAAAACATCCTACCAAAGAACGAATGGGTTAGCCAGGAAATTACAGACAAAATAAAAATATGGATGAAAACGAATGAAAGTGAGAATATGACACTCCAAATCCTTTGGGATGCAACAAAAGCAGTCCTGGAAGGGCAGAATATAGCAATGTAGGTCAACATCAAGAAGCGAGAAAAATCTCAAATATACCTTGCAGACAAAGAAGCAAGAAAAAGAGCAGCAAATAAGTCTAAGCCCAGAAGAAAGAAAATAATGCAGTTTAGAAGAGAAATAAATGATATAGAAAGAACAACAACAAAAAGCCACTGGAACAGGTAAGTAAAAATAAGAGCTGGTTCTCTGAAACAATTAATAAAGTTGATAAACCCTTAGCCAGACATATCAAAAAGAAAAGAGAAAGGATCCCAAAAAAATAAAATCATGAATAAAAAAGGAGAGATCACAACCAACACAAGAGGAATACAAACATTATAAGAGAATACTATAAAAATTATATTCCAAAATATTGGGCAATCTGGAAGAAATGGATAGATTCCTAGAAACAAATGAATTACCAAAACTGAACATGATGAAATAGAAAATTTGATCAGACCCATAACCAGCAAAGAAATTGAATCAGTATTTAAAAATCTCCCAAAAAACAACAGTCCAGAGTCAGATAGCTCCCAAAGGGAATTCTTCCAAACATTTTTTTAAAAGTTAATACTTATTCTACTCAAACTGTTCTGAAAAATAGAAATGGAAGGGAAAACTCCAAACTCATTCTAAGAGACTAGCATTGCCTTGAATCCAAAACTAGATAAAAACCCCACTTGTGAGGAGAATTAGAAGCCAATATCCCTGATGAACATGAATGAAAACATTTTCAAAAAAACACTAGCAAATTGAATTCAACAGTAATTAAAGTAATTACCACAACAAAATGCTAGTTATTCCTGGGATGCAAGGGAGGTTCAATATTCACAAATCAGTAAACATGATACATCATATTAATAAAAGAAAAAGTAAGAACCGTATGATCCAATAAATAGATGCATAAAAGGCATTTGACAAGGTACAACATCCATTTCTGATTAAAAAAATAAAAAACCTTAACAAAGGAAGGGTAAAAGGAACATACCTCAAAGTCATAATGACCATTCATTATACAAAAGACCAAAAGCTAACATAATCCTCAGTTGGGAATAACTGAGAGTCTTTCCTGAACAAGACAAGGATGTCCACTCTCACCACTTTTATTTAGCATACTACTGGAAGTGACAGTCAAATCAATCAGACAAGACAAAGAAATAAAAGGCATCTAGATTGACAAAAAAGAACTCAAACATTTGATATTCACAGATGACATGATAGTCTAAGTATAAAGCCTGAAAGACCACCAGAAAATTTCTAGAACTGATACACAAATTCAATGAAGTTGCAGGATACACAATCAATGGACAGAAAGCAATTCTACACACCAATATTGAAGCAGGAGAAGGATAAATCAAGGCATATGTCCCATTTATAATTGCACCAAAACCTCTAAGATACCTAGAAATAAACCTAACCAAAGAGGTAAAAGATCTGTACTTTAAAGAGTATATAACACTTATGAAAAAATTTAAGAATACAAAAAGAAATGGAAAAAAATATTCTAAGCTCCTGGATTGGAACAAATATTGCTAACATATCTACATTACCCAAGGAAATCTACATATTGAATGCAATCCCTATAAAAAATACCACTAGCATTTTTCACAAAGCTAGAATAATCCTGACATTTGTATTGAGCCACAAAAGTCCCTAAATAGACAAAGCAATCTAGAAAAAGCGAATAAAGCTGGAGGCCTCACAATTCCAGACTCAAAGCTATATTACAAAGTTGTAGTCATCAAGACAGTATAGTAGTGGTACAAAAACAGATACATAGATCAATGGAACAGAATAAAAACCCCAAAATTGTACCCACCGCTATATAGTCAACTAATTTTCAACAAAACAATAAAGAATATCCAATGAGGAAAAAAGATAGTCTCTTCAACAAATGGCACTGAGAAAACTGAACAAGGACATGCAAAAGAACAAAACTAGACCAATGTTTTACACCATATAGAAAAATTCATTACAAATGGATGCACGACCTAAATGGGAGTCATGGAACCGTCAAAATTATAGAGGAGAACAGATGCAAAGAACTCTTTGACATCGACCACAGCAAATTCTTACTAGGCACATCTCCAGAGGCAAGGGAAACAAAAGCAAAAATGAATTATTGGGACTTTTTCGAGATAAAAACCTCTGCATAATGAAGGAAACAATCAACAAAACTAAAAGGCAAGGTACTGATCATCATACGTGATGAAGGGTTAGTATCCAAAATCTATAAAGAACTTAGCAAACTCAACACCAAAAAAACCCCGAAAATACACTTAAGTAATGGGCAGAAGACGTGGAATAGACTTTTTTCCTAAAGAAGACATACGTTTGGCTAACAGACACATGAATGGATGCTTAACATCACTTATCATCAAGGAAATACAAATGAAAACTATCCTGAGATGCCACCTCACATCTGTTAATGGGTAAAATTAACAAAACAGGAAAAACAGATATTGGTGAGGATGGAGAGAAAGGGGTACCCTCTTACACTTTGGGTGGGAATGCAAACAGGTGCAGCCACTTTGGAAGACAGGAAGTTCCTCAGAAAGTTAACAATAGAACCACTCTACGATTCAGCAATTGCACTACTAGGTATTTACCCAAAAGATACAGTATTACTCATTTGAAGGGATATTTTCACTTCGCTATTTATAGCAGCATTATCAACAATTGATAAAATATGGGAAGTCCAAAAATCCATCTTCTTACTAAAAACGTCTCAGGAAGCAAGGGAAACAAAAGTACAAATGAACTATTGGGACTTGATCAGGATAAAAAGCATGTGCACAGAGGAACCTGAGTGGCTCAATCGGTTAGGCATTCAGCTCTTTCTTTTGGCTTAGGTCATGATTTCACTTTCATGAGATTGATCCCTGTGTGGGGTTACTTGCTGACAGTGTGGAGCCTACATGGGATGCTCCCTCTCCCTCTCACTGCCTCTCCACTGCTTGCTCATGATCTCTCTCTCTCAGAAAAAAAAAAAAAAAAGCTTTAAAAAAGCATCTGCTCAGTGAAGGAAGCAATCAACAAAACTAAAAGGCAACCTAAAGAATGGGAGAAGATATTTGCAAATGGCATATTGGATTAAGGCACATTTATCCTGTGCCTGATGGGTACCCTTCATCACGGTACATTTAACCCTGACGAAGGGTTAGTATCCAAAATCTATAAAGAACATATCAAACTCAACTCCCAAAGAAGAAATAATCCAGCTAAGAAGTGTGCACAAATCATGAACAGACATTTCTCCAAAGAAGACATACAAATGGATAAAAGACACATGAAAAAAATGCTCAACATTACTAACCATCAGGGAAATACAAATCAAAACCACAATGAGATACCACCTCACACCTGTCATAATGGCTAAAATTAATGACTCAGGTAAGAAAAGATATTGGCATGGATAAGGAGAAATGGCAACAAACACTCTTACACTGTTGATACCATACCAATGCAAACTGGTTCAGCCACCTTGGAAAACCATGTGGAGGTTCCTCAAAAAGGTAAAAATAGAACTACCCTACTAAGACCCAACAATTGCACTAGTAAGTATTTATCCAAAGAGTACAAAAATACTGATTTGAAGGGGCACATGGACCTCAATGTTTATAGTAGCACTATCTACAGTAGCCAAATTATGGAAAGAGCCCAAATGTCCATGAATGTCCATCAACTGATGAATAAAGAAGATATGGTGTGTGTGTATGTGTGCACGTGCGCAAGTGTGTTATGGATTATTAGCCATCAAAATGAATAAAATCTTCTATTTGCAATGATGTGGTAGAAACTAAAGTATATTATGCTATTTGAAATAAGTCAAAGAAAGACACTATATGGAAAGTATATGATTTCACTCATGTGTGGAATTTAAGAAATAAAACAGATGAACATACAGGAAAGGAATGAAAATAAAATAAGATAAAAACAGAGAGGGAGGAGACGCGTGGGTGGCTCAGTTGGTTGAGCGTCCGGCTTCAGCTCAGGTCATGATCTCATGGTTCGTGGGTTTGAGCCCCGCATCGGGCTCTGTGCTGACAGCTAGCTCAGAGCCTGGAGCCTGTTTTGGATTCTGTGTCTCCCTCTCTCTCTGACCCTCCCCTGCTTAAGCTCTCTCTCAAAAATAAATTAAAAAAAAAAAAAAACCAGAGAGGAAGGCAAGGGAAGGGACTCTTAAATACAGAGAACAAACTGAGAGTTGTAGAACCAGGTGTGGGGGAATGGGCTAAATGGGTGAGGGTCATTAAGGTGGTCACTTGTTGTGATGAGCATTTGGTGTCACATGTAGGTGAGGAATCACTAAATTCTACTTCTGAAACCCATGCTACACTATATATCAAGTAACTTAAATTTAATGAAAATCTAGGAAAGAAAAAACACAACCAACCAAAGAAAAATCTCCCAACAAACAAGTCTCCAAGGCTTTATGGTTCCCAGGGGAAATTTTCTCAAACATTTAGAACAGAGTTAATACTTATTCTTCTCAAATATTCTAAAAAATAGAAATGGAAGGAAAACTTCCATATTCATTCTATTAGGCCAGCATTATCTTGATTCCAAAACCCAAAAGGACCCCACTGAAAAGGGTAATTACAGGTCAATATCTCTGACAAAAACAGATGCAAAAATTCTCAGTAAAATACTAGCAAATCAAATCCAACAGTACCTTAAAAGAATAATTCATCACAATCAAATGGGATTAAGTCTTGGCCTGCAAGGGTGGTAGAATATTCACAAATCAATCAATGTGATACACAATATTCATAAAAAAGTATAAGAAATATATGATCGTCTAAAAAGATGCAGAAAAAGCATTTTACACAGTATAATATACATTCATTATGAACGACCTCAAAAATGTGAGGATAGAGGGAACAAAGGCCATGTATGAAAGACATGCTTATATCTTCATTAGGCCAAAAGCTAAAGGCCATATATGTAAACAGCTTATACTATTCTAACATGGAACAATAGAGCTTTTCTTCTGTGGTCAGGAACAAGACAAGGATGTCCATTCTCACTATTGTTATTTAACATAGTACTGGAAGTCCTAGCCTTAGAAATCAGACAACAAAAAGAAATGAAAGGCAACCAAATGGTCAACGAAGAAGTCAAACTTCTACTATTCACAGAAGACATTATACTCTATGTAGAAAACCTGAAAGACTCCACAAAAAATTGCTAGAACAGATACAGGATATCAGTATAGTCTCTGGACAGAATGTGAACATATAGATACCTGTTGTGTTTCTATACACCAATAATGAGGCAGCAGAAAGACCAATCAAGGAACTGATCCCATTTACAATTGCACCAAAAAAAAAAAAAATCAGATACTTAGGAATAAACATATCAAAGAGGCAGAATATCTATATTCTGAAAACTATAGAACATTTATGAAAAAATGTGAACACATGCAAAGAAATGCAAAAACAGACCATGCTCATAGATTTGAACAAAAATTTGTTAACATGTCAATACTGCTTAATACAATTGCATTTAATGCAATTCGTATCAATATACCACCAGCATTCTTCACAGAGCTAGAACAAATGAACCTAAAATTTTTTATCAAGCCACAAAAGACCTCAGATAGCCAAAGTAATCTTGAAAACCAAAAGCAAAGATGGAGGCACCACAATTCTTGACTTTAACCTATATAATAAATATAGGTTATTTGTACTCCTCAAGACAGTATAGCACTGGCACAAAAACAGACACATAAGCCAATGGAACAGAATAGAAAAGCCAGACATCAACCCACTACTATATGGTTAACTTCTTCTACAAAGCAGGAAATACTATCCAATGGAAAAAAGACAGTCTCTTCAAGAATTCCTGTTGGGACAACTGGACAGTGATATCCAGAAGAATGAAATTGGACTACATTCTTTCACCATACACAAAAATAAATTCAAAATGTATAAAAGAACTAAATGGGACACAGGACACCATCAAAATCCTACCAGGGAACACAGGCAACAGACTCTATGTTCTCAGCCAGAGAAACTTGTTACTAGACACATATCCTGAGGCAAGTGAAACAAAAGCAAAAATGAATTATTGGGACTTCATCAAGATAAAAAAAAACCCTCCTGCTGCAGCAAAGGAAACAATCAATAAAACTAAAAGGCAACCTATGGAGTGGGAGAAGATATTTGCAAATGACATATCTGTTGAAGAGTTATGAAATTCAACACCCAATAAAACAAATAATCCACTGAATAAATGGACTGCAGTCATGGATAGAAATTTTTCCAAAGAAGACATACAGATGGATAACAGAAACATGAAAAGATGCTCAACATCACTCCACATTAGGGAATGAAAATCAAAAGTATGATGAGATACCACCTCATACTTTTCAGAATGGCTAAAATTAACAATACAGGAAACAACAGATGTTGGCAAGGATGGGGAAATGGGTCATCCTCTTCCACTGTTGGTGGGAATGCAAAAAGTTGCAACCACTGTACAAAACAGTGTGGTGGCTCTTCAACAAGTTAAAAATAGAATTACCAGATGCCCCAGTAACTGTACTGTTAGGTTTTTACACAAAGGATACAAAAATACTTATTCAAAGGGTCACATGCACCCAGATGTTTATAGCAGTGCTTTAAACAATAGCCACATTATGGAGGGAACCCAAATATACATTAACTGATGGATGGATAAAGAAGGTGTGTTGTCTATATAAACAATGGAATATCACTCAATCATTGAAAGAATGAGATCTTGCCATTTGGAACCACGTAGATGGAGTTAGAGTGTATTATGCTAAGCAAAATAAATCAGTCAGAGGGGCACATGAGTGGCTTAGGTGGTTGTGTCCAACTCTTGATTTCGGCTCAGGTCATGATCTCGTTTGTGGGTTCGAGCTCCACATTGGACTCTGCACTGAAAGTGTGAAGTTTGCTTGGGATTCTCTCTACCCCTGTCCCCAGTCACACACACACACACACACACACACTCTCACTGTCTCTGTCTCTCTCTCTCTGTATGTCACTCTCAAAAAATAAACATTAAAAAAAAGAAATGAACCAGTCAAATAAAGTAAAATGCCACATGATTTTAATTGTATGTGGAATTTAAGAAAAAAAAAACTGATGAAAATAAGAGAAGGAAAGAAAAAAGAGAGAGGGAACCAAACCAAGAAACAGACTGTTAACTATAGAGAACAAACTGATAGTTGCTGGGGCAGGGTAGGTGAGGGGGGGGTGGATAGGCTAAATGGGTGAAAGGTATTAAGAAGGGTGTTTGCTGTGATGAGCACTGGGAGATAAATGTTAGTGATGGATCACTAAATTCTACGCTTGACCAATATTACACTATCTGTTAACTAATTAGAATATAAGTAATGACTTGAAACACACACACACACACACATATATAATGAAGCTACATTTATAAAGGGAGTATAGTACTGGAATAAAGGCAGGTATATGGACCAATGGGAGTGAATAAAGAGTCCTAAATAAATCCATGCATATATGTTCGAGTAGTATTTGACAAAGTTCCAAAGAGCACACAATGGGGAAATGGCAATTTATTCAAGAAATAGTCTTAGGAAAACTGGATATCCACCATATAGAAAAAATGAAAATTGGCAGTTATCATATACACAAATCTTAACTCAAAATAGATAAAAGATTTAAATATAATACCTGAAATTGCAAAATTCCTAGAAGAAAACACAGGAAATATAGAGGAGAACAAGCATGATCTTGGCCTTGGCAATGATTTCATGGATATGACTCCAAAAGTACAGGCAACCAAAACTAGAACAAACAATTGGAGCTATATAAAACTAATAATCTTCTGCACGGGAAGGGAGTGAACATACAGAGTGAACATGCAAACCTACAGATTGGACGAAAATGCTTGAAAATCGTACATTTGGTAAGAGGTTAATCTCCTAAATGTATAAGGAATTGAAACAACTCAATAACAAAACATCTAGGGACCCAATTTGAAAATGGGCCAAGTACATGTTTAGACATTTATCCAAAGAAGACACACAAATGACCAACAGATATATGGGGAAAGGTGTTCATTGTCACTAATCATCAGGGAAATAGACATCAGAACCTCAATGAGATGTCACCACTCCCTGTCCAGACGACTATTATCAGCAAATCAAAGCAAAAGACCGCAAGTGTTGGTAAGAATGTGGAGAAGGTGGAATCCTTACACACTATGGGTAGGAATACAAAATGGTGCAGCCACAATGTAAACTAGTATGGAGGCTTCTCAAAAATTAAAAACAGAACCAGCATATGATCCAGGAACCATCCAACATATACTTATAGGTATTTATGCAATAAGATTGAAATCAGGATGTCAAAAAGATATCTGGACTCCCTTGTTCATTGCAGCACTATTCATAATAACTAAGATGTGGAAACAACCTAAACTTTAAGTGACAGATGAATGGATTAAGAAAATGTGGGCATATGCATACAACGGAATACTATTCAGCCCTACAAAGGAGACTCTACAATATATGACAACAAGAATGGATGTTGTGGACATTATATTAATTGAAATAAGCCAAACACAGAAAGACAAAACCGCATAATTCCACATATATGAGGTATCTAAAGAGTCAAATTCATAAAAATCAAAGACTGGAATGATTGTTACCAGGGCTGGGCAGGGGACAAGGGAAATGGGGAGTTAATAATCAGGCAGCACAAAGTTTCAGTTAAGCAAGATGAATAACCTCTGAAGATCTATTGTACAACATTGTACCTATACCCAACAATAATGTAGTATACACTTAGATTATGTTGAGGGTAGATAATTATGCTTACCACAGTAAAGTATAAATGCATGAAAAGAAATATTGCCAAACATCCACAATCTTTCCACTAAATAGAAGCATAGCAGGCATTTCCTAACTTACTTGTTGGGGCAATCATTACCTTAATACCAAAACTAAATAAGGAAATTACCAGAGTGATGCCAGCAACATGGTTGTGTAAGAGAGTCCTCATTTATAACCCCTTTTAAAATAATAGTACTAAGAAATTGGACATGCATACAGGAACAAAAGTGCCACGGTGGGTGTTGGAATATAACACCTTACTGCACAGGACCTAAAAAGAAGTCTCACTCACCAGTGCAATCAGCAAGAGACTCACTTCCCTACAGGCTACAGAACTAGCAGTGGCAGTGAAATTGCCTCGACCTCTCTTGCCACTTTTGGGCAAAGTTTGGGTGAGTATTGAACAGGGCAAGCACTCATGTATGAGAGAACATGCAGAAGTTCAGCTTTCTTGAGGATAGATTCTACCACACAGTTGGAGAAAAAAACGTGTTTCTTTAAAAATATGATTTTGGTTGCAATGGAGGTGGTAGGAGAAACTTTCCAGGCACCAACGCATGCCCAAGGAAACACTGAACATATCTGATTTATCTGGTGTAGGCAACCTCCCCCACAGGAAAAAAGAAAACTGGTGAGTGAGTGCTTGGATACCTCAGCAAGACATAATATAGCTGGAGAAACACTTTTCCATTCACAAGCATTCAGAGTATTAACGTGAGATCTCTCCCCTGGGAAGGAGGGAGAATATTGGGAAAGAGGCAGTTAAGTATTTCAAAGGACACTAAAGGGATCCTGCTCAGCAGGAAGTCCACCATGAAGCACTGGGAGTACTACTGCTGGGGATCAGGGTCCATAGACACACCCAATGCACAAAAGTGCTAACCCACACTTACCCCCACTCTGCTGTCAGCTCCGTATATGCTCTCAAGTATATCCATGATACCAAATTCTGGTATGCAGGGGGCATAATCAGAAAACAGGCCTTGGTTGCTGAGCAATGGAGAAGCCATAAACTTGAGCTCTAGCACCATCTATAGTAAAACCATAGCCTGCACGGTCCATTGCAAGAATCAGAGAAGACATAAAAACTTCAAAAAATTGAACATGAAAAAGCAAGAAAAGTGGAGCAGGTACACCTTCATAAGCACAGAGGAAATGTCAGGTGAGAATAATAAAATAGGGCATAACACCACATCTGCTGGAGGCAATGAGGAAAGCATTATGGATGTGTCTGCAACTTGAAAAGCAAAAGCATTAACACATAAATACAAGGAAAGTGATAAATCAAGGAATATGATATCACAAAAAGATCATAATGATTTTCCAGCAAAAGACCTCAAAAGCACAGAATATAGCAATCTAACTGCTAAAGGATTCAAATTAGCAGGTATGAGAAGCTCGACAACTTACAGATAAAACTTAGAAACACAATTCAATGAATCAGGAGTAAAATATATGAACAATATGAGTCATTTACCAAGAGATTTACAGTAAAAGGGAACCAAATGGAAATGCTGTAGCTGAAGAATTCAATGAATTAGGTGAAAGATGCAATAGAAAACACGCGTAGCAGAGAGAAGACCAGATGGAAGAAAGAATGAGTGATTGTGGGGATTGGAATTTTGAAATAACAGAAATTTGAAATAACAAAGTCAAAAGAGAATAAAGAACAGAGATTTAACAAGAGCAAAGAAAGCCTATGTGAATGATGGGAAACCATAAAAAAGACAAATATAAGAATACTCAGGATACCAGAAGAAGAGAGGGAGAAAGAGGACGAGAGGTTATTTAAAGAAATAGCACATGAGGGAGGGGGCAAGATGGCGGAGAAGTAAGGAGCTCCGTACTTGCACTCGCGCCCATACATCACACAGAAAAGATCTGAAGCCATTGGAAACCTTACAAAACCTGAGAGATTGGGAGAAAAAAGACGCAGAATCCACTGAGAGAGCCTTCTAACGTGAGTGTGAACCGGGGAAGATAAAATCGGGCCGGGATCAGAGACTCCAGGGTGGGAGGCGATCCTGCCAGGATCGTTAGAAGGAACTTAACGGAGGACCGTGGGGGAGAAGAAGGGGGAAATAGTGGGGGAGAGGGAGGGAGGCAAGCCATGAGATACTCTTGAATGATGAGAAGAAACAGGACTGATGGGTGTGGGGCATGGAAGAGTGTGATGGGCATGGAGGAGGGCTCTTGTGGGGGTGAGCACTGGGTGTTATACGGAAATCAACTTGACAATAAACTATTAAAAAAAACCCAATAAATAAATATATCAATAAATCCTTAAGAAAAAAGACCCTAGGCTCTAAAGCTCATAGAATTAAACATATAGAAGGGACAATTTTTGGAATTAATGTTGACAAGTTTATTATAACACCAATAGCATAGTCAGTGGAAGAAAAAATAAAAAGTGTGATTATATCAAACTAAAATTTTGTGTATAGAAAAGGAAACAGTATTATGAGAATGCAATGTACCGAATTGGAGAAAATATTTGTGAATGATCTATTTTTAAGTAGTGAATATTCAAAATATACAAGATTATCCTACAACTCAATGACAAAAACAGTAAAAAAAACTATTAAAAAAGAAAATGAGGGGTGCCTGTGTGGCTTAGTCGGTTAAGCATCCAGTTTTTTATTTTGGCTCAGGTCATGATTTCATGGTTCATGAGTCTGAGCCCGGCATCAGGCTGAGTTGTCAGCATAGAGCCTGCTTAGGATTCTCTCCCTCTCTCTCTCTCTCTCTCTCTCTCTCTCTCTCTCCTACTTGTGTGTGCTCTCTCTCCTTCTCTCAAAATAAACTTAAAAAAATAAATTGAATAGATATCTCTCCCTCAAAAAAGACAAACAATGACAGTTATATGGAATGATATTTAACTTTACTAGTCATTAGGAAAATAGAAATGAAAACTGCATTGAGATATTACCTCATTCATGTTAGGATGGCTATATTTTTTTAGAAAAGATAAGTATGAGAATGGAGAGCAAATATGGCAGCATATTATGAGTACCCTAGGCATCCCTAGTCTTTCAAACACAAAACACAAGTAGATGACTATCAAATAATTCTGAGTACCTAAGAAATCGAACTGAAGACTATCAGACCGAATTGCACAACCAGAGAGAGAGAAGAGATCACACTGATAAAGGTAAGAAGTGAGAAAACATGGTTTGGGGGGATAAATGGATTTTGGATGCTGCAGATTAGAGGGAGCACTGGTCTTAGAGAAAGAAATTGGAAAGAGTGGAATGCACAAGGGAATGCACAAAGAGAGCACTTCCCCAAAGCAGTTGGTTGGGAAAACAATAAGGACTGATATTCTGGAGTTTTTGTAACCAGAGGGGTTCAAAGACTGGAGTTTTAAAGATCTGCTGACCTAGCTGGGAGATAACCCTGAGGGTGCTACATTCCTGGTGGAGCAGATGCAGGCAAACGGCCCAGGGCCAGACAGTACAATAAGAAGAACACAGAAGGTGCACAGAGGAGAGATTGTTCGTGGAGTGCATTTGTGAGAAGTGGCATTCACAGACACCTCTCTGGAGACAAAGGAGCAGGTGGGTGCTCTTTCCCTACCCTGTCCATCAGTTTAGGTGCAGAGCCATCTGCTGAGAGTAGCTTGCCCCATCATTGGCTGCCTGGCCTGCTTGTTCCGAGTCCCATGCCCTTGAGCTCTTGTATGACTACTGTTCTCAGTCAAACATATATGATTCCCAGGAGCAAGTCCCTCCTTAGAAGACCAGTGCAGACCTCTGCCCACAACATACCTGTAAAATTTGCGGTTGTAAAAGCGAGGAAGCTTGGCTGTGATAAAGCCTGGAGTGCACTGCACTGCTCCTGGAGAGAGGGCACGCCAGTAACTCTCTCTGAAACTCTCAGAAACAAACAGTGATCTGAAAAAAACCTGGGACACAAGAGAGGAGATTATTCACTCTTCTGCACGTGTTTCCCTCAGAGTAGAAATCACTGAGACCCCTCTCTATGGAAAAGGAGCTAGGTGGCACCATTTCCCACATCCATCCCTCAGCATATCCTTCAGTAAACAGTATAGCACCAACACTGGTTGCCTCAATTGCTAACACCGAGTCCCACTTCTCTATGCTGTGTTGGTGCTGCCCTTCTGAGGCAAGTGTGCCTCAGTCTTGGTGCAGTGGGCCTCTTCACAGAAGACCAGCAGAAATCCCTGCTTACTCCACGTCTCCCAACCAGAGTTCTGCAAAGCTTGAGTTCTAGTGGAAGTAACACCAGGAATCATTTAACAAGCAGGCCAGAGAACACCTAGTTAAAACTCACCACATTATGACCAAGGACCAAACACTGCCCACTGCAGACAAAGAGAGCCTCCACAGATGACTATCCTGAAAGATAGAGAAGTCAAAGCACAGAAACAGAGTGGACGCGGCACACACCAGTGACTCTGGTGCACTAGTCCCTGAACACTATAAAACTTCTTCTTCACAAAGCTATTACTCTCAGGTGTAAGAAACCTAACAGGTGGTTCTCATATATAGAAGAATACAGAGACTCAAACAAAAACCACGAAAGAGGAATTTATCCCAAATGAAAGAACAAGATAAGATCAAAGCCAGAGATCTAATTGAAACAGATATAAGTAAAATGCCTGATGGACAGTGTAAAAAAATTAATAAGGATACTCATGGGGCTTGAGAAAAGAATGTAAGATGTCAATGAGACCCTTACAGTAGTGGTAAGGGACTAAAAAATAATCAGAACGAGAAACTGAGATTTGACACAGACTAGATTCAATAAACACAAGGATGGAAGAATCAGAGAAACATATAAGAGAGTAGAAGATAGAATACTGGAAAATAATGAAGCTGAAGAAAAAAGAGGAAGAAAAATTATAACATGAGAATAGACATGGAACTCAGTGACTCCATCAAACATAATAACATTATTGTAGGAATCTCAGAAGAAGAAAGAGAAAATTTATTTGAGGAAATAATAACTGAAAACTTCCCTAATCTGGGGAAAGAAACAGACATCCAGACTCAGGAGGTGCAGGGAGCGCCCATCAAAATCAACAAAAGCAAGCCAACACCAAGACGTGTTGTGATTAAATTTGCACAATATGGTGATAAAGAAAAATCCTAAAAGTAACAAGACAATAAAAGTTTGTAATGTACAAGGGAATGCCTATAAGGCTAGCAGCCAATCTCAGCAGAAAATTGGGAAGCCAGATGAGGTTGGCATGATATATTCAACATGCAAAATGGTAAAGCGGTGGAGCCATGAATACTCTATCCAGCAAGGGTATCGTTCAGAATATAAGGAGAGATAAAGATATTCCCAGACTAATGAAAACTAAATGACTGTGACTACCAAACAAGCCCTGCAAAAAGTATTACAGACTCTTTGTTTGGAAAGTAAAGACCAAAATTGAGAAAGAATAGAGAAAATCTCCAGAAACAATGGCAAAACAAATAATACAATACCACTAAATACATATTATCAATAATGATTTTGAATGTAAATGGACTAAATGTCCAAGTCAAAAGACAGAGTGTCAGAATGGATAATAAAACAAGACCACTGTATATGCTGCTTAAAAGAAATTCATTTTAGACTGAGAGATGCCTGTAGATTGAGAGTGAGGAAATGGACAAATATTTATAATTCAAATGGATGTAAAAAGAAAGCCAAAATAGCAATACTTATAATAGACACAATAGATTTTAAAGACTGTAACAAGAGAGAAGGAAGAACACCATATCATAATAAAGGGGGTTACCAAACAAGATCTAACAATTATAAATATTTATGCCTCAAAAATGAAGCACACAAGCCCCTCTGGAAAACAGTGTGGAGGTTCCTCAAAAAATTAACAATAAAACTCCCCTATGACCCAGCAATAGCACTGCTAGGAATTTACCCAAGGGATACAGGAATGCTGATGCATAGGAGCACATGGACCCCAATGTTCATAGCAGCACTCTCAACAATAGTCAAAACATGGAAAGAGCCTAAGTGTCCATCAACGGACGAATGGATCCAGAAGATGTGGTTTAGCTATACGATGGAATACTACATGGCAATGAGAAAGAATGAAATCTGGCCATGAGTAGCAACATGCATGACCTTGAGGGTGTTATGCTGAGCGAAATAAGTCAGGCAGAGAAGGACGAATACCATATGTTTGCACGTATAGGAGGATTAGGAGGAACTTAACAGAGGACTGAGGGGGAGAAGAAGGGGGAAAATGGTGGGGGAGAGGGAGAGAGGCAAACCATGAGAGACTCTTGAATGCTGAGAACAAACTGAGGACTGATGGGTGTGGGTTGGGAGGGGGGAGATGGGCATGGAGGAGGGCACGTGTGGGGATGAGCACTGGGTGTTATATGGAAACCAACTTGACAGTAAACTATTTGTAAAAAAAATGAAGCACACAAATATATAAAACGATTAATAACAAAGCTTAAGAAAATCATTCATAATAATACAATAATAACAGGGTACTGTTGCGGACGAAATGACACAAAGACAAGCCACACACAAAAGACAGACACAGACACAACTCCGGCCAGAGGAACAATTTTACGCAAGCCCCTCTTGCGGTTTATTTTATACCCCGGTAACTGGATACAAACTGAAATTTACAAGATGCATTCCTTTACCAAATAAGGGCAAGTAGCCAAACACATTTCAAGGACAGGGGGGAGCAAAGGGAGGAAGCGACCACAACATGTTTACTAAGAGGCCTGCTCACAATTCCAGCCTCCTCCTTATTTCTAAGGAGGGCATGTTCCCTCGTGTGTGAGCGGATCATTAACCTTGTATATTGTGTGCAGGCCCCTTGGCAGAACATCCTGTTTGCAGGTATGATCTGCCCAGGCAGAGAGTCCCATGTGCAGGCACATCTCTGCGTCCCTAACCACGCTTTCTTGTGGTCACTGTCACGCTCCCACAGGTACTTTAATACCCCCACTTACATCAATAAACAGATCCCCAAAGCAGAAAATCAACAAGGAAACAATGGCTTTGAGTGACAAACCAGATGAGATGGACTTAACAGATATATTCAGAATATTTCATCCGAAGACAGCAGAATACACATTATTTTCAAGTGCACATTGGACGTTCTGTAGAATAAATGATATATTAGGTCACAAATCAGGCCTCAACAAGTACAAAATATTATGATAATACCATGCATATTTTCTGACCACAATGCTATGAAATTTAAAGTCAACCACAAGAAAAGCATTTAGAAAAACCACAATTACATGAAGGTCAAGCTACTATAGAATGAGTGGGTCAACAAGGAAATTAAAGAACAAATAAAAAATATATATGGAGAAAAATGAAATTGAAAACAGGATGGTGGAAAACATTTCAGATGCCACAAAATGTTCATAACAAGGAATTATATAGCAATACAGTCCTACTTCAAGAAGGAAGAAAAATTTCAAATAAACAACCTAACCTTATATCTAAAAGAAGTTGAAAAACAAAACAGCAAATGAGCCAAATGCCAGCAAAAGAGAGGAAATAATAAAGATTAGAGAGGAAACAAATGATAAAGAAACTTAAAATAATAGAACACACGAATAAAACAAGGAATTGTTTCTTTGAAAAAAATTAATAAAATTGATAAACCCCTTAACTGGATTTATCAAATAGAAAAGGAAGAGGACCAAGGTAAATAAAATAACAAACTAAAAAAGAGACATAACAACCAACACCACAGATATACAAACCATTGTGAGAGAAAATTATGAGAAATAATATGTCAACATATTGATCAACCTGGGAGAAATTGATAAATTCCGAGAAACATATTCACTATTAAAACTAAAACAAGAAGGGGAAAACCTGAACAGACTGATAATAATTAAATGTACTGAATCAGTAATCAAAATTCTCCCCAGAAAGAAAACNGAATTTTATAAAACATTTAACAGAGTTAATACTTATTTTTCTCAAACACTTCCAAAAAAATAGAAATGGTAAGAAAACCTCTAAATTCATTCTGTGAGGCCAGCATTAATCTGATGCCAAAACTAGACAAAGACTCCACTGAAAAGGAGAACTACAGACCAATATCCCTAAAGAACATGGATGCAAAAATTCTCAATAAAATACTAGGAAAACAAATCCAGCAGTACATTAAAAGAATCATGCACCACAATAAATTGAGATTCATTGGGTAGTTCAATATTTACAAATAAATGTGATACACCACATTAAGAAAAGATAGATAAGAAACATATGATACTCTCAGTAGATGCAGAGAAAGCATTTGACAAAATAGAGCATTCGTTAATAATTTAAAATCCTCAACAGGGGTGCCTGGGTGGTTTGGTTGGATGGGCATCTAATTTTGGCCCAGGTCATGATCTCACAGTTCATGAGTTTGATCCCTGCATCAGGCTCTGTGATGACAGCTCAGAGGCTGGAGCCTGCTTCTGATTCTGTGTCTCCCTTTCTTTCTGCCCCTCCCCTGCTCACACTCTGTCTCTCTCTCTCAAAAATAAATATTAAAAAAAAAAAACCTCAACAAAGTAGGGTTATATACCTCAACATCCTAAAGGCCATATACGAAAAATCCACAACTAATGTCATCCTCAAAAGGGAAAAGCTTAAAGATTTTACTCTATGGTCAGGAACAAGATAGGCATGCCCATTGTCACCCTTGCTATTTTAAGAAGTACTAGAAAGGGGCACCTGTGTGGCTAAGTTGGTTAAGTGGCTGACTTCAGCTCAGTTCATGATCTCACTGTCCATGAGTTTGAACCCCATGTCAGGCTTTGTGCTGACAGCTAACATCGTGGAGCCTGCTTTGGATTCTGTGTCTCCTCCTCTTTGCCTTTCTCCTTCTCTTTCTCTCTCTCTCTCTTTCTCAAAAACAAAAATATTTTTTATAATTGTAAAAATCCTTAGAAGTCTTAGCCTGAGCAATCAGACCATAAAATAAAATAAAATAATAAAATAAAATAAAATGAAATAAAATGAAATACCTAAAAATTGGCAAGGAAGAAGTCAAACATTCACTATTTGCAGAAGACATTATAGTCTATATAGAAACCCCAAAAGACTCCATCAAAATTTTTCTAAAACTGATACATGAATTCAGTAAAGTCACAGGATACAAAATAAATATACAGAAATCAGTTGTGTTTCTACACACCAATAATAAAGCAGGAGAAAGAGAAATAAATGAATCAACCCAATGTGCAATTGCTCCCAAACCCATAAGATGCCTAGGGATAAGCCTAACCAAATAGGTGAAAGACCTACTCTCCACAAAACACTGATGAAAATGAAGAGTAAAAAAAAAAAAAAACAAAAAAAAAAAAAAAAAAAAAAAAACAAACAAAAAAAAAAACAAAAAAAAACCATTCTCCATGCTCATGGATCAGAAGAAAAAAAATAGTGTTAAAAATGACTAAATTACCCAAAGAAATGTACACATTTAATGCAATCTGTATCAAAATACCAACAGCATTTTTCATAGAGTTAGAACAATCTCAAAATTCATATGGGACCACAAAAGACCCCAAATAGTCTTGAAAATAAAAGAGACCTGGAGGCATCAAAATTTCAGACTTGTTGTATCGCAAAGTTATAGTCATCAAGACAGTTTGGTATTGGCACAAAACACAGACATAGATCAAAGGAATAGAATAGAAAAACTTGAAATGAGCTTACAAGTATATGGTCAGTTAATCTTTCACAAAACAGGAAGGAATATATAGTTGGAAAGAGACCTTTCCAAGAAATGATTTTGGGAAAACTGAACAGCCATATGAAAAGGAATGAAACTGGACTACTTTCTTAGACTATATACAAAAATAACTTCAAAACGGAGTAAATGAAGGAAACATTTATTTATTTAAACATTTTAAAATGTTTTATTTCTTTCCGAGAGAGAGAGAGACAGCGTGAGCAGGGGAGGGTCAGAGAGAGAGGGAGACACAGAATCCAAAGCAGACTCCAGGCTCTGAGATAGCTGTCAGCACAGAGCCCAACGTGGGCCTTGAACCCACAAGCGGGGGGATCATGACCTGAGCCAAAGTCGGACACTCAACCTACTGAGCCATCCAGGTGCCCCAGGCAGGAAACATTTAAAATCCTAGAGAAGAACACAAGGAATAACCTCTTTGGTGTCATCCATAGCAACTTCTTTCTAGATATGTCTCCTGAGGCAAGGGAAGCAAAAGCGAAAATAATCTATTTGGAAGTCATCAAAATAAAAAGTCTGCATAATGAAGGAAACAATAAACAAAACTGAAAGGCGGCCTACAGAATTGGAGAAGGTATTTGCAAATGACATATATGATAAAGGATCAGTATCCAAAATATATAAGTAACTTAATAAATCATAACACCCAAAACACACATAGTCCTGGGTAAAAACAATGGACAGAAGATACGTGTAGATATTTTTTCAAAGAAGACATACAGATTGCCAATCAACACATGAAAAGATGTTTAACATCACTCATCATCAGGGAAATATAAATCAAAACTAAAATGGGATTTTACCTCCAATCAGGCAGAATGGCTAAAATTAACAACACATGAAACAGTTGGAGTTGGCAAGGATGTGGAGAAAGAGGAACCCTCTTTCACATTTGGTGGGAATGCAAACTGGTACAGCCATTATAGAAACCAGTATGGAGGTTCCTCAAAAAGTTAAAAATAGAACTACCCCACATAATACTACTAGATATTTATTCAACAGAAACAGTAATACTAATTCAAAGGTAAACATGCACCCTGAGAGCGGCATTATCAATAATAACCAAATTACTATTGAATGGATAAAGATGTGATATCTCTATCTCGATCTATCTATCATCTATCTATCTATCTATCTATCTATCTATCTATCTATCTATCTATCTATCTATCTATCATCTAACTATCTATAATGGACTATTACTCAGCAATTAAAAGGAATGAAATCTTGTCATTTGCAATGATGCAGATGTAACTAGTGAATATTATGTAAAGCAAACTAAGTCAATCAGAGAAAGACACATACCATATGATAGAACTCATATGTGGTATTTAGGAAACAAAACAAATGAACATAGGGGCACCTGGGTGGCTCAGTCAGTTAAGCATCTGACTTCAGCTCAGGTAATGATCTCACGGTTCGTGGGTTCAAGCCCTACTTTGGGCTCTGTTCTGACAGCTCAAAGCCCAGAGACTGCTTTAGGTTCTGTGTCTCCCTCTCTCTCTGATCCTCCCCTGCTTGAGCTCTGTCTCAAAAATAAATAACCATTAAAAAAAAACAACAACAAATGAACATACAGGGGAAAAAAAGATAAAACAAGAGACAGCATCTTATGTATAGAAAAAAAAAACTGATGGTTAGTGAAGAGGAAGTGGGTTGGTGGTTGAATTACATAAGTGATGGGTATTAAGTAGGGAACTTGTGATGAACACTGGGTGTTGTATGTTAGTGATAAATCATTGGATTCCACATCTGAAACTAATATTACATTGTATGTTAACTAACTGGAATTTAATAAAAACTTGGAGAAAAATAATACAATTTTAAAAGGTAAGAATATAAATTAAATTAATTTAAATTATTGAGAATGTGGAGAAATTAGAAATCTTTTACACTGTTGTAAATGCAAGATGGTGCATATTCTATGGAAAACACCGTGAAGGTATATCAACAAATTACAAATAAAACTCAGGATGATGAAGACATATCTTCACCCCCATGTTCACTGCACGATTATTCACAAGAGCCAAGATATGGGAAATAGCCAAATGTACAAATAAAGATGAATGGAATGGATAAAGAAAATGTAGTGTGTACATATAATGGGATATTATTCAGCCTTGATAAAGGAAATCTTTCCATTTATGACAACATGGATGAAGATATAGGCCATTATGGCAAGTGAAATAAACCAGTTCAGAATGTATACACAAATGTTACATTATTCCAGTTATATGAAAGATCTAAAACAGTTAAACTCATAGAACCAGGGGGAAAAAAAACAATGATTCCCAGTGACTAGGGGCAGGGAAAACAGCAAATTGCTTATTAATAGGTTTAAATTGTCTGTTAGGCAAGATGAATATGTTCTAGAGATCTGCTGTACAACATAGTACGTATAGTTATTGTTCTTACCAAACATGCCACATACACACAGACACAGACACACACACACACACAGACACACACACACACACACACAAGAACAAGGATATATTTTTCATGTGATAAGTGTTTGGTTTTCTGATTTTGGTGATGGTATCACAGATATATCCATACTTTCAAACCCATTTAAATGTATACATTTAACTATACAATGTAACTAAAAAAAGAAGAAGCTAATGCTAGTAATAAAAAATTTGTCTTTTCCCATTTGCGTTTTGGTNACTTTCTATTTGTGTTTCTAAAACTACAAATCAAAACTTTTATTTTAGAAAAACTTGAAACAATAGATTAGCAGAACCATTCTTCAAATTCATTATCTAGTTGAGAAACATCAAAATTACCATTAAATTTCTTAGAAACAAAAACCTTGGAGATGATCCTAGTTTTACTAAATCAGAAACTCCACATGAATAATGTCATTTCTACTACATTATTTAATGGTTACATAATATTCATTTATATGGATTAACTATATAATTTATCCACTCAATATCTTTATGTTGTTTGGAATTATAAAAACTATGCAAAATCACAATATTTAAGATAATATACTATGCCAAATTACTACTTCCACATACCATAATCTGCTGATTATTATTCATTTTAGTGCTTACAAGTCTAATAGTTTTTAAAGAATAGTATCTTATTTTTTTGACCTCCCCAGACTTATAGTTCATCTCCGAAGAAAATTTATAAAAATGAAACCTTATTTTGGAGTACTATTATATTTAGCAAAAGTTTATTTAAAGATATTAAAGGTTTGTAGAGGAGGTAAGATAATGCAGTAGTAGGGGACCCTGTGCTTGCCTCATCCTTCTAACATAGATAGATAAATATCAAATTATTCTGAACACCCACAAATTCAGTTCATGAACCAGTGGAGCTCAAAGACTGAAGTTTCAGAAGTTGGTGCATCTTTGACATGGCCCATAGCAAATTCTTACTAGACATGTCTCCTGAGGCAAGGGAAACAAAAGCAAGAATTAACCATTGGGACTTTGTCAAGGTAAAATACTTCTGCACAGTGAAGGAAAAAATCCAGAAAACTAAAAGGCAATCTTTAGAATTGGAGAAGATATTTCCAAATGACATATCTGATAAAGGGTTAGTATCCAAAATCTATAAACTTATTATAGATTATTAAACTCAACACCCAAAAAAACAAATAATACTGTTAAGAAATGGGAAGAAGACATGAATAGACATTTTTCCAAAGAACACATACAGATGGCTAAAAGACATATCAACATCATGCATCATCAGTAAAATACAAATCAAATCTACAATGAGATAGCACCTCATACCAGTCAGAATGACTAAAATTAACAACATAGTAAACAACGGATGTTGGAAAGGATGCAGAGAAAGGGGAATCATCTTAAACTGTTGGTGCATTAAGTATAGGTCTTAAGCTCAGGTCATGATCTCATGGCTCATGAGTTACAACCCACATCTATGCTGACAGCTAAGAGCCTGGAGCCTGATTCAGATTCTGTGTCTTGGATCTTCTCTTCCCCTCCCTTGCTTGCACTCTGTCTCTCTCTCTCTTTCTCTCAAAAATAGATAAGCATTAAAACAAATGTTAAAAATAGAACTACCTTGTAACCCACCAATAGCACTACTAGGTATTTACTCAAAGGACACAAAAATACTAATATGAAGGGGTGCATGCACCCTGATGTTTATATTAGCATTATCAACAACAGCTAAATTATTGAAAGAGCCCGTGTCCATCGAAGGATGAATAGATAAAGATGATGTCACACACACACACACACACACACACGCACAATGGAATATTACTCAGTAATAAAAAGGAATTGAATATTGCCATTTGCAATGATGTGATGGAGCTTAAGTATATTATGCTAGGCAAAATAAATCAGTCAGAGAAAGACAAATATATTATTTCACTTATATGTGGAATTTAAGAAACAAAGCAGATGAACATAGGGGAAGGAAATAATAAAATAAAATAAAAACAGAGAACTTTTAAGAAGTACTTATAGCAAGTTCGAAATATGTGATAGAATATTAATTATCATCACCATGCCATATGTTATATCCCCATGACTTATTTTATAACTGACAATTGGTCCTTTTAACCCTCTTCACCAATTTACCCCATCCCTCCAAGCTACTACCATACTCTTCTCTTTATCCTTCGGCTTGATTTTTGGGCTTTGTTTGTGTGTTTTGCTTTTTAGATTCCTCATATAAGTGAAACCATACAATATTTCTCTTTATCTGAAATATTTCACTATTCATAATGTCTTCCTGATCCATTAATATTTGCAAACGTGACAGGATTTCATTAATTTTTATGACTGGGTAATATATATAATCATATTTTCTTTATCCACTCTTCCATCAATGAACATGTTAGGCTATTACCATATCTTGGCTATTATAAATAATGATGCAATAAACATACATCTTCTGAAACTAGTGTTTATTATTTCTTCACATAAATTCCCAGATGTAGAATTTCTGGATGATATAGTAGTTCTAGTCTTAATTTGAGGAACCTCCATAATATTTTCTTTAGAGGCAGCAACAATTTAAATTCCCACCAACAATACACAAGGGTTACCTTTTATCCACATCCTCACCAACATTTGATATTTCTTGTCTTTTTTTAAGTTTTAATTTAAATTCCAGTTAGTTAACATACAGTGTAATATTAGTTTCTAGTGTACAATCTAGTGATTCAACACTTCCATACCACACCTGGTGCTCAGCACAACAAATGCAGTCCTTGATACTCATCATGTATTTAACCCGTTTCCCCACCCATCTCCCATCTTATAACTATAAGTTTGTTCTCTATAGCTAAGAGTCTGTTTTTGCTTTGCCTCTTTCTCCCCTTTATTCAAATTTTGTTTGTTAAATTCAACATGAGTGAAATCATATGTTATTTGTCTTTAACTGACTTACTTTGCTTAGCAAAATATTCCCTACATTCATGTATGTCATTACAAATGGTAAAATTTCATACATTTTTGTGGCTGATATGATATGATATGTTTATCATCAGTTGATAAACATATGAGCCGCTTCCATAATTTGGCTATTGCAGATAATGCTGCTATGAATATTGGGATGCATGTACCCCTTGACTTAGTATATTTGTATTATTTAAGGGAACAAATATTATTAAAATATCTATGCTACCCAAAGCAATTTACACATTGAATTCAATCCCTATCAAAATATCAACAGTGTTTTGCAAAAAGCTAGAACAAGCTATCTTCAAATTTTTAGGGAACCACAAAGACCCCAACTATTCAAAGCAATCTTGAAAAGGATAAGCAAAACTGGAGGCATCACCCTTGCAGATACAAGTTATATAACAAATCTATAGTCATCAAAACAGTACATATTGGCACAAAAATAAACATATAGATCAATAAAACAGATTAGAAAACCCAGAAATTAACCCACGACTTTATGGTCAATTAGTCTTCAACAAAGCAGGAAAGAATATTCAGTGGGAAAATGTAGTTTCTTCAACAAATCATAATGGGAAAACTGGACAGAAAAATGCAAAAGAATGAATCTGGACCACGTTTTTGTCTTTTTAATAATAGACATTCTAAGAGGCATGAAGTGATATCTCACTGTGGTTTTGACGTGCATTTCCCTGATGATTAACGATGTTGATCATTTTCTCATGTGCCTCTTGTCCATCTGTATGCCTTCTTTGGAACAAAAAAAGTAGTCTACTCAGATCTTCCTAATGTTCAATCATTTTCACTCTTGAGTTGTATGAATGTTGGATATTGGCCTCTTATGTATGATTTGTGATTATTTTCTCCCATTTGTATTTCACCTTCCAAACTGGTGAGTGATTTCCTTTGCTATGCATAAACTTCTTAGTTTGATCTAGTTGCACTGTCTATTTTTGCTTTTATTCACATTACTTTGGCATCAGTTTGAAAAAATCATCACTAGGTCTTATGTCAAGCTTACCAGTTGTTTGTGTCTAGGGGGTTTATGGTTTTAGGTCTTACATTCAAGTATTGGATCAACTAATACTCATTTTTTGTACATAATGTACTTTTGTTTCATTATTTTGCATGTGGCTGTCCGGTTTTCCTAACATGGTTTAATGAGCACCATTTCTCCATTGGATATTCTTGGCTACTTTGCCATTAATTGATTGACCATACACGTGTGGGTTTATTTCTGAACTCTCTTTTCTGTTTCATTGATCCATGTATCTATTTCCATGCCAATACTATAATACATTAATTGCTATAGCTTCGTAATTTAGTTTGAAATCCATTTGGAACATAGCACAGGCAGTCCTAAGAGGAAAGCACATTGCAATTCATGCTTATGTCAGGAAGCAAGAAAGATCCCAAATACACAACCTAACAGTACACCTAAAGGAGCTAGAAAAGGAGTAGCAAATAAAGCCTAAAGCCAACAAAAGAAGGAAAATAATAAAGATTACAACAGAAATAAATGAAGTAGAAACAAACAAACAAACAAAAAAACCCAGTAGAACAAATAAATGAAACTAAAAGCTGATTTTTTGAAAGAATAAACAAAATTGATAACCCCTTAGGCAGACATATCAAAAAGCAAAAGAGAGGACCCAAATAGATAAAATCACGAATGAAGCAGAGTTCATCACAACCAACACCAGAAACATACAAAAAAATACAAGAAAGTACTATGAAAAATTATATGACAACAAACTGGACAATCTGGAACAAATGAGCAAATTTCTTAGACATACACACTACAAAACTCAAAGAGGAAGAAATAGAAAATTTGGACTGGCCCATAACCAGTAAAGAAACTGAATTGGTTATCAAAAAATCTCCCAAGAAATTAGTCCTTGACCAGATGGCTTTCCAGGAGAATTATACCAGATATTTAAAGAAGAGTAAATATCTATTCTCAAACTGTTATAAAAAATAGAAAAGGAAGGAAAGCTTACAAACTCATTTTATGAAGCCAGTATTACCTTGATCCCAAAACCAAACAAAGACCCCACTAAAAACGACAACTACATGCCAATATCCGTGATAAACCTCGATGCAAAAATCCTCAACATGATAATAGCAACTCTAATTCAAAAGTGCATTATGGGGCGCCTGGGTGGCTTGGTCGGTTGGGCGTCCGACTTTCGCTTGGGTCATGATCTCGCGGTTCGTGGGTTTGAGCCCCGCGTCGGGCTCTGTGCTGACTGCCAGCTCGGAGCCTGGAGCCTGTTTCAGAGTCTGTATCTCCCTCTCTCTCTGACCCTCCTCTGCTCATCCTGTCTCTCTCTCTCCCCTAGAAATAAAAAAAAAAATCTCAAAAGTACATTAAAAATTATTCACCATAATAAAGTGGGATTTATTCGTGGGCTGCAGGGCTCGTTCAATATTCACAAATCAATCAATATGATACATCACAAAATAAAAGAAAGGATAAGAAACCAGTAATCCTTTCAATAAATATAGAAATATAGAAAAGCCATTAGACAAACTACAGCATCCTTTCTGGGTAAAAATACTCAAGGAAGTCGGGATAGAAGGAACATACATTAACATCATAAAACCATGTATGAAAAGACCCACAGCTAATATCATACTCAATGTGGAAAAACTGAGAGCTTTCCCCCTAAGATCAAGACATGACAGAGATGTTTACTCTCACCACTGTTGTTCAACATAGTGCCGGAAGTTCTACCTTCAGCAATCAGAAGTAAAAGGCATACACAGAGGGGGCAAGATGGCGGAGAAGTAGGGAACTCCATACATTGCACTCGCCACCATATCTTGCACGGAGAAGGCCTGAAGCCATTGAAACCCTTACAGAATCCAGGAGTTTGGGAGGAAAAGGAGACAGAGTCCACTGAGAAAATCTTCTAGCATGAGTGCGAACTGGGGAAGATAAAATCAGGCCGGGACCAGAGACACAGAGGGACGGGGGCGATTCCCCTCTGCGGGCAGTTTAGAGGGGAAAGAGAGTGGCCAAAACTGCTCAAGACACTGTCCTGTCGCTGGGGAACAGAAAAACATCCGATCAGGACACAGAGGGACCCGGTTTTCCGCTCTCCAGCTGGCTCTAGGCAGGACACACTTGTCCCAGGCGACCCCCGGGGTAACTGCTCCTTGCGTGCCAACTCGACCTGGAGAGACCCCACAGGGGCTGAGCCTTTGTGCTTCTGGCTCAGCTGGATCCCTAGAGGGGAGGCAAAGGGCTTAAAAATGGGAGATTTGCCCCCGAGTTTGTGTTTCGGGTGACGAGTAACAGAGGGACCTGGTTTCCTTCTCTCCAGCTGAACCTGGGCCGGATGCACTCCTCCCAAGCGACGCCTGGATGAAACTGCTCCTCACTCACCAACCCGACCTGGAGGAGACTGGAGGAGCGGCTTCCGGCTCATCCCCAGGGGGAAGGCAAGAGGCTTGGGACTGCCCTGAGGGGATTGCCTGCCAGTTTGTGTTTCCGGCAATTTTAGTGGGGCGTTCGGACTGAGATCTGGAAACAAGGCCTGGTCTGGGATATAGAGCACGGCACACTTAGGCTGCGCCCCCAGCACAGGGAGGTTACACACCCAAAAAAGTGAGTTGCAGCGCTTGGTTCAAGAAGGGACTGGAGCACCGCCACTCTTCTCCCCACAACTGCCAAGACAGGACCCATTGAATCAAGCCATGCCCATAACTGCTAGAGAGATGCCCTCCTCTTTTTCTTTTTCTTTNCTCTACCTTTTCATGTCTATCTCTCTGGAGTAATCAGACTATAGTTTCTCTGGATAACACCATCGTCATTTCCTTCGCCTCTTCAAACATATTCCATTCTTTCGCTCTTTGAAAAAAGCTTCTTATTCCTTCTGCCTGCTCATTTCATTTCCAATTTCGCCTTATCCCCACCCTGTCATTTCTCTCTTTCTTTATGCTCTTCAACAAGCACTACATACAACCAGCTATTTATTTGTAGCTGAGAAATCTAGTTATATGCCTTAAACTGTTCTTTGTCTATCGGGTTTCTTCTTATTCCCTTTTCTTTTCTTCTTTTTTGCTTTTCTATGTATTTCTATTTTTTATTATTCGCCTTCCCTCCTTCTTTTCTCTTTACTATTTCTTTTTCCCTCTCGGTTAGTGTGTTTGTTGGATTTGTCTGTGTGTTTGTGTGCCTTTGTTCCCTGTGTGTTTGTCTGTCTGTTTTCTTCTCCAGGGCTACCTCAAGATACAAGCCATAGAACACATGGTGGAGAGTCCCAAATACCACTAAGAGTAGGAAAATAAAATAACCAAGGTCTCAACAAAAGAGACCAAGATATACCATTCAAAGAACACTTTCTGAACAGATAGGCCCTGGACAGTCAATGAACCTTCTTTGGTGCAGCAGCGCTCACAAGTACAGAGAGCATAACAAGCTTTTAAAAGTAACAAGAGATAGAAAGCTAAGCAAAATGACGAAATGAAAGAGCTCTTCCCCAAAGAAATTCCAGGAAAAAAGGACAGGTAAGAACTGCTCAAACAAATATAAGCAACATAACTGAACAAGCATTAAGAACAATAATCATAAAATTAATTGCTGGGCTTGAGAAAAGCATGAGAACATCAAAGAAACTATGTCTACAAACAACATTGAGCTTAAAAATAGTTATGATGCATTAAAAATGCGATAAATGAGATAAATAATAAACTGGAGGTGTCCAATGCATGGACTGAAGACACAGAAAGGAAAATAGGTGATTTAGAAGACACAATTATAGAAATAAAAGAAACTGAGAAAAAAAGAGATAAACTCAACCAGGAAAATGAAAGAAGAGTTCGAGAGCTCAGCGATACAATCAAATGGAACAAAGTCCATATCATAGGAATCCCAGAAGAGGAAGAGAGAGGGTAAGGTGCTGAAGGAGTCCTGGAACAAATTATAGCAGAGAACTTCCCCAACCTGGAGAGGGAAGTAGACGTTGAAATACAAGAGGCACAGAGAACTCCCCTCCAGACCTAATTTGAATCGATCTTCTGCACGACATATCATAGTGAAACTGGCAAAATACAAGGACAAAGAGAGAATTCTGAAAGCAGCTAGGGAGAAAAGGGCCCTAACATACAAAGGGAAGCCTATCAGAGTGGTGACAGACTAATCTACTGAAACTTGGCAGGCCAAAAAGGAACGACAGGAAATCTTCAATGTGATGAACAGTAAAAATATACAGCCATGAATCCTCTATCCAGCAAGCCTTTCATTCAGAATAGAAGGAGAGATAAAAGTCTTTCCAAATACACAAAAGTTGAAAGAATTTGTCACCACTAAACCAGCCCTACAAAGAATCCTGAGGGTGACTCTCTGAGGGAAAAGTTACAAGGAAGGCAGGATGCTAGAGACACACCACAAGCATGAATCCCACAAATGACACAATGAAACTTAACCCATATATTTCAATAATAACACTGACTGTAAGTGGGCTGAATGCTCCAATCAAAAGACAATGGATCAAGAAGATGTGGTTTATCTATACGATGGAATACTACATGGCAATGAGAAACAATGAAATCTGGCCATGTGTAGCAACATGGATGGACCTTGAGGGTGTTATGCTGAGNGCAGCTAGGGAGAAAAGGGCCCTAACATACAAAGGGAAGCCTATCAGAGTGGTGACAGACTAATCTACTGAAACTTGGCAGGCCAAAAAGGAACGACAGGAAATCTTCAATGTGATGAACAGTAAAAATATACAGCCATGAATCCTCTATCCAGCAAGCCTTTCATTCAGAATAGAAGGAGAGATAAAAGTCTTTCCAAATACACAAAAGTTGAAAGAATTTGTCACCACTAAACCAGCCCTACAAAGAATCCTGAGGGTGACTCTCTGAGGGAAAAGTTACAAGGAAGGCAGGATGCTAGAGACACACCACAAGCATGAATCCCACAAATGACACAATGAAACTTAACCCATATATTTCAATAATAACACTGACTGTAAGTGGGCTGAATGCTCCAATCAAAAGACAATGGATCAAGAAGATGTGGTTTATCTATACGANTTAACAATTATAAATGCCTATGCAACAAAAATGGGAGCACCTAAAAACATAAAACAATTAATCACAAACAAAAACCTCTTATCAATAAGAACGTGCTAATGGCAGGGAACTTTAATACTCCACGTACAGCAATGGACAGATCAACTAGACAGAAAATATATAAAGAAACAATGGACTGAAATGACACATTGGACCAGATGGATTTGACAGATCTATTTAGAACTCTATATCCTAAGGCAATGGAATTCACATTCTTCTCTAGTGTGCATGTCACATTCTCCAAGATAAATTACATACTGGGACATAAAGCAGCCCTCCATAAATATAAGAGAACTGAGATCATACCATGCAAACTTTCAGAACACAATGCTATGAAACTCGAAATCAATCACAGGAATAAGTCTGGAAAATCCCCAAAAACATAGAGGCTAAAGAAGACCCTACTAACGAACGAATGGGCCAATCAGGCAGTTAGAGAAGAAATTCAAAAATATATGGACACAAATGAAAAGGAGAATACAACAATCCAAACCCTATGGGATGTGGCGAAAGCAGTCCTAAGAGGAAAGTACTTTGCACTCCAAGCTTATTTCAAGAAATTAGAAAAAAACTCAAGGGCAAAATCTAACAGCGTACCTAAATAAACTAGAGGGAGAGCAACAAGAGCACCCCAAACCCAGTAAAAGAAGAGAAATAATAAAAATCAGGGCAGAAATAAACAATATGGACACCAAAGAGATAGTTGAACAGATCAATGAAACCAAGAGTTGGTTTTTGGAAAAAATAAACAAAATTGACAAGCCAGGTTCTAAGAAAGAAAAGAGAGGCCATTCCAATAGAAAATATCATGAATCAAAACGGACTGATTACAACCAACCCCTCAGAAATACAAGCAATTATCAGGGCATACTATGAAAAACTATGCCAACAAACTGGACAACTGGAAGAAGTGGACAAATTACTAAGCACACATTGACTACCAAATTCACACCCGAAGAGATAGAAAACCTGAAGACGCATAACAAGTGAGGAAATCGAGTCAGTTTTCAAAAATCTCCCAACAAATAAGAGTTCTGGGCTACATGGCTTCCCTGGGGAATTCTATCAGACATGTAAAACAGAATGAATACCCATCCTTCTCAAACTATTCCAAAAAATAGAAATCAAAGGAAAACTTGGACCCGAGTACCCAATGGAAAAAAGACAGCCTCTTTAACAGTTGGTACTGATTGTGGGTACTAACCCTTTATCAGATATGTCATTTGCAACTATCTTTCCCATTCCGTTGGTTGCCTATTAGTTTTATGGATTCTTTCCTTTGCCGTGTAGAAGCTTTCAATCTCGATTAGGTCCCAATAGTTCATTTTCACTCTTGATTCCCTTTCTTTTAGGGATGTGTCAAGTAAGAAATTGCTGCGGTGGAGATCAAGGAGTTTGTTTCCTGCTTTCCCCTCTAGGGTATTGATGGTCTCCTGTCTCACATTCAGGTCCTTTATCCATTTTGAGTTTATTTTTGTGCATGGTGTAAGAAAATGATCTAGTTTCATTCTGCTGCATGTTGCTGTCCAGTTCTCCCAGCACCATCTGATAAAGAGGCTGTCTTTTTTCCATTGGATACTATTTCCTGCTTTGTCAAAGATTAGTTGGCTGTACACTTTTCGGTCCAATTCTGAGTTTTCAATTCTGTTCCATTGGTCTATGTGTCTGTTTTTGTGCCAGTACCATACTGTCTTGATGATGACAGCTTTCTAGTAGAGGCTAATGTCTGGGATAGTGAAGCCTCCCGTTTGGTTTTCTTCTTCAATATTCTTCTTCAATGTTACTTTGGCTATTCGGGGTCTTTTGTGGTTCCATACAAACCTTAGGATAGTTTATTCTNTGGTTTGCCAATTTTGTTTATTAAAAAAAAAAACAAAAAACAAACAACTCTTGATTTCATTGATCTGTTCAACTGTTTCTTTGGTGTCTATATTGTTTATCTCTGCCCTGATTTTTATTATTTCTCTTCTATTACTGGGTTTGGCGTGCTTTTGTTGCTGTCTCTCTAGTTGCTTTAGGTGCGCTGTTAGATTTTGCAATTTTGCTTTTTCTAATTTCTTGAAATAAGCCTGGAGTGCAATTTACTTTCCTCTTAGGACTGCTTTCGCCGCATCCCATAGGGTTGG
>NW_027529179.1:85996-86619 GCF_008692635.1 Crocuta crocuta
GTACTTTCCTCTTAGGACTGCTTTCGCCACATCCCATAGGGTTTGGATTGTTGTATTCTCCCTTTCATTTGTGTCCATATATTTTTGAATTTTTCTCTAATTGCCTGATTGCCCCATTCGTTCATTAGTAGGGTCTTCTTTAGCCTCTATGTTTTTGGGGATTATCCAGACTTCTTCCTGTGATTGATTTTGTTTCATAGCATTGTGTTCGGAAAGTTTGCATGGTATGATCTAAATTCTTTTATATTTATGGAGGGCTGCTTTATGTCCCGATATGTGATCTACCTTGGAGAATGTGCCATGCACACCTGAGAAGAAAATGAATTCCATGGCCTCAGGGTGTAGAGTTCTAAATATATCAATCAATTCCATCTGGTCCAATGTGTCATTCAAGTCCATGGTTTCTTCAGTGATTTTCTGCCTAATTGATCTGTCCATTTCTGTACGTGGAGTATTAAAGTGCTCTGCTATTACCACATTCTCATCAATAAGATTATTTCTGTTTGTGATTATTATTTTATTTGTATTTAGGTGCTACCATATTTTTTGCATAGAAATTTATAATTGTTAGCTGTTTCTGATGGATAGAACCTGGAATTATTTTATTTTATTTTATTTTTTAT
>NW_027529179.1:86633-87303 GCF_008692635.1 Crocuta crocuta
TTTATTCCGAGGTATTTTATAGTTTTTTGTGCAATTGTGAATGGGATCCGTTTCTTGATTTCTCTTTCTGTTGCTTCATTGTTGGTGTATAAAAATGCAACCGATTTCTGTACGTTGATTTTGTACCCTGCCACTTGGCTGAATTTCTTGTAGGGCTGGCTTAGTGGTGACAAATTCTATCAACTTCTGTTTATTTGGAAGGGTTTCTATCTCTCCTTCTATTCTGAATGACAGGCTTGCTGCATTTAGGATTCTTGGCTGCATATTTTTACTGTTCATCACATTGAAGACCTCGTGCCATTCCTTTCTGGCCTGCCAAGTTTCAGTAGATAGGTCTGTCACCACTCTGATAGGTTTCGCTTCACATGTTAGGGCCCTTTTCTCCCTAGCTGCTTTCAAAATTCTCTCTTTGTCCTTGTATTTTGCCAGTTTCACTATGATCTGTCGTGCAGAAGTTTGATTCAAATTAGGTCTGAGGGGAGTCCTCTGAGCCTCTTCTATTTCAGCGTTTACTTACCTCTCCAGGTTGGGGAAGTTCTCTGCTATAATTTGTTCCAGGACTCCTTCAGCACCTTTCCCCCTCTCTTCCTCTTCTGGGATTCCTATGATACGGATATTGGTGCGTTTGACCGTAGCGCTGAGCTCTCGAATTCTTCTTTCCTGTTCCTGG
>NW_027529179.1:87322-87452 GCF_008692635.1 Crocuta crocuta
TCTTTGATGTCCCCTATGATTTTTTCAAGCCCAGCTATTAATTTTCCCATTATTATTCTAAAATCTTGTTCAGTTTTGCTGCTGGTATCTGTTTTGAGCATTTCATTAGCTGTCATTTCTTCTTGGAGTT
>NW_027529180.1:0-499 GCF_008692635.1 Crocuta crocuta
TGTCAATTTTGTTTACTTTTTCAAAAAACCAACTTTTGGTTTCATGGATATGTTCAATTGTTTTGTTGGTCTCTATGTTGTTTATTGCTTCTCTGACTTTTACTATTTCTCTTCTTCTACTGGGTTTGGGGTGCTCATGTTGCTCTGCCTCTAGTTCCTTTAGGCGAGCTGTTAGATTTTGGACTTGCACTTTTTCTAATTTCTTGAAATAAGCCTGGAGTGCAATGTACTTTCCTCTTAGGACTGCCTCTGCTGCATCCAATAGAGTTTGGATTGTTGTGTTTTCCTTTTCCTTTATTTCCATATATTTTTAAATTTCGTCTCTAATTGCCCGATTGGCCCACTCATTCTTTATTAGCGTGTTCTCTAACCTCCATGTTTTTGGAGGTTTTCCAGACTTCTTCCTGTGATTGATTTCAAGTTTCAAAGCATTATGATCTGAAAGTGTGCATGGTATGATCTCAATTCTTTTATATTTATTGAGGGCTGCTTTATGTCC
>NW_027529180.1:669-841 GCF_008692635.1 Crocuta crocuta
TGCTGTAAGCAGTATTAAATTCCTCTGCTTTTAGCACTTTCTTATGTATATGCTTGTTTCTGTTTGTGATTAATTGTTTTATATATTTAGGTGCTTCCATATTCGGTGCGTAGATATTTATAATTGGAAGTTCTTCCTGATGGATAGACCCTGTAATTATTATATAATGTCC
>NW_027529181.1:0-3473 GCF_008692635.1 Crocuta crocuta
CAGGCGCCCCATATTCACCATGACTTTCAAAGCCCTCAAACACTGTGCCATCGTCTTGTTTACCACCTTTACTCCCAGGGCTTGTGCTCATGTGTGCTCCAGCCATGCCTGACACTTGCTGTGCTTCATGAAAATGCTCAGACCATCTCAAACCCTACATTTTCACTATTTCTTAGTGGCTAAATGACCTTCCTCTGATACAATGTCCACTCTCCTTTGCTTCCTGAATTCAGAATACCCAGTTCATCTCCTCAGCAAAACCTTCCAGGTTTTCCCAAACAACTTTCTTGCTAATGAACTCCCACTGTTAAAATCTGTTTGTGTCTCTGTGTGTGTGTGTGTTTATTGAATCATGAAACCCTTGATTATAGCCTTCTTTTTTTCTCTTTAATATCTTTGTTCTTAATCTTGGTTTTGACTCAGGTTATGATTTCACAGTTTATGAAATCAAGTTCCATGTTGGGCTTTGGGCTGACAGCATGCTCAGGAATTTGTCTCTCCCTCTGTCTCTGTCCCTCCCCACTGGTGCTTGCACACACAAGCGTGCTCTCTCTTTCACTCTCTCTCTGTGTCTCAAAATAAATTAGTAAACATTAGAAAGAAAGAAAGAAAGAAAGAAAAAAAGAAAGAAAGAAAGAAAGAAAGAAAGAAAGAAAGAAAGAAAGAAAGAAAGAAAGACAGCTCCTTTAATAAATTTTTAAAGAAATGAAACCTATGGGACGCCTGGGTGGCTTAGTCGGTTAAGCGTCCGACTTTTCGCTTAGGTCATGATCTCGCGGTTCGTGGGTTCGGGCCCCGCGTCGGGCTCTGCGCTGACTGCTAGCTCAGCGCCTGGAGCCTGTTTCAGTGTGTGACTCCCTCTCTCTGACCCTCCCCTGTTCACGCTGTCTCTCTCTCTCTCTCCTAAAAATAAATAAAACATTAAAAAAATAGTCTATAAAAAATGAAACCCACAAGTATAAGATTCTATACCTCTGCCCCCTTGAAGAGACCCCTCCATTCAATAAGAATTGGTCCTGAGACTGTGCTGCATCAAGCAGTGACCAGTGAAAGCTGCGAGTCATAACCATTAGGATCCTTTCATCACTGAGGGATATATGTTCCTGGAACTTCAAGCTTCTCAGGAGACAGAACTAAATCAGGGCAACTGCCCTAAAACCCAGTCCTGAATGGGAGGCAAAGAAAAGAACATAGTTTTGTTGGGTTTGGAAACTTACCTTACTTCTTCTAAAGAAGGAGATGAGATCCAATAGAGAGCTCCTAGATTTGCTCTCACATCTCTGATTTACTTTGAAGATGAACCATATGCAGTATGTTTGCAATATGTAAACTGTGGATCCAATAGATCTACTCGGCTTTCCATTGCAGGGTCTATGGGGAGAGAAGATACTCCACAGACAGCCAGTCTTTCATAGAAGGCCTGAGTTAGGGCTGCAATATCGGCAGAAAGATGCTTCCCATATTCTTAGAACTTTCTAGAAAAGGAAATATCCCCACTATTCTGTGATAGAAGCATCTCTAAAACCAGCTCTATTACCCCCAAACAACTTCCTGGCAGAGCATATGCATAAAACATTTCTTCCTCCTCCATCAGATATTTATAGAGATTTCATAGACATTCACCAGTGCCAAGACTTTGGAGGCCCAAGGACTCTCCCTCCCCACCCAACCCCAGAGGAAAAGCTCGGTCAGACCTGGATCACCGCAAACCATGGTGCTGAGGAATCCCAAACAAGGCTGTCAACAGACAGATTCTGTCCTCAGAGCCCTTCTTTCCTTCCAGAGTCTGTCCTAATGACACCTCTCATCTCAGTTACCAAGTGCTCCACTGCTCCTTTCCCTTCCCTGAATAAAAAACAAGCAGGTATAGATGACTGAAAGATCCCAAATGTTCTGCTCTTTAGGTCAAATCTTTTCTAACGCCACACAAAACTCTGAGCCCATGTACAGGTTTAAACACATGTGATATAAGTGAATTCTAGCTTCACTATTTGTGTCTCTGTGACTTTAGGTAAGTTTCTAAACTCCTCCTTGTTTCTTATTATAGAAAATGTTACTTTTAGATATAATATTAGAACTCTTAATGATATTCATAAATTATAAATTTACAATAAAATCTACTCATTAAAATTTGTATAATTTCTTTTATGTTTTTTACAAATAGTTTATTGTCAAGTTGGTTTCCATATAACACCCATGCTCATCCCTAGAAGTGCACTCCTCCATGCCCATCTCCCCCCTCCCCCCCACACCCATCAGTCCTNTCTAGAGTGGCTGAAACAGTTCAAATTCTCATGATCAATGCAAAAGAGTTCCCCTTTCTCCGTGTCCTCATCAATGTCTATTGTTGCCTGAGTTTTTACTTTTAGCCATTCTGACTGGTATCAGGTGATATCTCCTTGTGGTTTAGATATGTATTTCCCTGATGATGAGTGATGTCGAGCCTTTTTTCATGTGTTGGTTGGCCATCTGGATGTCTTCTTTTGAAAAGTGTCTGTTCATGAGTTCTGTCTTATTTCATCACTGGATCTTTCTTCCAAATGTTGAGTTTGATAAGTTCTTTATAGATTTTGGATACTAGCCCTTTATCTTATATGTTATTTGAAAATATCTTCTCCCATTCCATCAGTTGCCTTTTGTTTTGTGTTGTGTTGTGTTGTTTTTTGGCAACCATTAGCATGATAGATGGTTCTTCATTCACTTACTTTCTCTTTTTTTAAAAATTTTAAATTTTTTTTAATTTATTTCTGAGACAGAAGAGACAACGTGAGTAGGGAGGGTAAGAGAGAGAGAAAGATACAGATATGAAGCAGGATCCAGGCTCTGCACTAGCTGTCAGCACACACAGAACATGACACAGGGCTTGAACCCACGAACCATGAGATCATGACCTGAGCCGAAATCAGACACTTAACCAACTGAACAACCCAGGAGCACCCCCACCCCTTATTTTCAAACTGAAGGTGTCTTTACATCTAAAATGGGTCCCTTATAAACAGCATATAGATGGATTGTGTTTTCTTATCCATTCTGTTACCCCATGTCTTTGATTGCAATATTTAGTCCATTGACATTTAGAATGAGTCCTGAGAGATATGAACTTATTGCCATTGTGTTGTCTGTAAAGTTGGAGTTTCTGGTGGTATTCTCTGGTCCTTTCTAGTCTTTGTTGCTTTTGATCTTTGTTCTTTTGTTTCATCTTTTCTCCTCTCCTAGAGTCCACATTAACATTTCTTGTGGGCTGGAATAGTGGTCATGGACTCCATTAGATCAGTTTGTTTGGGAAACTCTCTCTCTCTCTCTCTCCTTCTATTTTGAATGAGAACCTTGCTGGAGAAAGAATTCTTGGCTGCATAGTTTTCTGATTCAACACATTGAACATATCTTGCCACTCCTTTCTGGCTTGCCATGTTTCTGTAGGTAGGTCTGCTGTAAACCTGATCTGTCTTCCTGTGTAGGTTAAGAACTTTTTT
>NW_027529181.1:5004-6816 GCF_008692635.1 Crocuta crocuta
TTCAGATTCTGTGTCTCCCTCTCTCTCTGACCCTCCCCTGCTCACACTCTGTCTGTGTGTGTGTGTGTGTGTGTGTATATATATATATATCACCACATCTTCTTTATCCATTCATCCATAGATGAATGTTTGGACTCTTTCCATACTTTGGCTATTGTCAATAGCACTGATATGAACGTTGGGGTGCAAGTGTCCCTTCAAAACAGCACACCTATATCCTTTGGATAAATATGTAATAGTGCAATTCCTGGGTCATAGGGTAATTCTACTTTCAATTTTTTGAGGAACCTCCATCCTGCTTTCTAGAGTGGCTGAAACAGTTCAAATTCTCATGATCAATGCAAAAGAGTTCCCCTTTCTCCGTGTCCTCATCAATGTCTATTGTTGCCTGAGTTTTTACTTTTAGCCATTCTGACTGGTATCAGGTGATATCTCCTTGTGGTTTAGATATGTATTTCCCTGATGATGAGTGATGTCGAGCCTTTTTTCATGTGTTGGTTGGCCATCTGGATGTCTTCTTTTGAAAAGTGTCTGTTCATGAGTTCTGTCTTATTTCATCACTGGATCTTTCTTCCAAATGTTGAGTTTGATAAGTTCTTTATAGATTTTGGATACTAGCCCTTTATCTTATATGTTATTTGAAAATATCTTCTCCCATTCCATCAGTTGCCTTTTGTTTTGTGTTGTGTTGTGTTGTTTTTTGGCAACCATTAGCATGATAGATGGTTCTTCATTCACTTACTTTCTCTTTTTTTAAAAATTTTAAATTTTTTTTTTATTTATTTCTGAGACAGAAGAGACAACGTGAGTAGGGAGGGTAAGAGAGAGAGAAAGATACAGATATGAAGCAGGATCCAGGCTCTGCACTAGCTGTCAGCACACACAGAACATGACACAGGGCTTGAACCCACGAACCATGAGATCATGACCTGAGCCGAAATCAGACACTTAACCAACTGAACAACCCAGGAGCACCCCCACCCCTTATTTTCAAACTGAAGGTGTCTTTACATCTAAAATGGGTCCCTTATAAACAGCATATAGATGGATTGTGTTTTCTTATCCATTCTGTTACCCCATGTCTTTGATTGCAATATTTAGTCCATTGACATTTAGAATGAGTCCTGAGAGATATGAACTTATTGCCATTGTGTTGTCTGTAAAGTTGGAGTTTCTGGTGGTATTCTCTGGTCCTTTCTAGTCTTTGTTGCTTTTGATCTTTGTTCTTTTGTTTCATCTTTTCTCCTCTCCTAGAGTCCACATTAACATTTCTTGTGGGCTGGAATAGTGGTCATGGACTCCATTAGATCAGTTTGTTTGGGAAACTCTCTCTCTCTCTCTCTCCTTCTATTTTGAATGAGAACCTTGCTGGAGAAAGAATTCTTGGTTGCATAGTTTTCTGATTCAACACATTGAACATATCTTGCCACTCCTTTCTGGCTTGCCATGTTTCTGTAGGTAGGTCTGCTGTAAACCTGATCTGTCTTCCTGTGTAGGTTAAGAACTTTTTTCCCTTGCTGCTTTCATGATTCTTTCCTTGTGTGGGTATTTTTTGAATTTGACTCTCATACACCTTTTTGATGCTTGGTTTTTGTTGAATCTAACGGGAGTTTTCTGTGTTCCTGGATTTTGAGGTCTAGTTTTCCACTATGATTTGCTCACATAAACCTTCCACCCTTTTTCTCTCTCTCCATCTTCTGGGACCCCTATGATTTGGATATTATTCTTTTTTAATGAGTCACTGAGTTCTCTCATCCTTATATTGTGCTCTTTTGCCTTAGTTTTCCTCTTTTTTTCAGTTTCATTATTCTC
>NW_027529182.1:0-495 GCF_008692635.1 Crocuta crocuta
ACGTATGGAAAGGGCCCAAATGCCCATCGACGGATGAATGGATAAGAAGATGTGGTATATACACAATGGAGGATTACTCGGCAATCAGAAAGAATGAAATCTTGCCATTTGCCACTACGTGGATGGAACTGGAGGGTGTCATGCTAAGTGAAATTAGTCAGAGAAAGACAAATATCACATGACTTCACTCATATGAGGACTTTAAGATACAAAACAGATGAACACAAGGGAAGGGAAGCAAAAATATAAAAGGGAGGGAGACAAAACACAAGAGACTGTTAAGTATGGAGAACAAACGGAGGCTTCCTGGAGGGCTGTGGGAGGGNTGGGAGGGGGGATGGGCTACATGGGCAAGGGGCAGTAAGGAATCTGCTCCTGAAATCGCTGTTGCACTATATGCTAACTAACTTGGGTGTAAACTTAAAAAAATAAATGAAAAAAAAAGAAAGTCAGATCTTGGGAATCCAACTCCTTCAGGTTTTTTTTGTTTTTATT
>NW_027529183.1:0-265 GCF_008692635.1 Crocuta crocuta
TTTAAGAGTTAGAGGCAGTGAAACCTGAGGAAGCTGCAAACAAGACAGAACTGCATACCGAGAATCCGAAACAATGTTAACAGGGAGTTGAGGAAAGTCTTGCAAAACTAATTAAATAGCGCTCAGCTCAGCAGGCTGCACAGAGCGAAAGGAGAAGGCAGAAGAGGCAAGTTGACAGCAGGAGGCAGAGAAAGAGAATTAGCAGTTTTAAATTTTGTGAGCTTAGACAGAGGAGTAGACTTAAGGTTTGTTAGGCAGTCTATAT
>NW_027529183.1:990-34459 GCF_008692635.1 Crocuta crocuta
CACTCCCTGAAGTTGCAGAGAGTAAATCTGACACCATTAAAGGTTTAGCTATTCCTGATGTTGCAGTCATCTCTAAGGGTTGTTGGAAAACAAAGGGGTTACTTGAGGAGTGGGAGGCGCAGCCAATTGAGTCCCAGGCATTGTTTTAACAATTTCCGCCCTTGGAGGGCTTCATAGCCTGAGCCAGAGCAGTAGCAAAAACAGCAGCATTATTTCAGTTCCCCCCACTCCCGAACAAGCTCTAACATATTCAGCTATGGAAGCTCCCTGCCCTTTTAAAGGACCCAAAACACGTTTACATTCCGGGTTTGCATTTTCAAAAGCAAGTGTCTGCAAAAGTATCTCCGAGATTTCATCACGTCCAACATCCCGCTCAAAAGCCACCCGCAATCTAGCAAGAAAATCAGTATAGGGTTCATTGGGTCCTTGTAAAGTTTTTGTAAAAGAAGGCTGAGCGTGGCCAGTAGGTACAACACGGCGCCAAGCCCTAAGAAATACCTGGCGCACCTGCTGTAAATCCTGGCCGGAAAATTGAGCCTGTTCTCTCAAGGCTCAAAATTATCTCTCTCCCATCAATTTATCCTCCAGGGGACCAGGAGGGTTCTGTCCCTCATTAATTTGAGCCTGCTTTCGGGCTTCATCTTCCCACCAACTACTTAAGTGCAGAATGCAATGCAAGTGGTTGAGTGATAGCACTACATAGAGTCCACAATTTCAAAGGGATTATGTTACCCTTCTGATGCTGTTGCTGTAATTCCTTCTGTATTAATTTCCATTCCTTTAAGTTTAATTGTACTTTGGGTTGGCACTTAAACCCATAACAATGCTGCTCCACAAGGCGAAATAACTCAGATAAACGGCGACTAGATGCCTTCACCCCGATGGAGTGGAGAAGTCCTTTGACTAGCTCCATGTATTGTGCCTTTGCTGATGGGGAATTCCCCATAATTTTCCCGAAAGTTCCCCTGCCTTGGACTTACAATCCCCGAGGGGTACTCACCCTTTCGGTTTCGTTCGCCCTCTGCCCCGCGTTTGGGCGCCAGATGTTGCGGACGAAATGACACAGAGGACAAGACACACACAAAAGACAGACAGAGACACAACTCCGGCCGGAGGAACAATTCTACGCAAGCCCCTCTTGCGGTTTATTTTATACCCCGGTAACTGGATACAAACTGAAACCTACAAGGTGCATTCCTTTACCAATTAAGGGCAAGTAGCCAAACACATTTCAAGGACAGAGGGGAGCAAAGGGAGGAAGCGACCACAACATGTTTACTAAGAGGCCTGCTCACAATTCCAGCCTTCTCCTTACTTCTAAGGAGGGCATGTTCCCTCGTTTGCGAGCGGACCATTAACCTTGGATATTGTGTGCAGGCCTCCTGGCAGAGCATCCTGTTTGCAGGCATGCTTTGCCCAGGCAGGGAGCCCCGTGTGCAGGCACATCCCCGCGTCCCTAACCACGCTTTCTTGTGGTCACTGTCGGGCTCCCACAGTATTGCTTGCTTAAAAGAAAAAAACCAGTCAAATAGTATCTCTTATCGTTTAACACATAATAAATTTTAAGATTCTTGAGACTACATGGTTCTCATCACCATTTTGTCTGCTACACTGTAAGTGTTAAGTACATAGTGATTACACGAAACTGTAAATTTATCAACACTTATTGAGCAAATAAAATGAGAGGTGAATGAAATATTAACACAGTGTGTTTATATCCTCCAGACTTGTAAGGTCTTCCTTCCTGCCATGATTAAATCGAACCATGGTCGGTTGCTCTGTATTTCAACTGCAGCAAGAGTAGTTGATATAAATGAACTATCAGATGAATACGTTACTTCACTGTATGTCTTTGTATTCCCTAGTTCATGGCACCCTGAAGTTGGGACTCTTCCAAGGTACAAAGAACTCTTCCTCCACCAAGGGAAAATCCCTGGTACATGTGGCTCTTTTTATAATGCAGGCATTCTTATTTAAAATGGCAGTGATAAGGGGAGATATTCCCTTCTTTAAAAATAAAACGAAAAAAAAACCTAAAAAACACAAAGAAGACTGTGTCTCATTAGCTCATTAGTAGTCTTGAGTTAAGAAAAATTGAAATAATTTTAATCTTGTTGTTGGGTAAATAGTGTGAAGATTTAGAAGCCGAGTGGCCACAGAAATGACTTTAACAGTGACGCTTGGTCCCCAAGGATAAGCCAGAGAAAGGAAAGGGAGTTTCCATTTTTAAAATAATTCCAAGAATTAACTTCTTGAATTCTATCATGAACAGCTTTTCCCTTTGTTTCAGATGATTGTGCAAGCGAATTTACAGCCTTCACAGAGTTCTCTTCTTTGAATTAAGAATACCAAAAAAGGTAAAATTAAAACCATCATCTGTTCACAATTCATCAAAACTGGAATGTTCGATGGTGGTACAGCCAGGTATGTGAACTCTTAATTATAATCTTTGCTCTTAAGATAATCTAATATATGTCAGTTATCATCTCTTTATTTTGAAGTTTTGAAATATGGATAGTCAAACAAACGAAATAATTAGATTGTCTAATTTAATAAAGATAATTCCATATGCATTAAATTAATGAAGTTACTCAATTTCAAGATAATAATATGGTTAGCAAGTTAATGGTATGGTGAAAACATATAGCTAAATTGGTAATCTGAATATTACAATAGAACAGGAAAAATTGGTAGTGAGAAGTTATTAAAACAGTACTGTAATGTTGAGAAGATAATTTCTTTCCTAAAAATAACACAAGGTAAAAAAAAATATCCAATAAGATAAAATATTTGACAAGATTGATTAATATATATGGGGAAGTGTTAGGAGGTGGTATTTTGACATAAAGGTTAGATTTGGTAGAATGGTCCAAATGAGGCTGCAAATGAAATATGAGGGCTTTTACACAAAGGAGCTAATCAGAGTATAATGGAAGTATAAACATGATTTAGGGCAAGCACAGTTATTACAATTGCTAAAAAGAGGATTGACTTGATCCAAATGATATTAATCAGCCATATTGTGGGAAAGAGTCACAGCTAACAGAAAAGCTGACTAAAAAGCAATGAGGCTATTTAGAGTCTATTAAGACCAAAGCACCTGGGTGGCTCAGTCAGTTAAGTACCTGATTTCAGCTCAGGTCATCATCTTGTGGTTTGTGAGTTTGAGCCCAGTGTGGGACTCTGCTGACAGCCTAGAGCCTGCCTCAGATTCTGCATCTCCCTCTTTCTGTTCCTCCCCTGCTCACACTCTGTCTCTCTCTCAAAAACAAGTACACATTTTTAAAAATTTTCTAAATAAAAATAAAGAATAAAAAATAAACTCTAGTGAAGCTTTAAAATTAAATAAAAAGTGCCAAAATGGGTAGTGAAGAGTTGACAGAGTACTGAGGGGAAAAGTACCTCACAAAGAGCTATGTATTAAGTTGGTCAAAATTAACAAAGACAATCATTCAAAATCTTTGGAACTAGATCAAAGGGCATGCAGCGAACTGAAAAGTATTTATTCAATAAAATCCATGTAAAGTCAGTAAGAACACAGGAAGGCCATGGCCTTGAGGGTAGGGACTACACGCATCCACCCACGGCTCTGCCTTATAGAGTAACTCTTCCAGTGCGCTCGGCAACCAGGTCAGTTATGTCCCCCAGATCTCTGGGATGGAATTGCCATTGTGGGCAGTCTGGCTGCAAGTGAACATCAGATGATCCCATTTTCTGTGGAAGACCTGTATTGAGTGGACAGACTCACCCAGACATCGTTCCTCCACCCCCAAATCCCATGAGGTGGGAAAGAATGGGATAAAGGCTGTTAGTGAAGAAAGCAATTCTTTCTAGAGCAACTCTTTGTTGTTGGAGATCCATACCAGTATTTTAGCAGTTAAGTGGCGGGTCCCATCTCTTCCATCTTCTTAAGACAAAGATTGGTTTTAGATAGACTCACTGGACAGTAAATATTTATAGATCCCAACCTTCCAAGCTCTAGGTTGTGGAAGATCCACACAGGGTGGCAGCAGCAGCTGGGTGGCAGACCTACTTCCTGCCACTCCCCAACCCTCATACCCTACTCAATTCAGGTGTGGCTGTCAGCGGAGAGTTAATTACTCATCACGCCCAACTCATGCTTCAGAACACAGAGGCTCTGCATAGTGAAGGTCAAATTTAGCCTTAAAGATTGGTATCTCTGCGTTCTGCTTTGGGACTTAACTTCAATTGGATAAGACTATAGATCAGAGCACTGTCAGAAAAAAAAGTCAACGAGCAACAAGTTGTAGAAAAATCAATCAGGAACAAGTTGTAGTTGCCTGGCTAAATCATAATTATTCTTGACAGCCAAGAAGACTATATGCATGCCAAAGGTGGTATCTTTGAAGGAATGGCATTAGTGACACATTGCGGGAGAAACAGACTTCACTGAACTAGTCCAGCCAAGTCACTAAGCAAATGAACAAACAACCATAAGAACACACCCGATGTAGGAGAAGTGTGAGACATCACCTAAAATGTCCACTTCCTAACACAACAGTATAAGATACGCAAAGACACAATAAAGTGTGACCATACATAGGAAAAAACGTAGGCAATGGAAATTGTCTTGAAAGGGATGCAAATGTTGAACTTAGCAGAAAAACTTCAAAGCAGCTATTATAAATACATTCAAAGAACTAAAGGAATACATTTTTTAAAAATAGAAAAAAGGTATGATGACAAGTTTTATCAAAAAATAAATAGAAATTTTTTAAAAACATGCAAATTTGGGAGTGGAGAAAAACAATGTAAACTTGGGAGTGGAAAAGAAAACTTAGTGAAAATAAAGAGTCACTAGAGCAGCTCAAGAGTAGATTTAAGTTGGTGTACAAAGAATCAGTGAACTTGAAGACAGATGGGTAAAGAATATGTAATCAGAAGAAAAGAAGGAAAATAAAATGGAGAAAAATGAACAAGGTTTCAGAGAAGTGTGAGATGCCATTGATCACATCAGCCTACATATGAGGACAGTAGGAAGAAATAGAAGAATCAAGAAAAAATATTCAAAGAAATAATGGCTGAAAATTTGCCAAATTTAACGAAAAACAGTACATATTCAAGAAGCTAAATTAACTCCAAGTAGGATAATCACAGGGGTTACATACCCAGATACATCCTATACTCAAAATGTTGAAAGAAGAAAACGAAAGAGGAAAGAATGACTCATCATGTACAATGCACAAAAGGAAAATAATGACATCACGTACGTATACATGCATGCATAAGCTCTACAAAAATCAATTAACAGCTGATTTCTCAATAGAAACAATGAAGGCCAGAAGAAGTAGGATAACATATTTTAAGTGCTAAAAGGAAAATAACTGTCAATCAAGAATTTTAGGGGCACTTGTGTGGCTCGGTCGGTTAAGCGTCAGACTTCAGTTCAGTTCATGATCTCGCAGTTCGTGGGTTTGAGCCCTGATAGGCTCTGTGCTATCAGCTCAGAGCCTGGATCCTGCTTCGGATTCTGCGTCTCCCTCTCTCTCTGCCCCTTCCCCACCTGTGCTCTGTCTCTTCCTCTCAAAAATAAATAATAAAAAAAATTTTATAAAAGAAGACCATACGTAATATAAACAACTTACAAAAAAAATTTTATACCAAACACAACTATCTTTCAAAAAATTGAAGGCAAAAGAAAGTACAACTGAACTCAAAATTAAGGCAAAACAAAAACTGAAAAACTTTGTTACTAGCTCCCCACCTTATAAGAAATGCTAAAGCTCTTCAGGCTGAAAGTAATTGACACTAGAGTATAATTTGAATCCACCTGAAAAAAAAATGAGTGCCAATAAAGGTAATAAAGTAGGCAATTTTTTTAAGAGAGAGAAGGTCAAAGTGAGTGAGGGGCAAAGAGAGAGAGAGGGAAAGAAAGAGAGGAAAAAGCGTGAGTTCACCCAAAGCAGGGCACGAGCTTACCTGAAGTAGGGCACAAGTTCACCCAATGTGGAACTTGAGCTCATGAATGGTGAGATCATGGCCTGAGCAGAAGTCAGATGCTTAAGCAATTGAGCCACCCAGGTGCCCATAAAATAGGCAATTTTTAAAAGAGAGCATAAATGCGTATTTCTTCCCTTAACAGATTCTAAAAGAAATGTATAAACATGGACATAATAGTATTGTTGAGCTTATATGACATAGAAATGTGATTTTTTTTTAACAATAAGAGCACAAAGGAGGTGTGTGAGAAAATGACACCAGATAGTAACTCAAGCCTACAGGAAGGAATGAAGAGAACTAAAAAAGAGAGGACTGATGTAGCAAAATCTATAAACATATACTTGTTCTCCTTTCTTCTTCCACGTTCTTTAAAACATAAAATTTATAAGGTAATAATTGCAACAATGTATTTTGGGGTTTATAACATATACAGACATAACATGTATAATGATAATAGCACAAAAATGGAAGAGATAGTATAGCCATAGAGGAATAAATTTGTGTATTTCACTGGAATTAAAGTAGCATAAATCTGTTAGCTTAAGACATTGTTTGTCCCAGAAAAACCTTGAAGAAAATGACTCAGGGGCGCCTGGGTGGTTCAGTCGATTAAGCGTCTGACTCTTGATTTCAGCTCAGGTCATGATCTCATGGTTAGTAAGTTCAAGCCCTGCACTGGAGCTCTGGGCAAAGAGCACAGAGCCTGCATGGGATTCCCTCTCTTCCCCTCTCAATCTGCCCCTTTCCCTGACTCACGCTTGTGCTCTTTCTCTCTCTCTCAAAATAAATAAATAAACATTAAATATATGTTTAATATATAGTTTAAAAATCATTAAAGGAATCTCTTATGATTAAAAGGGCATGGAACACCAAAACACTATAAACTAAGTTGACTTAAGGGAAATAGCTGTAAATGACTAAATTTAAAAAAAAGAAGAAAAATCTTAAATGAATAATCTTTCACCCTAAGAAACTATAAAAAATAAGAGCATATTAAATTCAAAGCAAGCAGAAATGATTAAAACTGTAGCAGAAATAAGTGAAATAGAGATTAGGAAAAAAAAAATCCATGAAATCAAAAGTTGGTTATTTAAAAAGATCAACAAAATAAAAGCTAGACTGACCAAGAAAAAGAGAGAGGACTCAAAGTACTAAAATCGGGAATAAGAGAAGAAACATTACTATAGACAGAAAGATGAAGGATAATAAGAAAATATTATGAACAAACACATGTCAACAATTTAGATAACTTAGATGAAATAGACAAATTCTTAAAGACATAAACTAACAAAACTTAAGAGGAAATAAGATAACTAAATAGACTGAAATAACATATTTAATTAGTGAGTGATCTAAAAAACTTCCCTCAAGGAAAATCCCAGGCCCAGATGGTTTCACTGCTAAGTCCTACTAAATATTTTTAGAGAGAGAGAGAGAAAGAGAATCTTAAGCAGGCTCCACACACAGTGCAGAGCCTGATGTGGGGATCGATCCCATGACCCTAGAATCATGCTGAATGCAAGAATCAGATGCGTAACAGATTGAGTCATCCAGGTGCCCTGAGTTCTACTAAATATTTAAAGAGTACTTAATATCCATCTTTCAAAAAAACTCCTCCAAAAAATAAAAGAGAACTGAACACTTCCCAACTCACTTTATGAGCCTAGATTATCCTGACACCAAAACCAGACAAAGACACCACAAGAAAATAAAACTGAAGATCAATCCTTGTTATGAATCTAAACACAAAAATTCTCAATAAAATACTAGCAAGGACAAATAAATGCCCCATAATCATCTCAATAGACAGCAAAAGCATATGACAAAATCTAACATTCTTTCACAATAAAAAAAAACACAAAACAAAACCAAAGAACTAGGAATAGAAGGGAACTTCTAATAAGCAGCATCTATGAAAAACCTACGGCTAACTTTTCCTTTAATAGTCAAAGGTTGAATGCATTTACCCAAAGATCAAGACAAAGACAAGGATGTCCACTGCACTGCTCTGATTCAATTTCTGTTCAACCGGACAATTAGGCAAGAATATGAAACAAAGGTATTCAGATTGGCAAGGAAGAAGTAAACCTATCTTTACTCTCAGATAACATGACCTTGTATATATGGAAAACCATAAAGAATATATATACACATGTACAAATTATTAGAGTTAGGAAACAAATTAAGCAAGGTTATAGGATCAAAATACAAGATCAACATACAAAAAATTATTGGGTTTCTATACACTTGTAATGACAAGCCCTGAATTAAACAATTCCACTTACAATAGCATCAGAAATAATAAAAAATATAATACATTCAGGAATAAATGTAACAAGAGAAGGGCAAAACATACCCTGAAAGTTATAAAACATGTTTGAAAAAGAATTTTTTTAATGTTTTATTTCTTTCTAGGAGAGAGAGAGACAGCGTGAGCAGGGGAAGGTCAGAGAGAGAGGGAGTCACAGACTCTGAAACAGGCTCCAGGCTCTGAGCTGGCAGTCAGCACAGAGCCCGACGCGGGGCTCGAACCCACGGACCGCGAGATCATGACCTAAGCGAAAGTCGGACGCTCAACCGACTAAGCCACCCAGGCGCCCCGAAAAAGATTTTAAAAGACTTTAAATAAATGGAAAGACATTCCATGTTCATGGATTGGAAGACATACTATTGTTAAGATGCCAATACCCTCCAAACTGATCTACAGATTCAATGATATTCCTGTTAGAATCCCAGTTGTGTTTTTTACATGTATTGGTGAGCTAATTATAAAATTTATATGGAAATTCCATGGATCCAGAAAACCAAAACGACCTTGAAAAAGAATAAAGTTGTAGTGAATCACACTTCCTAATATCAAAACTTACAACAAAGCTACACTAATCAAGACAGTGTGATCTTGGCAAAGACTAGACATAGAGATCACTGGAACAGAATTGAGAGTCCAGAAGTAAACCCTTAAAATTATCTTCAGGTGATGTTCAGTAGGTATTCCAAGACAATTTAATGAGGAAATAATAGTCTTTTCAACATATGGTGCTGGGGCAACTGGACCAGCCATAAGCAGAAGAATAAAGCTGGACCCTACCTCCTACCATATACAAAAATTACCTCAAAATGAATCAAAAGGGGCCTAAATGAAAAATATAAAGCCTTAAAATTCTTAGAAGAATTGATGTAAATACTCCTGACCTTGGATAAGACAAGGGTTTATTAGCTATGACCCCAAAATATAAGCAACAGTAGAAATTAAATAAATTTGACTTGTTCAATATTTAAAACTTTGTACTTCAAAGCATATGAAGAAAGCAAAAATACAACAATAAGGGACTTGTATCCATAATATATAAAGAAGTCTTTACAACTTAACAATAAGAAGATAAATAATGCAATTTAAAAATTGGCCAAAGGTCTGAGCAGACACTGTTTTAAAGAAGATGTATGAATGATCAATATGCACATAAGAATATTTGCATTAGAGAAATGCAAATCAAAGCCACAATGAAAAACAACTTTATACCCACTAGAATGGCTATACTCAAATACGCAGAGAAGTGTTGACGAGGATGTGGAGAAATTGGAACCCTCATACATTGTTGGTGAGATCATAAGGTGCAGCCACGTTGGAAGACAGTTTGACATTTTATTAAAAATATAGAGTTGCCGTATTTTTATCCCTAGATCTATATCCAAGAGAAATGAAACCATCTTCCACACAAAAACTTGTATACAAAAGTTCAGAGCAGCATTATTCAGAATATCAAAAAAAAAAAAGTGAAAACAACTCAACTGGTGAATTTCCATCAACTGATGAATAAAGAAATGTGGTATATTCATACAATGAAATATTATTCAGTCATAAAAAGGAAAGGAGTACTGATCCATGCTACCATATGTATGAACCTTGAAGACATAAACTACTTAGAAAAAACTAAACACAAAAGGCATGTGTGATATTATTCCATTTACATAAAATGTCCAGGATAGGCAAATATAGAGAGACAGAAAGTAAATCATTGGTTACCAGGGATTGGAGGAAGGATAAATGGAGGCTGGTTGCTAATATGTACAAAGTTTCTTCAGAGAAATTTCTTATTCAGGAATAAGGTAGTGATGAGTGACTTCCTGAATACACAAAAAAAATCACTAAATTTTACATTTTGAAAGACTGAATTTTATGATATATGAATTATATCTCAATAAAGTTATTATTAGGGATGCCTGGGTGGCTCAGTTGGTTAAGCATCCAACTCTTGCTTTTGGCTTAGGTCATGATCTCATGGTTCATGGGTCCAAGCCCCACATAAGGCTCTGCACTGACAGTGCGATGCCTGCTTGAGATTCTTTCTCTCCCTCTCTTTCTGCCCCTCCCGGCTTGTGCGCTGGTGCACACATGCTCTCCCTGTCTTTCTCTCTCAAAATAACATAAACTTAAGAAAAATGAAGCTATGAATGGATAGACATTTGAGTTGCTTCCATATCTTGGCTATTGTAAATAATGCTGTAAGAAACATAGGTGTGCACATATATTTTTGAATTCATGTTTAATGCTAAGTGAAACAAGTCAGAAAAAGATAAATATCACATGCCTTCACTCATATGTGAAATTTAACAAACAAAGCAAATGAGCCAAGGGAAAAAGAGACAAATAAAAAATGGGGCTCTTAAATATAGAGAACAAACTGCTGGTTGTCTGAAAGGAGGAAGGAGGGGTACAGGTGAAATAGACAAAAGGGGTTAAGAGGACATATATCTTGGTGAGCACTAAGAAATGTATAGAATTGTGGAGTCACTATATTGTACACCTGAAACTAATATAACGTTATATATTAATTGACTCCAATTAAAAATGAGATAACCCTTGACATCAACGAGGATGGCTATAATCAACAATGCAGACAATAACAAAGTTGGTGAAGATATGGAAAAATTAGAACCCTCACACATTGCTAGTGGGATTGTAAATTGGTGCTGCTGCTTTGTAAAATAGTTTGACAGTTCCTCAAAATGTTAAAATTGGAGTTGCCACATGGCCCAGCAATCTTACCGTTAGGTGTATACCCAGGAGAAATGACAACATAAATCTCCACGAAAACCACTATATACAAATGTTCATACAGCATTATTCATGATAGCTAAAAAAGTGAAAACAATCCAATATTTGTAAACTAATGAGTGGATAGCCAAATGTTGCATAGCCATAGAGAAGAATATTATATGTGATACAATAATATGGCGGGAAAAAGCAATAAAAGTATTTTAGGAGAAGCAATTGACTATAGGGAATTTATAATATTTGATAAATCACATACAATACACACTTTTTATCAGTAAAATTTATAGTGAAATTTCTCTCTATAAATATAAACATATACATTTCTGTGCATAGATATTTACACAGTACAAGTTTATTTATACTTTTCTAAATTCTGAGTTGTGCTAATTCCCTCATTTACAGAACTGCTGTGCCTTTGACTTAATATCTCTGTATCCACGTCTTTGACTCAGGAGGCCAATTGCTTAGAGCATTTATTGTATTATTGTTCATCCACTTCTCTCTTTTAACCATCACAATCGTTTCCAGATCTTGGCTGACTGCCTCTCCACTCAGGGTCGACATCTTTTACCATGAAACATGCAAAGCAATTAAGCCTGAAGACCTGCCAGCACAGAGTCAAAGGACTTGCAGATTCGTCCGCCTCTCCAGGTCTCGCCACACAGCCTGTCTGAACTCTTCTTCATCAAGGACATTGGTGGTAACATGTGCTTGGCTCATCTTTGGCAGAAACTTAGGACTCAGACGGACATTACGACAGGCTGTCTTTTCCAGCCATCTGGATACACACCACTCCTCCCACCCACCTGGGATTTCCAAACTCAGTGTGCGCCCAAGTAGGTCAGAGAGTGAATTTTATGGCCCATTTTTGCACCCTCTTTTGACTAATCAGTAACATAAATACAACAAAATGACAATATTTTTCTTTTTTTTTTTAAGTTTTCTTTATTTATTTTGAGAGAGAGAGAGAGAGAGAGAGAGAGCATGCACAGGGGAGGGGCAGACAGAGGGAGAGAGAGAATCCCAAGCAGGCTCTGTGCTGTCAGCATGGAGCCCAATGCAAGGCTAGAACTCACAAACGGTGAGATCCTGTTCTGGGCCAAAATCAAGAGTCAGAGTGAGCCACGCAGGTGCCCTGACAATATATTTCTCATAATTATTGAGTAGTCATGACTTCCCAGAGATTGGGCCGAGCACTTTCCAAGTGTCATCCCATTTAATTCTAAGAAGTAAGTGCTAGTATCACCTCCCTTTTATGGGTGAGTGAACTGAGGCATGGAGCAATTCAGGAATTCACTCAAAGCCATATACCTTATAAGAGCTGGATTCCAGATTCTCACCCAGGCGTTCTGAATATATGGTCTGCAGACGCCTGCGTGGCTCAGTCAGTTGAGCACTGGACTCTTGATTTCAGCACATGTCATGATCCCAGGGTCGTGGGATTGAGCCTTGCCATGGGCTCCACACTGAATGTGGAGCCTGTTTACGATTCTCTCCCTCTCCCTCTGCTCCTTCCCCCATGTACACTCTTTCCCTCTCTTTAAAACTAAAAAAATAAAAATTAAAAAAAATTTTAATGAATATATAGTCTGTACTCTTAAATACTGTACTAAATACATAATATGTTAAAAATAAAATGAAATAACAAATTGGAGGAAATATTTTTAATATATAGAACATAGAATTATCAGCCTTAGTATATAAAGAGATACAAAAAATAAGAAGAGGCAATTCATGACAGAATTATGAAAGCTAACAAACATATTTAAAAACTCCATCTAAAGGAGTAAAGAGACTTTATATAAAGTGTATATACATATATATTTCTTTTTTACCAAGCATATTTGTGAATATATGTTTTTATTTCTCTCAGATCAATACCTCAGAAGGGAATTATTAGGTCATAGGGTAAGAAACAACCAGGACTTTCCCAAAGTTATTATATCATGTACATTCCCATGCTATATTCCAATTGCTCCCCAACTCTGTCAACATAGGTATTGGCAGCCTTTTAAATTTTAGTCCTTCTGATAAATGTGTACTGGTATAGAAGTAGATACTTTTAACATTTTTATACATTAAGAGACTTTTCTTATGCTGCTAAATATTGTTCAAAGGCATGATTTGGGTTGGCTATGTACTGTTACTAGTATGAATGAACTATAACTTATTTAATCACTTCCTCTCTTATCTTCTTGACAGATAAGTAGATAACCAAGTAAAACAGATAAGAAAGTATTCTGGTCTGTGATAACAGCCTTGAATGGGAGGAAGAGTTTTAAATGATGAAAGCAGAAGTAAGACTTTCACATTTGCTAAGAAATGTTTTCTGATACCGGAATATAATGTTATATATATATAATATAATGCTAGCCTCTCCAGGATGGGGAAGACTAAAGCTATATTGTCAAGGTCACAGAACAAATGTGACCTGCCCAGAGAGGATGGCCTGGTAGCAAAGAAGGCAGTGATGTTAAATGCTGGCTTTGTAAACTTGGAGCGCTTATGTACATAAAAGCTGAAATCGAAGTCTCCAAGAAAAGAAAGATTAATAATCCTCCAAATGGTAGGGAAGGAAAGAAGCAATAATGAGTAGATTAATTTTTTTCCCAGCTTGATTAAAATATGCTTGACATACAATTTTGTGTAAGTAATAAGATGTACCTTTTGGTACATCTGGGTGGCTCAGTCGGTTGAACGTCCGACCTTGGCTCAGGTCATGATCTTGCGGTTTGCGAGTTGGAGCCCCACGTGGGGCTCTGTGCTGACATGCCATCAGGGCAGAGCCTGCTTCGGGTGCTCTGTCCCCCCCACTCCCGCCCCTCCCTCGCTTGCACTCTCCCAAAAATAAATTAAAAATTAAAAAATTAATTTTAAAAAAGCAGTCTTTGCAAAGACTTCTTTTGACTCCTCTTCAAGGATTATGATACATTGTTTTGTCTTTGTTTCTCCAGAACGATGGCTCCAAACATGAAGACTAGCATTGCTGAGTACCTGAGAGTGGGTATATGTGTGGCTTCTTTCAGAGGGAGACAGAAGCAAATAAATTCAGCCTGAAACCTGAGACACTTACAGCTGAAGCCTCAAATGTGCTAATAAAATAAAGTGTTAATAACGACAGACTATCTAGAACTCTGCCCGACACTACAGAATTCCTCTTCCCCAACAGCTACTGAGGCTTTCCGTAGTGCCAACCGGATTCCCGGCACATGATTGCCACACTGAGGATTTTTCTAGCCATGCAAACTGCGGATGCAGCTTTTCCTATCATTGTTCCTATCACTGAGGACGTCCCGGCCATTAATTACAATGAACTCAGTGAATATGATGCATTTACAAAAACATTAATGCAAATTGACCCGAATTTAATTTTTAAATAGACAATATAGGACACGGTTTTAAAAGGAGTGATTAGAAATAATGACCTTGTAAATCAGTGTTTTAGGCTGACAATTTTTCAACATTAGATTTAAAGAAACATATTAGTTTTGTAATGAAGAAAAATACTATTTACCTCACAAAGCAAAGATTATTTGGGTTGCCTATTAATTCCTACCAGAGTTGGATGATGATGTCAACATCCTTAGTGGGATTGAATCTGCTTATTGGATAAACTTGTAACTAAGCATGTTTGTTTGCATCTAAATGTGCTGAAAATGTTTTTTAAATATTTTTTAATGTTTATTCTTGAGAGAGAATGAGAACGGGGGGAGGGGCAGAGAGAGAGAGAGGAAACACAGAATCTGAAACAGCCTCCAGGCTGTCAGCACAGAGCCTGATGCGGGGCTCGAACCCACAAACTGCGAGGTCATGACCTGAGCCCAAGTCAGACGATTAACCGACTGAGCCACCCAGGCACCCCACTGTGCTGAAAAATTCTTAAGTTCTTTACTGCATAAGGGAAAAAAGGTGTACATTAGACATCTATATACTACTGGTTTGAGAAGGAAAATTATTATTATTTTTTTAAATATTTTTATTTATTTCTAGGACAGCGTGAGCAGGGGAGGGTCAGAGAGAGAGAGGGAAACGCAGACTCTGAAACAGGCTCCAGGCTCTGAGCTGGCAGTCAACACAGAGCCCGACGCGGGGCTCGAACCCACGAACCGCGAGATCATGACCTAAGCGAAAGTCGGACGCTTAACCGACTAAGCCACCCAGGCGCCCGGAGAAGGAAAATTATTTCATAATTAAGTCAATAAGACACTCTTAACATTGGGGCGCCTGGGTGGCTCAGTTGGTTAAGCATCTAACTTCAGCTCAGGTAATGATCTTGCGGTTTGTGAGCTTGGGCCCCATGTCGGGCTCTGTGCTGACAGCTCAGAGCCTGGAGTCTGCATCAGATTCTGTGTCTCCCTCTCTCTCTGTCCCTCCCCTGCCTGTGTTCTGTCTCACTCTGTCTCTCAAAAATAAATGTTAAAAAAAACTTTAAATAAAAATTTTTAAAAATCATTCTTAACATTGATGTATTTGAATACATGATATAAATTCCCCTTTTAAGAAAGTCTATACGCACTTGAATGTGCAGTACCTATGCCAGCCATTTGGCCAACGTTCTTAACAATACCTTCTTGGCTTTGGAATGGTTCTTGAATCCTGATCGTTAAACATCGATCTATCTTTGCCTCTACCAAGTTCAAGAGCTAGTGAGTTATGTTAAAACCAAAACATGAACCTTCAAATAAAGTATATATTCTGTTAACCAAAGAGAGGGCATTCGGTAAAGAAGATTTATCCTATTATAAGAGACATGATATTTCTACATTTATACAAAGAAAGCCATTTAACTTGATATGAACAAACTGGAGAAAAATTTTGGAATGAACAAAGGAAGAAAACATTCCCAAACACAATATTTTCAAGAAAATGAATTATCTTTTAACTAGCTTTCAATTTATAATTATCTTTCAGTTATCTTTTAAACTCTTGACCCCTCTCGGCCTTGTTTTATTTTTTAAAAATTTTTAATGTTATTTATTTTTTGAAAGAGAGACAGAGCATGAGAGGGAGAGGATCAGAGAAAGAGGGAGACACAGAACCAAAGCAGGCTCCAGGCTCTGAGCTGTCAGCACAGAGCCCGACGCGGGGCTCAAACTCACGACACCACAAGATCATGACCTAATCTGAAGTTGGACACTTGACTGACTGAGCCACTCAGGCACCCCTATACCTCTCTGCCTTCTTAAAACAAGTATTCAAAGAATTACTTAACCTTTCCTTAATGCTTCAGGAGCATTCACATGTTTTGTCTAACTAGATTGACACCCAGCAGTGGCTTTTGAAGGCCCACTTATCTCTAAGCGAATTGTCCACATCTCCTCACTCAGGTATCACAAGGCCTGTTCTGTGTGCTTGGACTTCATTCAGCTGAGAATGAATCCTTCTAACTTGGGCCTATTCACTTACACACTCATTCAACACATATTTCCTGTGTATCTACATATATGATACTAGAAATAGTGGTGAATAAGATAGTCACTAAATATGACACAGGACCCTTGTGGCAGCTGTCAGCCACACAGAGGCTTTGGTTTGGTTGGGTTTTGCCTATTTCCTGGTTAATGTTGGAAGTTCACTTAGCTTCTTAACTGTTAGATTTATCATATTGAGAAGCTGTATAGTCTGCTCCTCGCTTACCTTTCATTTGTGATTATGTATCACAGGTGGAGGGTAAACAAAACCTTTGCTTTTCTACAAGAGAATTTTCTCTTAGGTTAACTTTCTAGCTCTGTTCCCCTCGTAACCTGGTAAGAGTCAAATGTCAAATATGTTTTTAAGCAGCACTGCTTATAATAAAAAGAATCACCAAGTGGTAACTTGCATCAGAGCGAGAGGAGTTATAAAGGAATTATAAGTCCTTGATGGGCAAGGACGCCACACTTTTGGCTTTCTTGAACTAGGGGATTCTGGTAACTGGGTTTATGGAGCCTACGACCATGAAGTCATGGGCCCTATGGAGCATGAAGCTTTCATGCCTGGGCAGGTCCCACACTTGCCCTTTGTGTCTCCTTGTACTTGAACTTGCATCCGAGGAGAAGTTCCCTGGACAGGGGTGTTGAACGCTGTAAGGCCTACCCCCCAATCAAACCAGCACTGGGCAGGGACAGAGGAACATCTGTTCCTGACCAGTGGCTCCTGTCGCTCCTTCTCATAACTTCTGAGTAGACCCAAGGCTGTCTTCTGAGTCTGAATGTTGCCTGGAACCTAAATACACTCCCTAGTGGGCATTTCACTTTTTCTTTCTATTTCAGTAACTTTGAACTTTCAGAACATATAATACCTGTCCACGTAACTCTTCCAAATCTTGAAATCTGTCCCAGTAAAGCTACAAAACTGAACTGATCATGTCTAAAGAATTCTTTTTCTCCACCAAGTTAAAAAAAAAAAAAAATCCTGGTTCCTATAACACTTTCTATGTGAGGTGTCACCTTGCTTAAAGCACTTTGTGGGCATGTCATTTGGGGGAAGTGAAGAGTCATTTGGGCCTGTCAGTTTTGGAAATGAAGACTGATTTTTGCAGCATAATACTATAATTGTAAGTTACCTTCCTCCTACAAAAGTGCTCTTAACCTAATGAAATAAAGAATAGTGAAAAATGTTAAACATTAGGGGCGTCTGGTTGGCTCAGTTGGTTAAGCATCTGACTTTGGCTCAGGTCATGACCTTGCAGTCTGTGGGTTCAAGCTCTGCATTGGGCTCTGTGCTGACAGCTCAGAGCCTGGAGCCTGCTTCGGATTCTGTGTCTCCCTCTCTCTCTGCCCCCTCCCTCTTTCTCACTCTGTCCCTGTCTCTCTCTCAATAAATGAATAAACATTAAAAAAATTTTTCATGTTAAACATTATAAAAATTTTGGAAAACAGTATGTAAATAATAAATTACCCATTTTTAAACCAAATGCTTGAAAAAAAAATGTAAAGGCTGAGGAGATACGAGAAGTTTTTTGATGGCTCAGAAAGAGATGTCTAGAATCTTCCATGGGCTTTACAAAATAAGAGCACTTTCTCCTACAAAAGTTCATTTTCAAAAGTAAGTGTTTCCTTTCCTTGATACTGGAATAGACACAGATTTTGGCTTACCATAAGAAAGAACTTTCTAGTAGTCACAGCTTTCCTAGATCAAATGACTCCTGGTTTGACTCCTGAAAATGGACTTTCCTATTTCTGAAAATCAAATGTTAATGCCTAAATTATCTGGATTCCTTCCTATCCTTAAAATCCCCTATTTACGGTTCATTCTTGCAATAAATGTTTATTGAAAACCTAAGTGCAAAGTATAAATATTTTTAAATTAATGAATGTACTTTTTAACTCACAAACAGAACTCAGCGAGAGAAAAAGGAAATAGGAGAGTTTGGGGTAACTTTGTAGAATTTGGAACAAAAACGATGAAGAGTAAATGGAAACACCAAGAAGAAAATGAAGAATATCTTTTCTTAGAAGAATTATACCTTCGGGTGGAACATGCTTTTTCTGGAAGGATTATTAGAAACTTCCTGGAATGAGAAATGAGAGCCGCTGAACAAAGAGGCAAGACGGAGAAAAAACAGGTTCTCTACTGGTCTTTGGGTCACTTGGGTTGCAAGTCCCAGCTGAGGCCAGAATCATCCAGGACATTGGTGTTCTTGAGAAATGATGTGGAAAAAGAAAACTATAATAAAATATTAGAGGGCAGAAGGACTTTCAGGGCGAGGACAAACTCCGGAAATGGGGAATTTTTATTGTGCTTCTCGTAGTAAGTCATGTGATGACGATTATCTTTCTTGTCCATTCACACTGTTTCACTTAGCCCCCTGTGGAGCCCAATTATCTTAGGTGATGCTGCTCACATAAAATGCCTTCAAGTGCACTCAGGATGGAAGGTCAGCCCAGGAAAGGCTGGGTCTTTTTGTTGGGCCACATGAATGATAAGGAAAAAAATACAGGGGAAGAGTTAAGACCGTGGAGAAGTAGGGGGACCGGGATTTCCCTCCTCCCCCAAACACAGCTGCGCTGAGGTCAGAACGCTGGGAACAGCCAGGAACACAGGCTGCTTGGCGGGACAGACGTGCGTGTGTGCAAACTGGGAAAGGGAAAGCGGTGGGCAGCATGGACCTGGGGGGAAGGGGGCCCTTGTGTGGAGAGACAAACGGAAGAGAAAGAGAGGTGGTAGAAGTGCGGTGTTGTGTTTGGACAAGAAGAAAACATCTCCAGACCCAGGGCTGGGGAATGAAAAATAGAGTTTCTGCTTTGCAAATAGCCTTGGGAGCTGAAGGTGGGAGTTTCCGAGCTCAGCGACTTTCATCCCGGGCCACTGCCATGTGAGCGCACCTGGAGGAGGGGACCCGGCCGGGGGGCGGTAACGATCTCAGGGGTGCACTGGGAGGGCAGCCCCCTTCCTTGAGTACTCTGGGAAGAGGGTAAATGACCTCCCCAAGGACCAAAGACCCTGCAGGGCCAGCCTGAGGCCCTCTGTCGGCTGGCCAGAGTTGTGCTACCCCAGAATCCGGTCCACGCAGTGCAGGATTCTTTAAGACATCGGGATTTGGATCCCAGCCACGCACCTAGGAGGCGACAAAGACTGTGGAGCAGGACAAGGTGACCGTCAGCGCTACACGGTGAGGGCTGCCTGGACAGTGCGGTTTGAGACCCCCCGGTCCCGGGAGGAGAGACTGGGGTCTCACTGTTTTCTCCCCATCACCAGCATGGTGGGGCTTCAGGGAGCAGGACAGCGGCCCCCAGTAGGGGCGGGACCCCCCNTAGTTTCTGACTTGATTTTTGGTCAACTCTTACTAGATGTGTATATTTTTTCTCTTTCTTTTCTCTGTTCTGGTTGTTTAATCAGGCATTTTTGCTCTATTCTTTTTACAACTTTTCTGTATCTCCTTCTTTTTTTTCCCCTCTCTCTCTTTTTGAATTAAGGCTTATAGTTTCCTTGATTCTCTGCCTGGTCTTCTTTTTTTGCCCCTTTCATTTCTCTTTTTTACAGGATAAGGTTCCCCTGCCCTTTCCCCATTTTTTCCAGGGTTACTTCAAAGAACAAATCAAAGCACACCTGGTGGAAGGTCCAAACAACCCACCACTACAAGCAGGGAGATAAAGCAACCACAGTCACAAGAGAAAGCACACAACGCACTCCAAAAACACTTCCTGAAGGGCCAGGCCCTGGGCAGTGTATGACCCCTTTTTAACATAATAGGACTCGGAGGTGCAGGACGCATAACAAGTTACTGAAACACATAAAAGACAGATCCTCGCCAAAATGATGAAATGGAAGAATTCTCCTCAAAAAAAGTTCCAGGAAGAAATGTCAGCCAGAGAGTTGCTCAAAACAGATACAAACAACATATCTGAACGAGAATTTAGAACAATAGTCGTAAGCCTGATAGCTGGACTTAAAAAAAGCATAGAAGACAGCAGAGAATTTATTGCCGCAGAGATAAAAGACCTAAGAAATAGTTACAATGAATTAATAAATGCTATAAATGAGGTGCAAAATAAACTAGATGCAGGAACAGTGAGGACAGAGAGGCAGAGGAGAGAATAGGTGAAATAGAAGATAAAAATTATGAAGCTGAAGAAAAGAGGAAAAAGTAATTACTAGACCATGAGGGGAGAATTAGAGACATAAGTGATTCAATTAAATGAAATTATATTGTATCATAGGAGTTCCAGAAGAGAAAGAGAGAATGAAAGGGGAAAATGGTTTATTTGAAAAAATTATAGCTGAGAACTTGACTAATCTGCGGAAGGAAACAGATATTTGAGCCCAGAAGACACAGAGAACTTCCTTCAAAATCAACAAAAACAGGTCAACATCATGACATACAACTGTCAAAATACATAGAAAAGAATTCTGAAAGCAGCTAGGGACAAATAGGCTTTAACCTGCAAGGGTAGACACATAAGGATCATAGCAGATCTGTCCCCTGAGCTTGGCAGGCCAGAAGGGAGTGGCAGGAAATATTCAATGTGCTGAACAGGAAAAACACAAAGCCAAGAATCCTTTATCCAGCAAAGCTGTCATGCAGAATAGAAGGAGAGATAATGGCTTTCCCAGACAAACAAAAACTAAAGGAGCTCATGACCACTAAAACAGCCCTGCAAGGAAACCTAAGGGGGACTCTGTGAGTGGAAAGCAGCAAAGACTACAAAGGACCAAAGACATCACCACAAGCATGAAACCTACAGATAATACAATGGCACTAAGTCCATTATCTTTCAATAATCACTCTGAATATAAATGGACTAAATTCCCCAGTCAAAAGACATAGGGTATCAGAATGGATAAAAAAAATAAATAAATAAGCCTTCTATATGCTGCCTACAAGAGACTCATTTTAGACCTGAGGACATCTGCAGATTGAAAGTGAGGGGATGGTGAACCAACTATCATGGCAATGGATGTCAAAGGAAAGATGAACTAACCATACTTATATCAGACAACTAGATTTTAAAACAAAGACAGTAACAAAAGATGAAGAAGGGCACTGTATCCTAATGAAGGGGTCTATCCAGCAAGAAGAGATGACAATTATAAATGTTTATGTGAAAACACAAATATATAAATCAATTAATCACAAACATAAACAAATGTATAGATCATAATACTGTAATTGTAGGGGAATTTAATATCCCACTTACAGCAATAGACAGATGGTCTAGGCAGAAAATCAATAAGGAAACAATGGCTCTGAATGACATATTGGACCAGATGGATGTAACAGATATATTCAGAACTTTTCATTGAAAAGCAGCACAATACACATTCTTCTTGAGTGCACATAGAACATTTTCCAAAATAGATCACATATTCGGTCACAAAACAGTCCTCAACAAGTATAAAAGGATGGAGATCAAACCATGCATATTTTCAGATCACAACACTATGAAACTTGAAATCAACCACAGAAAAAATTTGGAAAGCCCCCAAATACATGGAGGTTAAAGAGCATCCTACTAAAGAATGAATGGGTCAACAGGGAAATTAAAGAAGAAATTTAAAAATACATGGAAGCAAATGAAAAGGAAAACACGACAGTACCCTTTAGGATGCAGCAAAGGCAGTCCTAAGAGGAAAATACTTTGGAATCCAGGCCTATTTGAAGAAGCAAGAAAGGTCCCAAATATACAACCTAACCTTACACCTAAAGGAGGTAGAAAGACAGCAGCAAAGAAAGCCCAAAGCCAGCAGAAGAAAAGAAATAATAAAGATTAGAGCAGAAATAAACAATATAGAACTAAAACAAAAAAAAAGAACAGATCAATGAATCTAAATGCTGTTTTTTTTTAAATAAACAAAATTGATAACCCCCCTAGCCAGAGGTCTCTAGCCAGAAAAGAGGACCCTTATAGATAAAATCACAACCAACATGACGGAAATACAAACAATTATTAGAGAATACTATGCAAAATTATATGCCAACAAACTGGACAATCTGGAAGAAATGGACAAATTCCTAGACACCCACACACTACCAAAACTCAAATCGGAAGAAATGGAAAATTGGAACAGACCCATAACTAGTGAAGAAATTGATTCACTTACAAAAAATCTCCCAACAAATAAGAGTCCTGGGCCAGATAGTTTCCCAGGAGAATTATACCGGACATTTAAAGCAGAGCTAATACCTATTCTCAAGCTGTTCCAAAAAAGAACAGAAACAGAAGTAAAGCTTGTAGACAAATTCTATGAAGCCAGCATTACCTTGATTCCCAAACCACGCAAAGACCTCACTAAAAAGGAGAATTATAGGCCAATATCCTGGATAAACATGTATGCAAAACTTCTCAACAAGATACTAGTCAATTGAGTTCAACAGTATATTAAAGAATTATTCACCATGATCAAGCATGATTCATACTTGGGCTACAAGGCTGGTTCAATATTCACAAATCCATCAATATGATAGATCACATTAACGGAAGAAAGGATAACAACTATATGATCCTGTCAATAGATACAGAAAAAGCATTTGACAAAATACAGCATCATTTCTTAATAAAAACCCTCAAGAAAATGAGGGTAGAAGGAATATACTTTAACAACACAAAAGTAACATATAAAGGCCCACAACTAATATCATTCTCAACGGGAAATAATTGAGAGCTTTTTCCTTGAGATCAGATACACGATAGAGATGTCCACTCTCACCACTGTTATTTAACATAGTGTTGGAAGTCCTAGCCTCAGCAATCAGACAACAAAATGAAATAAAAGTCATCCAAACCAGCAAAGTTAAGAAGTCCAATTTTCACTCTTCACAGATGACGTGATACTCTACATGGAAAACCCAAAAGACTCCACCAAAAAACTTCTAGAACTGATACATGAATTCAGCAAAGTTGCAGGACACAAAATCAATGTACAGAAATCGGTTTCATTTCTATACAATAATAATGAAGCAAAAGAAAGAGATATCAAGGAATCAGTCCCATTTACAATTGCACCAAGAACCAAAAAATACTTATGAATAAACCTAATCAAAGAGGTAAAAGAACTGTATGCTGAAAAGTATAGAAAGCTTATGAAGGAAATTGAAGAAGATGCAAAGAAATGGAAAAACATCCTCATGGATTGGAAGAACAAATATTGTTAGAATGTTGATACTACCCAAAGCAATCTACACATTCAATGCAATCCCAATCAAAATAACACCAGCATTCTTCACAGAGCTAGAACAAACAATACTAAAATTTGTATGGAACCACAAAAGACCCCAAATAACCAACGTAATGTTGAAAAAGAAAACCAAAGCAGGAGGCATCAGAGACTTGGACTCAAGCCTATATTACAAAGCTGTAATCATCATGACAGTACTGGCACAAAAAACAGACACATAGACCAATGGAATAAAATAGAGAACCCAGAAATGGACCAACAAATATATGGCCAACTAATCTTCAACAAAGCAGGAAAGAGTATCCAATTGAAGAAAGTACCCAATGGAAGTATCCATTTGTCTCTTCAGCAAGTAGCCCTGGGAGAACTGGACAGGAACATGCAGAAGAATGAAACTGGACCAATTTCTCAAACCTTACACAAAAATAAACTCAACGTGGATGAACAATCTAAATGTGAGACAGGAAACCATCAAAATCCTACAGGAGAAAACAGGCAGCTACCTTTTTGACCTCAGTCACAGCAACTTCTTACTTGACACATCTCTAAAGGCAAGGGAAATACAAGCAAAAATGAACTCTTGGGACCTCATCAAGATAGAAAGCTTCTGCACTGCAAAGGAAACAATCAACAAAACTAAAAGTCAACCAACAGAGTGGGAGAAGACATTTGCAAATGACATATCAGATAAAGGGTCAATATCAAAAATCTATAAGGAACTTACCAAACTCAACACCTGAAAAACAAATAATTCAGTGAAGAAATGGGTGGAAGACATGAACAGACACATTCTCAAAGACATCCAGACAGCAACATGAAAAGATGCTCAACATTATTCATCATCAGGGAAATACAAATCAAAACTACATTGAGATACCACCTCACACGGGTCAGGGTGGCTAAAATTAACAACTTAGGAAACAACAGATGTTGGCAAGGATGTGGAGAAAGGGGAGCCCTCTTGCACTATTGATGGGAATGCAAATTGGTGTAGCCAATCTGGAAAACAGTGTGGAGGTCCCTAAAAAAATTAAAAATAGGGGCACCGGGGGGCTCAGTCAGTTGAGCATCCAACTTCAGCTCAGATCATGATCTCCCAGTTGGTGAGCTTGAGCCTCACATTGGGCTACCTGCTGTCAGCTCAGAGCCCACTTTAGATCCTCTGTCTCCCTCTCTTTGCCCCTGCCCCACTTGTGCTTTCTTTCTTTCAGAAATAAATAGATATTTTTAAAAATTAAAAATAGAACTACCCTACTACCCAGCAATTGCACTACTAGGAATTTATCCAAAGAATACAGGGGTGCTGATTCTCTGGGGCATATGTACCTCAATGTTCATAACAGTGCTGTCAACAACAACCAAATTACAGAAAGAACCCAAATGTCCATCAACTGATGAATAAAGAAGATATGGTGGATATATATGATGGAATACTACTCAGTGATGAAAAAGAATAAAATCTTGCCATTTGCAACAACGTGGATGGAACCAGGGGTATTATGCTAAGTGAAATAAGTCAGTCAGAGAAAGACAGAAATATGATTTCACTCATATGTAGATTTTGAGAAACTTAACAGAAGACCATAGGGGAAGGGAAGGAAAAATTAGATACAAACAGAGGGGGAGGCAAACCATAAGAGACTCTTCAATACAGAGAACATATTGAGGGTTGATGGGAGTGGGGGTTTGGGGGGATGGGGAAAATGGGCATTGAGGAAGGCACATGTTGGGATGCGCACTGGTTGTTGTATGTAAGTGATGAGTCACGGGAATCTACTCCTGAAGCCAAGAGCACACTGTATGTTAGACAACGTCATAGTAAATTTAAAAAACAATAAGAAAAAAAGAAAAGAAAAGCACACACATATGTATATATAAAGCGAATCAAAGAAAACAGTGAGGAAATACACAATTCTCTCTCTCTTTTTTTTTAAATGTTTTATTTATTTCTGGGAGAGAGAGAGAGAGAGAGACAGCGTGAACAGGGGAGGGTCAGAGAGAGAGGGAGTCACAGACTGAAACAGGCCCCAGGCTCCGAGCTGGCAGTCAGCACAGAGCCCGACGCGGGGCTCGAACCCACGAACCGCGAGATCATGACCTAAGCGAAAGTCGGACGCTTAACCGACTAAGCCACTCAGGCGCCCCGACACAATTCTCTCTTAAAGTAAAAAGATGTCCCCGGCAATTACCCCAGGCTCAGGAGTAGGAGGTAGGCTCTTGGCTGCTATGTTCCCAATAGCTTCAAGCTGCTTAATTGAAGGGGGGCCCAAGGAAGGAGGAGAACGGCCCTGTAAAACCGGAACAGAAGATGCAAGGCTCAGTGCAAAATAAGAAGGTCAGGCCCTCTATTCAAAACACGGGAGAAAATGATAATTCTGATACATGTACAAACTTACAAATTAAACAAACTTTGTTTCAGAATGTATATAATACAATAAAAATAATACTTCATGAGATGAATACTTTAAAGTATGATAAATAATATTTTATCAACTATAAGATTTTCCTGGCTCACCTTTTTGCAAATTCACTTCTTCAGTCATCAAAATCCATACTTCTAGCAACATCATTGTCAATCAGTATAATTGAAAATGACATCTGTTCCTGTAGGCAAATAAAAGACTACAGATAATAATATCTTTAACTTTGAAAAGGAACTTTCTGTGGATGCAATTGGGGCTGGAGCTTTTAAGAGTATATTATAGACTATGACATGAGTGCATGGGTAGCTCAGTCAATTAAGTGTCCAGATCAGGTCATGATCTCACGGTTCGTGAGTTTGATCCCCGAGTCAGGCTCTGTGTTGGTAGCACGGAGCCTGCTTGGGATTCTTTCTCTCCGTCTCTCTTTGCCCCTCCCCTTCTCGTGCTCTAAATTAATTAATTAATTAAACATTTTTTAAGAAGTATATTAGACTATAACAATACTAGAATACATCTTTTTTGCTTTCATCAGGATACATTTCTGAAAAATTATTTCCAAACACAATTTTTAGTATATCTACAGCTCATAAACCTCCTGGAACAATTCTTCTAAAAACATTAGCTCCTGATACAATCCAGATGCACGTAGGTCTATACTTCATTTTAAGTGCAAATGTGTACAATGGCATTTTAAAGTTTTCTCTGACATTTCCAGTAACTGGTAGAGGTTGTATGAGGAACCAAAGTGTCCTTCACAATTTGTTCATAATTCAGAATGCCTGCCGATGCATTCTGTCACCATCTTCAATTACAAGGGGCAAATTAATTTTTAAGTTGTTTTCCTCATTAATAATTGTTCACATGAAACTGCAACATGTTTTTTCCATCCAGTGCAAAGATATTTCATTTTTTTTAAAATGCTTATTTTATTTCAAGAGAGAGAGAAAATAAGAGAGAGGGAGCGCGAGAGGGACAGAGAGAGACAGACAGACAGAGGATCCCAATCGGGCTCTGTGCTGACAGCAGAGAACCCAATGTGAGGTTCGAACTCACAAACTGCAAGATAATGACCTGAGCTGAAGTCAGACACTTAACCAACTAAGCCACCCAGGCGCCCCCCCACCCCCGCCCCGCTATCCAGTGCAACAATCTTGAAACTTAATTTCTAGTTCTAAGCCTGTGACTGATGGCTTTGGAACACAGCACCAACTTTCATAGTGAGAAATTCTCAGTCTTTGTGGAATTCTCAGAACTCTTTGATGTGCTTGATTGCAATGGTCATGTGCACTTTGATTTTGTAATGATTTACTGGCAAAGTTTACCGCCTGAGAAGCGGCCGTGTCTGCCAGTTGCCTCATGGCGCAGCCACTGAGTAAGACTGCCTTGCACCCCTGGTCTTGACACTGCCCATGCCTGGGACTCTCTGTCTCCTGCAGCCGCCACCGATGCCAACTCCACATCCGTTGCTGCTGTCACTAATCTGGGTGCGGCTTCAGGTCTAGCCACATCCTTGGAGCTTTGTGGGACCCCAAACGGCCCCAGGGTGTGCCCACGCATCCAGAGCCAACTGCTCTATGCGCCCTGCCCGCTCTGGATTCGGGCAGCTGCTGGACCACAGCCGTAGGTGCACACTGCCCACCAGCTCACTGGCTGTACGCACACACATGCAATGTGCTATCAAACAGCCCACACAAGCCAATTTCAAACATAAATGGTAAGAAGTTTTAAAAGGGCCAAGTCAGACACTATACTGAATACAAGGCCCCTCCTGAGTACAAGACCTTGAGCTAGCTGCCTTATATGTGGAAGGTTCTTGAAGCGGGCCGGTCGCTAAGTGTCACACACTGTGCCGGATCTCCTGCAAGAGACCACGTGACGTCTGGCTCAAATTCAATTCCCAATTTACCAACGACCAGACCTTCCCCCAGCGTTGCCCAGCCATGGTTTTCTGACTTGTAAAATGAAAATAGTAACATGCCACAAGGCAGAGAAGCGAGGACATCGATGGATGTAGGATGGGGCGGGGGGGAATTACAATAATCCATGCAAAGCTCTTAACACAGGGCCTGCCATAGAATAAATGCTTGATGAATGATAGCTGTCGATATTTTATTGCCCATAATGAGAAGTCACAGAGTGCTGTGGTCAAGCGCATGGTGGCTGCAGTTAGAATCCAGCCCTAATGCCACCAACTGCCTGTGACTCTGGGCGAGTCAGCCTCTCTGTACTTTGGGCTTCTCATCTGTAATGAACTCATTGATTACTACAGGTAAAGGACTTAGAAAAGTACCAGGCACACTGCACACTGCAAGTACTCAGTGCTGGGTATTCATATTTTTCACTGTCTTTGTCAATTTCGGGTACCAACCAGAACAGATGTGTGTTATGATGCTTCCGTTGCGGATTAAAAAACGGAAGCTCTGGGGCACCTGGGTGGCTCAGTCGGTTGGGCATTTGACTCTCAGCTCATTTCATGATCTCACGGTCTGTGGGTTCGAGGCCCGCATCGGGCTCTGTGCTAACAGCTCAGAGCCTGGAGCCTGCTTCGGAGGATTGACTGGGAACCATCCACGTGAGCCCAGAATCCCAGGAAGTTCACCCTGCTGAGGGGGTTGGCCTGGGAAGAGAGGGGGCGCCCTAGAAACAGTGTGTTGGGGCCAGAATTTATATCATCTGTGTTACCTCCACTGTCCAATAAATCTAAGCCAAACAGTGGGTTTAAGATGCTCCTAACAGGGGCGCCTGGGTGGCTCAGTCAGTTAAGCATCTGACTTCAACTCAGGTCATGATCTCACAGTCTGTGAGTTCGAGACCTGCCGACAGCCTGGAGCCTGCTTTCTGGATTCAGATTCTGGAGACAGACCTGCCGACAGCCTGGATTCTGATTCTGTGTCTCCTTCTCTCTCTCTGTCCCTCCTCTGCTCAAGCTCTGTCTCTCTCTCTCAAAAATAAAATAAAAACATTTAAAAAAAAGGATGCTCCTAACAGAATACATTGGGATGATGGGATGCACCTTAATAATGCAGAACTATATAAATTTACTAAAGTTAAACTGTACACTTAAAATAAGTGAGCTTTCTTGCATGCAAACTGCACCTCAATAAAACTTTATACGACTGGCCTACCTTCTTCCTCATCCCAATCACGGACTCAGCATCAGCGACTTTTTCTAGAGCCAATTCAGGCAATTGATGCCCTTTGCTACTAGTATTCACACTGATCAAAAGGAGAATCAAAAGGGAAAAGAAATGCAAGAAGAGAAAGGCAAAATAAGAAAAGGAGAGAATTTACGTGCTCCATGAGATGCCGGCTGTGTTTGAATCGCCTTCCAATGTGCTTAAGCAACCGAGGCAGAACAAACCAGGTCAAACCTGTGTAAATTCATTACCATAAATTCATGATTGCTCAGATTTTTTTTTTTTAAGCTCTTCAGAGGTGATGATGATCTTGGAATAAATAGAGGAGCGAAAATAAACCCATGACACGGCTTCTTTTTTGTGTTTTTCCAGGAAGGGCAGAATGGCTGTGTGCCGGGCCCTCCAGGGAAATGTCATATACAATGAGCAATCATGTGTACATGGTATCATATATGATGGCAATCATATACGATGGCAATCTAGCATTGTCGCTGTCTTCCCAGAGCTGGACCCTTCTGAAACTTCTCAGCTTCCTTGAAATATGGTTACTTCCCCCAAGAAGGTGGTGGTACAAATGCCCTCTGCCTCTTTCAACTCTTGGATTAATTATTCTTCCTTTTTTTTTTTTTTTGATGCCTTATTCTTGTGTGTTGCTCTTTACTCTTTCACCTGAGTCACATGTACCTGTTTCCTACTTCTGGACCGGCTTACACGGCTTCCTTCCATCATGGGAAAAACAAATCTACCTTTAAGCTAGGTCTGTGCTTTTCTGCAAATGTTATAATCTCCCTCCACCAAAATCAAGACAGCATTCTTGATTTTGGCAAAATTACTATATTCTGAATGCGTCATCGGGTGACTAGATTTCTTCCACTATTTTGCAAAGGAATCCCCAAAGACAGTATGTTCTTAGAATGAGTCCTTTTTAAACAGAAAATATGTACTTTTGTTTTTCATTTGAGAGAGAGAGAGAGAATGCAGGTGGTGGAGAGGGGCAGAGGAGACAAAGATCTTAAACAAGCTCCAAGCTCAGTGCAGACCCCAGCATGAGGCTCAAGTTCATGATCCTGGGATCATGACTTGAGCTGAAATCAAGAGTCAGATGTTCAACCGACTGAGCCACCCAGGCATCCTGAAAGTGGGTACATTCTAACCATTATTTTGGTTTTTGATATTATAAAATAATGCATGACATTTATGAAAAGTCTAATAATACAGAAACAGATATAACATGATAAGCTTCCCTATGTGACTCTCACTCAATTCTGTTCTCCTCTGTGGTAACCACTGGGAACAGTTCCATCTATTTACACATACACATGCGTGCACACACACACACACTCACAATGTACTTCAATTGTGCAGAATGTACACAATTTAACTTCAATGCAGTAATTCTGTACTCTTTGTTCACTTACCACACCCTGGTGATCTTTTCCAGCCAGTAAAGAGAGTTCTAACTTCATTTTTTGGGTCCACTTCCCGAACTCTATAATGTGACTATACCATGATTAAGGGACTGGATGGGCATTTCAGTAGTTTCTAATTTTTTGCTATTGCAAACAAACTTCAATGACTCTTAGACTTGAAAGAGAAGCATTACAGGGCATGACTCTTACTGCCAGCTGCCTTCCCTAAAGGACGAGCCAATGCAGGAGAATGCCCGTGTTCTCACGTGAGCACCATTCCTGGATTTTAAGCTAACTTTTAAATGTCATGGCATTGAGGGATGAATAAAAACAATATTCCTATTCAATTTGCATTTTCCTGAATATCAGGAAAAGTTAGCACATTTTCAGAAGTTTGCGGTCATTTGTATTTATTGGTCTATGAATTGCCTGTGCATTTCTTTTTAAGCTTTTAGTGTAATTCTGGTTAGTTAACATACAGTGTTATCTGAATTTCAGGTGTACAATAGAGGGATTCAACAATTCCGTACATCACTCAGTGCTCATCGCAACAAGTGCGCTCCTTAATTCCAATCCGTACTTAACCCGTGTCCCCACCCACCTCCCCTCCAGTGGCCATCAGTTCGTGTTCTATAGTTAAGAGTCTGTTTCTTGGTTTGTCTCTCCCTCTCTTTTTATCCCCCTTGCTCATTTGTTTGGTCTCTTAAATTCCCCTTTTGAGTGAAATCATGTGGTATCTGTCTTTCTCTGACTTATTTCACTTAACACTATACTCTGCAGATCCATCCGTGTGGTTGCAAATGGCTAGATTTCATTCCTTTTTATGACTGAATAATATTCCATTGTACAGATTGCCTCTGCATTTCTCTACCCATTCTTCCCACCGCCTTACTCAAATTGGTTTGGAGAAATGCTATCAAGTAAGGCTGATTATCAACTCTGTATGTGAAAATATTTTCTCCTACTCTATGTGTGTCATTTTACTTTGCTTATGATATTTCGTTGCTGTACAAGCTTACGTTATTTATGTAGTCAAAGGATGGTGTTTCCTTGTCTCGCCCCAAATTACGAGATGATTGTCCTATATTTGATTTCAAGTCATTGTTTTGTTTATACATCAAGACTCTTATTCCATCTGGATGCCCCATGTCCTATTTCCATTGTCTGGGCTTGTTTACTGAATTGGAGCCACACAGGATTTCCACTGAGCAGAATGACCCCTCTGCAATGCCTTCCCCAGGTGCGTTTTAGGCTAAGGCGTCTTTTGCTGTGGTTTCCGGAAATGGAATCCATCTGCTTACCAAGCTCTAGTTAGTCCTCACCAGCAGTCCCTTCCTTTTTTTAAGTACTATTATGTTCCTGTTCACATTTTTATGTCTTCCCTTTCATTTCAATGGAATCTTGGAAGAAAATAGGCTGTAAGTGTATCTACTGAGTGCGCCATCTTGAGTGGAAATGCCTGTATATATATGCTCTAAGCAACATGTTTATTGGGAAACACAAATACGTTCATAATGGAAAATTTGGTAAATACAACAAGACACAAAGAAAAAATTCACTGTTTAAAATTACACTATGCTTTTTAAACTAATATTGTGCACAGTATTTTCCTATACGCTTAAAAAACATGATTTTATTTTAAAAATGGCTGTGAGTGCTCCGTTTGTGCATATTTGTTAGAAACGAAATGAGCAGTTTGCTTTTTATTGACATACTTATTTCCAGGAAGGGTAATACATGATTCAATATAGTCAAATGTCTCCTTTCCAACCCAAGACTCCCTTCCTGGAGTTAACAAATGATACCTGATTATTTTGGAAATATAAAGTCCCATTGGTGGAATTGGGTGAGAAGCTATTTACCTTTCTAGCTCTTGAAACATATTGGATCTCCAGCAATGTATAAATTATATCACCCCCTTATGAAGCCTGGCTCTTTTTCCTAATATTTGTTATTTTGGGGAGTTTGGGGCTTTTTTAAAGTTTATTTATGTATTTTGAGAGAGAGAGAAAGAAGGGAAGGGGCAGAGAGGGAGAGCCAGAATCACAAGCAGGCTCCATGCCATCAGCAAAGGAGCCCGATGCAGGGCTCGAACTCATGAACTGTGAGATCATGACCTGAGCCGACATCAAGAGTCAGATGCCTAACTAACTGAGCCCCCCAGGTGTCCCTGATATTTGTAATTTTGAAAGGCAAGGAACATTTTAATATTCATTTTGCAAAGGATGAAATTAGAGCATGTTCTCATATATTCATCAGCCTAATCTACATCTTTCATCATTAAACGGGCTTTTCCTAGCCTTTGCCACAAAGGACCTTTTAAAAATACTTTCTCACCTCTCAGGATGATAGTCAGTGCAGTGAGTTTCTCCCCACATCAAGTAACACTGGGGTCTTCTCCAAACACAAGGTCCTCCACTTCCTTTAATTAAGACACCATCAGTGAAACCGCCCATGGCTTTACACTCATATTTTGTTTTAATGAGATTTCTAATAATGCTCGAGATTTCTTTCCTGAGGTTTACTTGGAACTTTCACCAGAAAGAAGAGCGACAGCCCAGAATTTTGCCCGGAGAAAACATGAAGAGTACGTAGGCGGGTGTCTTCCACTGGCTGCCCATCTGATTTCCCACGAGAAATTGCAGGAGTTGCGAGCTGAACCCTGTGACCAATCTGTCGTGGTCAGAGTCCACTGCCACTTCCTGGTGTCGCTCACCTCCGCGTTCGCCCAGTCTGTCCCCGAAACCTGGAAGGCCCTTCCAGCTACCTCTCCTCTTCCAGGCTGGCCCCTATTATACACACGCCAGGCACAAGGTGTGTATATCTATTGTTAGAATACAAAAAAAAAAAAAAAAAAAAAAAAAAAAAACACACTAAAAAATTCCC
>NW_027529183.1:34542-35736 GCF_008692635.1 Crocuta crocuta
AAAAAAAAAAAAAATCAGCCTTGAAAATTCCCTGAGCAGACAAAGCCAGTGTCATTGCACAAGCAAAATCTTATTTCAGCTTATGTTGTAAGACTAACTTGACCTGGGTTATTTCCTGCCTACACCTCTGACAAAACTGTTTCCCAAGGTTGGTGTGTGGTAACCACTGACCCATTTTCCTAACATTTAAGATTCCAGTTTTCTAATCAATCACAGGGAGGAATGAAGTCACTGCGTTCTCACTTATATAAGCTGCTTTAATAGGAGGCTCATTCCACGTTTTGGTCTGAGTGCTCCCAGTGTGCAAACTTCCCGGTATGTGCACAGTAAACTTTGACTAAGTCCTAGTTCACTGATTCGCTGGTTTTATGCCTGTTATTTCTGAACTTTTGACACTATCATCCGTACACGCATGGTTCATGAGTGAGTCTCCTCATCGCTCCCAAAAGCTCTGCCGTTCTCCAGAGCCCGACCCGGAGCCCTGCACAGCACATACCCTCCTGCAACGATTGCTGAGATGAAACCCTGCCCCACTCACTCTCAGGCAGCACAGCTATGCAAACACTTTGCACAGCTCACCACAGCCTACAGGACACAGGTAACCTCCTGAGCACTGAAACGACATTCAAGGCTCTTCCCTGCACCTGTTTTTTTCAGGCTTCTACAACCTAGCGTTCCGTCTCACAGCCACGCAAGGAAAACTGTGCAGTTCTTCCCGTGCCCAATTGGCTAAACCTGCTCTCTCCTTTGAGCCTTCACCTCTTCTGTGTGTCCTGCCCAAGCCTGGGTGAACTCCAAATGCAGGCTTACCCTGACTCCCCTGTTCTCCTTCAACGCCCCATAATTTATTATTTCAGCTTTTTATGCCACCCAACAAACTCCACCCTCTACAGTAAAACAGCAGTGATTTGCGCTTAGAGCAGCTATATTTGCGCTATATTAGATACATCATCTAATGTTAACTGAACATCTTTTTTTCCTCCACGCTGGTAACATTGCTATATCTTCTAGACCTGTGTACACAGAGGCGTTCAATAAAGGATGCTTGGGCCAGAGTACACTGTCGACTGTCTTCTCAACGTCATCTCCTGAGAACAAACTTCGCCCTCTGCTAGTACCTGGCCTCTGGCCGGCGCCGCACCCACTCCTTCCAAGGGACTCTCCCACACCCATACTCCTTAGAGCCACAGGTCC
>NW_027529183.1:35772-104534 GCF_008692635.1 Crocuta crocuta
TGCGGGTGGGGGTGGGGTGGGGGAAGGGGGTGGGCAGGTGAGCGGGGCCAGGCGGCCGGGGGTGAGCTGGAGAGGGCGCTGCTGTGTCCCCCGAAGCCCAGACTCGCACTAAGTCGCGAGGCCCAGAGGGATGGGCTGCTAGCACCCCCTCCCCGTCCAGGAGCAGAGCTGCGATCCCTGCCTGGTCCCCTCTTCTGTCCCTGCTACCTGGGTGCGGCTACCTCCCCCTCCCCACCGCCCGCCCCCCATTCATCCCATACCTCCTACCCGGGCAGTTTGCTGCGCCCTGGCTGGGAAGAGGAAGACACCTGTTTACATCCACCGAAGTCATGAAGCTGGCTTTTGTTGTTGCTGTTGTTTTTAATTGAAATAAGCTCTATATACCCAACCCGGGACTTGAACCGAGGACTCTGAGATCAAGAGTCCCGGGCTCTAACCGACGGAGCCAAACAGGCTCAGCGTTTGAACTAAGGAGTGCGGCCATAGAATGGCGACACCAACTATAACCCGGTTAAATTGAATATGCTCTGTAACTACCGAAGGCAGTCTTCACACTAAACCGGAACCTTACATTTCCTTTTGTTTGTCAGGACGCTTGCTATAACCGTCTGTTGGTGTCCTGACCAGGGATTGTCATTCACAGGCCGGCAGAAACATTGATCATAGCTGCAGCCAACGCACATTGTGCTGCTGTTGGGTGCCTGGCCCTGTTCTAACAAAGCCTCCACATTCTGGGCGTTAGGAGTGGAGGTGGGGATGATGAATAACCTGGCAGGTGCTGAAATGCAGCCCAATCCCTTGCCTCATCCCCACCCTCGCCCTGGGCATCCCGGAGGCCAGCTGTGTGCAGGCAATGAGGACCTTTTTTTCTTTCCAGTTTGCTCAGAAATTTCATAAGGGATCATAGTGGCCGTGTTACACACCTTATCGCTTTACCTGTCTTGCATCTTTTAACTTCCACCGCTCCCCCATGGGTGCATACCGTGGAATTCCTTTATTTAGAAGAGGAAACTGAGGCACATGAGTTAAAGTAACTTTTACCAAGGTTGCAGAGAAGTCAGTGGCAGATCGAGAATTCCAACGCAAACTTTAATCTCTGCATCTCCCTACCTGTGCCATGCTCTTAAGGACCTAGCGGGCATCTACCGGGGCAGCAGTAAGCGGTAAGACCTCGCCCTAGGTCTTACGTCATGCCCACATTGAGACGGTACAGCGTTGAAGTCTAGAGCTGTGGCATTGAGAACCTTCCCCCAGGTCAACGGTGAGTCTTCCTCTGCCCTTCTGCATGGGTTTACACAGTGGTGTGCCTGAGGGGGCATGGATAAGCTGGTGTGGGTTTTCTCACGGACGAAGTGTTGATAGTGCCTGGGCTGCAGCCAGGGGAGGGTGCCCAGGGTGCCCCATTACCGCGGGGGAGTCTGACCCTCATCGTTGCAGGTCTCCAGGCACGCGCCCCGCGAGTGAGCTTAAAAGGAGAGTGTGGAGACCACTGTTTGCCCTTCAGGGCGCCTTCCTTTCAAATTCCGCAGGGCTCGAGAAGCCCAGTCAGTCATCCAAAAGAGACTGTGTGAAAAGAAATCTGAACAAGGGTGGCAGAGAGTTTGAGGGCCATTTCATCCCAAGTAGGGGGAAACCAGTGCTCGGCAACAGAGAACTCTCTGTCCGGGACATCCATGCCCCCTCTGGGCAGCGTTCCAGATCTCTGGTCAGTGTTAGACACAGGCCCAACCTACCTCAAGCCTCAACTCTTCCTTCCCTCTGTTGGTCAAGCTACTCCCAGACCTCTATACCCCTAACCATTCATCATTTGACCACTTGCTCAGATGTCACCTTCCAGCAAATCTCTCCTGTTGCTGCTTCCCCAGTACCCAGGCTAAATCAGATCCCCAGTCTATTCTCTATAATAGCAACCGGGAGTTCTTCATGTGTTTGCTCAATGTCTGTTTCTTCAACTAGTCCCTTGGCTCATGATGGCACAGATCGTGGGAGGCTGCCCACCCCCTCAGCCCCGCTGTCCAGCACAACATCAGTGCTCATTACTGAATAATAAATGCACTCAGCTGGCCCCGTACTAACCAGCACTGGGGTCTTGGGTAAAACCACATACCTCTTCTTTCTGACCTTCAGCCCTATCTGTGCAATGAGGCAAGAAACAGCATTGTAGGTCATAACAGTTTCCTAAGGGTCTCCCCATGCTCCAGGCCCTGCTGTTGATGAATCTATCCACCCATCGTCCTGAGTCGTGACTAGTCTATCCTCCACCAAACTGCAAAGTAGGTGAAAACCTGCTGTTCATTAATGCCCTCTGTCCTCTGTGCCCCTTCTGTGTTTCTCAATTGGACACCCCATTCCGGGAATCTTCCCCCCCAACACTGGGCACAGTATGCGTCTGCTAAACTTGTCTTCTCATACTACAGGAGAGTTTCATAAAGCATCTTAGAAACTCATTCTCACTAAAGTGTGAGTGACTGATCACAGGATGTAAGCTGTAGCCCCGTACAAGTAAGAGGGCAGGCCTTTTCTTCATTCAGCAAAACTATTGGGTGACTTCCTGGTGAAGTCTGCACTTCTGAACCTGAGAAACACGGCGACATTCGCAGAGCACATACTGTGAGCTAGCATTGCAGTCAGGCACACAATAGGCATTCTTATTTCATCGGCAAAACCACCCTGGGCCAAGGTGTTGCGGACGAAATGACACAAAGGACAAGACACACACAAAAGACACACACAGACACAACTCCGGCCGGAGGAACAATTCTACGCAAGCCCCTCTTGCGGTTTATTTTATACCCCGGTAACTGGATACAAACTGAAATCTACAAGATGCATTCCTTTACCAATTAAGGGCAAGTAGCCAAACACATTTCAAGGACAGCGGGGAGCAAAGGGAGGAAGCGACCACAACATGTTTACTAAGAGGCCTGCCCACAACCCCAGCCTTCTCCTTACTTCTAAGGACGGCATGTTCCCTCGTTTGCGAGCGGAACATTAAACTTGGATATTGTGTGCAGGCCTCCTGGCAGAGCATCCTGTTTGCAGGCATGCTTTGCCCAGGCAGGGAGCCCCGTGTGCAGGCACATCCCCGCGTCCCTAACCACGCTTTCTTGTGGTCACTGTCGGGCTCCCACACAAGGGACCTGTAGAAATGTGGAGACGGAGGCTCAATAGTCTGCACCCCGTTTCACAGGGAGGCAGGGGCAGGGCAGGGTGGGATGGCGAGCAGGTCTGCCTCTCACCTACATCCTGTAGTCCTGGCGCTGAGTGGTGAGTAAGGTGGAGGACTCGGGGTCTAGAGAAGGGGTGGCTCATGCTCCCCGTGACTCTGATAGAAAAGGTCTAGAAGAACATCAATTATTGCTTCTCAAGTATGTTCTGAAATGGGGTTTTACTTTTTTTGCTTGAATCTCAGATTCTTTTTAATTCTTATACTTGAGCATAGTGGACACACGAGGTTACACTGTCAGGTGTGCCAGATGGGGGTGGGACGGGTCTGTATGTTAATGCTGTGCTCACCACGCCTGTAGCTACCGTGTGTCACCAGACACCGCCGTCGCATTATCGTTGACTGCGTTCCCTGTGCTGTGCCTCCATGACTTCTTTATGCCATAACCGGAAGCCTGTGTCTCCCTCTCCCGGTTACTGTTTTCCCCATCCACCGACGCCCCTCCCTGCTGGCAACCACCAGGGTGTTCTCTGTATTTGTAGGTCTTCTTCTGTTTGTTCACTCTTTCCTTTTAGATCCCATGTATGGGGTGATATCACATGATATTTGTCCTTCTCCGTTTGACTCTTTTCACTTTGCATCACACCCTCTGGGTCCATCCATGTTGTCGCAAATGGCACACTCTCATACTTCGTTAAGGTTGCATCATTTTCCTCAGCGTGTGTATGCGTGTGTGTGCGTGTGTGCGTGTGTGTGCCCCACATCTTCTTATCCACAGAATGTCAGATGTCATTTATTTTTTATTATAGTTTATTGTCAAGTTTGTTTCCATATAACACCCAGTGCTCATCCCCACCAGCGCCCTCCCCCATGCCCTTCACCCCCCTTCCCCTCTCTCCACCCCCATCAGCCCTCAGTTTGTGCTCAGTACTTAAGAGTCTCTCATGGTTTGCCTCCCTCCCTCCCCCAGGGCCCTCTGTTAAGTTTCTCCTGTTCCACATATGAGTGAAATCATGGTATCTGTCCTCCTCTGCCTGAGAGTGTCCGACTTTACATAGTGACACAGAGTTAAAGAATTGAACCAATTAAAAAAACACAAGCCCGATTGGAACATGAAAAAAACCAACAGGGCATTTGTGATTATTACGAAGAGAGGCTAACTACCAAAATAATGACTTCTCATTCGGATTAAATGTTGATGGGGTCACAGTGCCTGCATACTGGGTATTTCTGTCCCATACTACACTCAGATGGGTGCCCGGCTTGCTGCTGTGAATGCAGGCTGGCCAAGGCAGGGGCTCCTGGGTGGCCCAGCCAGTTGAGCGTCAGACTTTGGCACAGGTCCTGATCTCACGGTTTGGGAGTTTGAGCCCCGCGTCGGGCTCTGTGCTGACAGCTCAGAGCCTGGAGCCTGTTTCAGATTCTGTGTGTGTGTCTCTCTCTCTGACCCCCCCCCCACTTGTGCTCTCTCTCTCTCTCTCTCTCTTTCTCTCTCTCTCTCAAAAATAAATAAACATGAAAGAAAGAAAGAAAAAGAAAGAAAGAAAGAAAGAAAGAGAAAGAAAGAGAGAGAGAGAGAAAGAAAGGAAGAAAGAAAAAGAAAGTTGGCCAAGACACAGTCCCCGTGGGCCCCCTCACCTTTCTAAGCTCAGACTCGGGCTACCAAGAATGAAGCTTACATCACACCTCCCGGGCTCTGGCGCTGTCCCGGAAAGCTCACGCTCTGCACAGATTGCACACGAAGAGCGAATGGTCGCCGAGGTCCTCATGTGGGTCTCTCTCTCTCTCTCTCTCTCTGTAGGTCTCAGCCACAACATGTCTTCCAACCTGAAGTTCGCCAAGGAATTGGTCACTTTCATAGGCAAGTCACTGATTGCTCTTCTGGAGACCCTGATTTTCACCTTCATCCCCAGACCGCGGAAGAATGTGGCTGGGGAAATCGTGCTCATCACTGGGGCCGGGAGCGGAATCGGAAGGCTCTTGGCCCTCAGATTTGCCCGCCTGGGGTCGGTGCTTGTTCTCTGGGACATCAACAAGCAAGGGAATGAGGAGACACTCAGGATGGCTCGGGAAGCCGGAGCCGTGAGAGTCTACGCCTACACCTGCGACTGCAGCCGAAGGGAAGAAATATACAGAGTGGGCGAGCAGGTAGATCTTTGCATCTCTCTCCTGTGGGTAGGAAGCGCTCGGCACAAATACACTCAGGCGCCTCCGTTTCTTTGTCTCTACCCTTTGCTCAGTGCAGCTTTGCCTTTAATTTAAGAAGTTCTGGGGAGTGGGAAGTAGGACTTTTGAGTGGCCGCTGCGTACGATATACCAGACTAAGCGCCCCGTCTATATTCTATAGTAATCTTACAAAGTGAGGCGCATTATCACCTTCATTTCACAAATAAGGAAACCGAGGCTGAGGGAGGTGAGTAGTTCACGGAAGAAAGTAGCAAAGATCGAGCTTGGCCTTGAGCGTGCGCACCAGGCAGTACCGGCTATGCTGGCGTCTGTTGCGGTGTAAGAGGTAGGGGCGGCCCCCTTCTTGAAGGGAAGAGGGGGTGCAGATGTGTTGAAAATCTGCCCAGGGTCCCAGGGCTAGCACGTGAGTGACTGAGCCAGGACGGGAACCCGTTTCCGGTCAGGGTTTAGGTCCAGCTGTCTCCACCACACCGCAGTGCCTCCCATTTGAATGAATATTTCTCTTAAATAGTCGTGAGAAAAACAGGGTCCCAGAGACTCTGAACCACGGTTGTTCCCTTGGTGATGGAACAAACTTCTTTCTTGCCCGCGTAAAGAAGGTGGGCAGGACATCACACCTCCAACATGCGGTGGTAAGGGCTTCCTGAGCCCCTTGGGGCTCATCCTCGCGTGGTGGCTGCCTCGTCCCCCCCCACTCCGAGGATTTCTCTCCCCTCACATCGGCATGAACACCCCATGCCTCACTCTCCTGGGCTCCTGGTGTGGCAACCTCCAGAATCCCCCACCTTAGTGAAAAGGAAGGAGCTGCCACATTGGAATGTTCTGGCACAATTTCCAGGCCCTGCGTCAAATCCCCTTGCTACTTCCCACCTCACTTCCTACTGGTAAGGTCGTCAGGTCACTGGCAGGTGAGTGTGCAGCCACTGTCGTCTGCAGTCTCCATCACAGGGGGCCCCGGGACAGTCCGCAGACCCAAACCTGACGAGCTAGCACCTCCCTCAGAGCGCCGGTGTGGCTCTGCTGCTGCTGAGCTCGCGGGTTCGTCTCTGTGTGCTTAAAGCACTGAGCGCCGGCATGTTCACTCATGCTGGCCGCAAACAACGCAAACAACTTCTCTCAGCAGTCTTAATGTTTATTTCTGAGAGAGAGAGAGAGAGAGCGCAAGGGAGGAGCAGAGAGAGAGGGAGACACAGAATCCGAAGGAGGCTCCAGGCTCTGAGCTGTCAGCACAGAGCCATACGTGGGGATCAAACCCACATACCGTGAGATCATGACCTGGGCCGAAGTCGGTTGCTTCACCGACTGAGCCAACCAGGCGCCCCTTCTCTCGGGACTCTTAAGCAATAATTGGTTCATATTCAAATGCTAAAGACCTTCCCATATTGAGCAAGCAGGTATGAGGCACTCCATAAATAAATAATTCCCTCTTCCCCATATCTGTGATTTAATGCTGGCCAAGATGCTTAGCTCGGAAATGGTCAGACATCGCCTATGATCAAGGTATTATTCAGCTTTTCTTACTGATGGGGCTTGAAAAGAATGAATTATATGCTCTCCTGAATTCAGGGGAAGCAAACTGCCCTCAATTCATAAACCAACTGTGTGCACTTCTTATTCTGGATGGAGGAAAGGTAGCAGAGGATTTTTTTTTCCCTAAGTATTCCAGACGGCAGTGATCAAGGTGGAAGGTTCTTAGAGTGGTATGACACTGTGTCATCTCCACATACCCCAGTAACTTTGAAAGTGTGTGTCCCCAGATCATAGTTTAGCCCTAGGTTCAGAAAGCCTCGCCTTACCACTTGGCATGCTAGGTAAGTGGTTGTTTTGAATACTAAACCCAAGACCAGACCAGAGCTCTGTTGTCCCTTACCTGCGATATGTCATGTGGCAGTGTCCTGACTACATTTAACTACTGATCTCATAGACAAGCCAAATCAGAATCAGTTTGACTTGGCATACCTCCAAGGGACCGGATTGGTTCAACAGNAAAAAAAAAAAAAAAAAAAAAGACAAACAAAAACAAAAACAAAAAAACAAAAAACCCCCCCAAAAACACACACCAAAAAAACAGCTTTATGTGTGGCATCTATGAGAACTCCTTAAGGCTTATTACTGACTTCTGATGTTCAAGGTCAAATGTCAGGATGATTTCATCTTTTAAATCACACGGTCACTGGGAGAAGCAGACCTTTCTCTATTGCCCACCCACACTAATAAGCAGGGGTTGGGAAGTTCAAATCAGACATCTTGTACAGTTTAAAGCCAAGGGCGCCTGGGTGGCTCAGTCAGTTAAGCGTCCAACTTCAGCTCAAGTCATGATCTCACGGTTCGTGGGTTTGAGCCCCGCGTTGGGCTCTGTGCTGATAGCTAGCTCAGAGCCTGGAGGCTGCTTCAGATTCTGTGTCTCCCTCTCCCTCTCCTCCCTCCTCATGCTATCTCTCTCTCTCTCTCTCTCTCAGAAATACANAAAACAAAAACAAAAAAACAAAAAACCCCCCAAAAACACACACCAAAAAAACAGCTTTATATGTGGCATCTATGAGAACTCCTTAAGGCTTATTACTGACTTCTGATGTTCAAGGTCAAATGTCAGGATGATTTCATCTTTTAAATCACACGGTCACTGGGAGAAGCAGACCTTTCTCTATTGCCCACCCACACTAATAAGCAGGGGTTGGGAAGTTCAAATCAGACATCTTGTACAGTTTAAAGCCAAGGGCGCCTGGGTGGCTCAGTCAGTTAAGCGTCCAACTTCAGCTCAAGTCATGATCTCACGGTTCGTGGGTTTGAGCCCCGCGTTGGGCTCTGTGCTGACAGCCAGCTCAGAGCCTGGAGGCTGCTTCAGATTCTGTGTCTCCCTCTCCCTCTCCTCCCTCCTCATGCTATCTCTCTCTCTCTCTCTCAGAAATACATAAAAAACATTTTTTAAATAAATAAAAATAAAGTTAGCCGCCAACGTGCATGGCCTTCCTGCTTTTCTCATAGCGTGGCTGTTGGTGGAGAAATCTGTGGCAGGCAGGTGCAACTTGTGTGGGATGTCACCAGACCTGTCACCCAGGGTCTGTTGCCCCGTTCTTACCATGAGGAGCACGGTGAATCCACAGAAAACTGGTGAAAAACTAGAGTCTGTGGCATTTCCCTTAGATGCTACCCTGTGTCGCTTGTAAAAAACAACATGCTACTAACAAGCCCACCCTCACTCCGTGGGTGAGCATTTTATTATGCTATCATTGGTCAGTAACGGTTACATATGTTAAGTCACGTGCAGTTAAACCTGATAGCTTTTGCTCTACTGAGGCGCGTGCTAAATACCCGCGATGCCTTTCCAAGCTCAACTTAAAGGGAGAAAGCAGACTGTGGAACAAGAGAATCCTTTAAAAAAGAAAAGATAAAGATCAACCTATACGCGAAATAGATGCATCAATAGGAAAGAGTGTTCACATGGAGAATCTTATCACACATGCTTAGCCCTGTACATTTAAAGTCTGATTCATAGAGCTATCATTTTCATATACTGCAAAGATACAAGCCTAGATGCCATTTTTTTTTAAACATGCATTTATTTTTGAGAGACAGAGCGCAAGTGGGGAAGGGCAGAGAGAGAAGGAGACACACAATTTGAAACAGGCTCCAGGTTCTGAGCTGTCAGCACCGAGCCTGACGCGGGGCTCGAACTCAGGTCATGACCTGAGCCGCAGTAGGAGGCTCAAATGACTGAGCGCCCCAGGCGCCCTCAGATACCATTTTGAAATTAAAGTCTGATGTTTGTTTTGTCAGGTATTTGATAACATGCCTTATTCTCATGAGTGGCAACGGTGACTATCCACGCACCTGTTTGTTTCCCTCAGATGTCACTTCTAGCTCCGCTCTCCCCGACTCTGAGCCTCTAACGCTAGTCCCGTCCTCCGGCCCACGGCCCCGCCCCGCTTTCCCGTTTTGCTTTGCTTTGCTTTATTTGAGCGTAGCTGACAGGCGGTGCCGCATTGGCCCAGGCGTCGGGGCTGGTGGCCGAGTGCCGCACGCACGATGCCGAGCCCGCCACAGGCGTGGGGCCACCGAGCCGCGGTACCACGTGCCGCGGGCCACCTTCCTCGTGCTGTGGCTCTTAGTCCTGTGGCGGGTTCGCTCCGTACCTGGAAGCCTGTACCTGCCTCGGGCTCCGGTGGGGCGAGTTGTCGCTGCTCCTGCCTGCCTTCAGCTTGGATGGGACGGCGTATTGTAGCTGCTCTCCAAAGGAAACTTTAAGTCCCACTGTTTTGAGTGCTTTTATCTGAAAAGTCTGCCACCAAGGGTGAGGTTTGCTTAGTCTGTATTTCATCTGAGGTTTTTCCCTCAGCTACCCGTCTGCTTGGCTAACAAGCAAATACCCAGCACATCAGCCTCGTTGCGAGGACCCAGGCCTTCCACAACCTCAGATGAGAGAGGTGACGGCTTCCACCTGGTGTCACTACTGTGTCCCCCGCTGTGCGATTGCACCAGCCATACAGGCAGGTGCACACACGCACAGCACACACGCATGCACACACACAGCTAGAGATGTAACAGACTGCACCAGCCATTCAAGCAGGTGCACACACACCCACACTCACAGAGATGTAGGGAGACCCACGTCAGCTTCCTGTTACGCAAAGGGCACCTGCAGCTGGCGGTTCTCTGTGATCTGGGGACAGAGCCCCACTGTGTGCTACAATTACAGCAACGAACTTCAGAACACAGAAGGGGGCAGGGGCTGAAAAATCCCTTGCTCACTTCTGCTGAGATGCTCAGCTCACTTGAGCTGAGATGACACTCTGACGATTTCCTGTAAGCGAAAGGTCCCAAGGTCACACCCAGAAAATTTATTTCTGAAAGAAATGTTACCGAGTACCTATTCTGGCCCGTGTTAGAGCAGCCGGTCTTAACGCCTAGAAGCCTGTGTCAGAGACAGGAAAAACCAGCCCATTCGCACAAGCAGGACGGACAGGTTCTGCACTGTGCCATGGGTGTGAAACACATTTGGGAATTTTGTACCTGCTCCAACCCGTCTCAGTGTGCACTCAGTCTTAATTTAGATGTCACGGCTGTAATGTCTTAGGTCCTCTCACAATGAGGGAAATAACCTAGCGGCCTGCAAGGGAGCGACTGATCGCTAAGTATAAGAATAGCTCTAACTGCCAGCCCTGCAGTGTGGGACTGTCCTAGGAAGCGGGTGGGGGGTGAGAAATGAGAAGGAAAGCACAGACTTGGATCGCTGGTGCTCTGCAAACTCAGCAAAGGAAATAAAACCTGCTTTGTTTGCAGAGGACGTAAACCCCGTCTGTGGTAACAAGGATAAGAAGCATGTAAATAGTATGGGAAAATCAAAGTCAGATCGTGTAAGTAATGACTCTGTTGGGGGTGTTGCTTTCGTTACCTGATTCAGGTTAAAAAAGAAGTTGGCGATGTCTCCATCCTTATCAACAATGCCGGAGTCGTGACAGGCAACGATTTCCTCAACTGCCCGGATGAGCTGATAGAAAAGTCTTTAGATGTGAATTTCAAAGCACACTTATGGGTAATTATTTTTTCCTCTCGTAACGGATATACAGTTACTCGGAATTTGGAAGTACTTCCTCCTGGTCTCTTACTGTTGTATTCACCTGTTCGTAAAGCACCAACTTCTCAGTTTCAGACTTGTCTGGAGTCATACTCTCCTGATCCAACTTAACTTGTACCTGCCTGAACTCAGGAGTCTGGCCAAGACACAACTTTGCCCATGGTTTTACAATCTTGATCACCAGCCTCCTAGGAGATGCTAGGTGCTCTCCTAGGCACCTCCTATGTAATCCTTGATACAGCTCAATGAAATAAGGGATCAGAGGATTTACAAGATCTGCTCAAGGTGACACAGAAATGACAGCCCGTAGATGACCATAGTAGCCTTATCATTTGCCTATGTTGGAACTATTTTGAAAGTGGAAGAGCTAAAAAAAAAAAAAAGTAGGTAACAATAAAAATAAGGTGGAAGAGGGCATTATTATTAAACTGGCATTAATCCGGTCTATTTCGGGCAAACCAAGATGTATCATCACCTGACTCAGTATCTAATCAGGAAAAAGAAAGTTTCTTCCTGTAGCCTAGTGACATCTAAAGGCACAGGACAGGGGCACCTGGGTGGCATGGCCGGTTAAGCATCTGACTTCAGCCCAGGTCACCATCTCGCTGTTCCCGAGTTCGGACCCTGTGTTGGGCTCTGTGCTGACAGCTCAGAGCCTGGAGCCTGTTTCAGATTCTCCCTCTCTCTCCCTCCCTCTTTCTCGCCCTCTTTCTCTCTCTCTCTCTCTCCCTTGCCCCTCAAAAATAAATAGATAAACATTTAAAAAAATTAAAACAGGGCACAGGACAGGTACCATGGACATTAAGGGGCACAGCTTCTGATCTCCAAAGGTGATGTGCCTCCTTGGAGATGTTGCATTTTCCTGGCCTTCAACGAAGCCTGTCTTGCCGTGCCTCCCCACCCCCACACTTGCCCTGGCTTGCCTCTCCCTGCTCCTGTTGCCCTGAGCAGCCTCTCTGCTGGGAGGGAGTATTTGCTGGAGACTTCTGAGCTCCCCTCCATTCTCCTCACACTTTCCCAGCCGACTTGCCACCCACCTCCCACTTGGTGGCCTTCAAATGTTATTTGGACTTTGTAGGTTTCTGTCCCCTCGTTTCACCAAAAGCACCCTTGCGTGGTGGTATTTTTGGCATTCTGTATCATCTCCAGAAGAAAGGTGGAAAGATTCAGAACTAAGTGGCCACCATGTTTCTTCAGGAGCTACTGCAAGTGATTTATGTTGTCTGGTCTCAACAAATGTCCCTCCCCTTCTTTAGAATGAAATTAGATTATTTGGCCAGAATGAAGTTACAGCCATAATCTCATGTTGGGTTCTTTTTCCTCCGTTCTGTTGTCCTTGTTCTCTTCATTCTCTCTCTCTCTTCTTCTAGTTGTCCCCAAAACGCTGGTGTTTCCCTGCCCCCCATTATCCTCTGGACACTCTCTCTGGGCAAGTCCACATATGTTCTTTGAGCCTCTGCAGGGAGTGGGCACTTAATTGCTAGAGGTCAGAGGGCTCATGTGACCATGCTCCCAAGGGATGCATCCCCAAGAAGAAGTAAAGTGACTCGCCTCAGACCATCAGAACTCGGGGGGCTTTTTATTATGCTCCACTGTTTGCTCATTTTGATTTTCCACATCTCTCTACATGTTAGTTCCTCTCTGAAGCTCACTGTGATGCATGCAAAGGTTCTTTGACTTTTATGAGAAATCCCTTTTCGCATATTTATTCCTATTATTCACATCTGAAAATAAATATGAAATATAAATCCAAGTAAATATGCAATTATTCCTGCTTAATGAATCTTCTATCAAAGCTCATTTCTCTCTCCTTTACCTTCTTTTTTTCCAGGTCTCATATCAAAAGTGAAGGTGTCCTATAGTACTGAGACACGGCATATGTATTCTTTTCCTAACACATTAATGACATGGAATACAAATAAGAAACTATTATTCAAAGAAGGAGAGATGAATTGCAAAGCAAAGTGATATTTTTATTTATTTTTCTAAGTTTATTTGATTTAAGAGAGAGAGCACGCATACACACACTCAGACACACCCGTGTGTGAGCAGGGAGGGGCAGAGAGAGAGGATCCCAAGCAGGCTCCATTCTATCAGCACAGAGCCTGACTTGGGGCTCGATCCCATGAGTCGTGAGATCACAACCTGAGCCAATATCACTTAACCAACTGAACCACCCAGGTGCCCCCAAGTGATATTTTTAAACCGAAGCCAACAGCAGTGTGCCTTATGAACAATGTTCAGAAACATTTAAAATTCAAACGTGACTTGAAGGGGGAAGAAAAGGTAGTATCAAGCTAAAGAGTCACATCTCCAAATACTCTTACTGGTTTGTGGATTGTGCCCACCATAGTTAAGATTTTCCTGTTCTGCCTCAGTTACTGTCTAAATAGTGTGTTTTTAGAAGTCAGGAACAAAATGTAGTCTGAATCAATTAGTTTTAATAATATTAGAACTGCCGTCAAAAAAATATTGAGTTAAAGGTTAGACAAGTTGAGAAGCTTACTTTGCAGATGTTTAAAGTTTCAGATCCCAGTGCTTTCCAGTGTTTTTATGAACTTAAAAGACTTTTTTCATCATATAGAAACATCTGAAAAAAAAAAGTACAAAAGGTTAACAGTTCTTCTCTTCCTTTCTCAGACTTATAAATGTTTCCTGCCTGCCATGATAGCCAATGATCATGGCCATTTGGTTTGCATTTCAAGTTCAGCTGGATTAGCTGGGATAAATAAACTGTCAGGTAAGAGAAATGTAATACTTAGCACTTGCAAACTCGTTCATGACTTTGTCTCACTTAGCTCTGAATAATCAACATTGACCTCGTGCACTAATGATAAAGGGTCATAAATCAAGAGACACATTCCACAACGTAAGTGGTGGGGAACGCTGTGCCACAGAACCACCCATCAGATATGCTTACACAAAGTTGAACTACGCACTTTGGAGTCATTGGGTCTATGCAATCCCCTGGGATGAAAAAAAGAGAGAGAAAGAGGGGCGCCTGGGTGACTCAGTCGGTGAAGCATCCGACTCTTGATTTCAACTCAGGTCATGATCTCATAGTTCATGAGACCCAGCCCTGGGTTGGGCTCTGTGCTGATACCATGGAGCCTGCTTGAGGTTCCCTCTCCCTCTCTCTCTCTCTCTGCCCCCCTCCCCCCCAGCTTGTGCTCTCTCTCAAAATAAACATTTAAAAAAAGAGAGACAGAAAGAGAGACAGCTGACTGGTAAACAAGTTGTTAGTGTAGTCACCGTCACCCCGAATTCCCCTGGTACTGTTATCAGGATGGTGAGGAGGAACTCTCTGCCTTCTGAAGTTTCCATCAAGTGGTCCCCAGTTCTCAGCTCTATGAACGGGTTTTCAGAACCACTCATCACCCCAAGCGTTCCCTGTCTAGAGTGCTCCCTGTACGCAGGACTTCCCTTCCTCCAGCCACATTTTATGATTACCTCACGGGTCTTTGAGCTTACACGGGGCTATTTGTAGCTCTGTGAATCCTTTCCCTGGCACAATATCTCTGTCTTAAGTTACAAGACACCCCCGCGCCCTGTTTGCCTTAGAAACATGTGTGAGATTTCTGTAATTGCCACCGTGTGGCAGAATCACCGGGCGTGCTATTTAGAATGCAGAGTCCCGGGCCATTTCTGCTCATCTGAACCTCAGAGATCGAGGGGCTCAGTGAACCAACTGCATTTATACCAAATGACTCAGGATTTTGGCAGCTGCTCAGGACTCCTCCTCCACCCCTCACTCCCTCCGCCGTCTAACCCGCCACAATCTAGGGACCTGACTCTTGCTGGTCGTGGTAGGGGCTGTCCCACCAGAACAAGGATGAACATGTTTGCCTCTTCTGATCTCATGAGCAAAAGGGAAGTCAGAGTCTACCGACACGCCTTTTCTTCTCCAAACGTTCCCAGTCCTCGAGTTCAGTATCCAGGTGTCTACTTGAAGTAAGTGTGATTATACACAGAGAGCTCAAAAGGGACATAAATTCTGCCTCCCGTTCGCCCTGCGTTTCCAAGATGCCGAAGAGATGGAGATTGACGGTCTCAAGTCTGTTTTCCTCCAGGAATGGGAGAAAGAGTCATAGTTAGGAAAAAACTTGATCTGAGTATCACGACCCACGTTGATCTCTTCCGCTTGGACTCTACACCCTTATTGTTTTATGTATTCTTTTGTGCGTCTCCCTACCCTGATGGGGTTGGAATTCTTTGGGACAGGGACTCGATGCACATGCTGTGCCCTGTGTAACAGCTCGCAAAGGGTGTGACCCCCGGCAAGGTGGAAGTGGAAGTGAAGTCCAGCAGTGGGACTCGCAGGAGGCACCCCCAAGCCCTGCTTGGGGTGTTCCTTCCCACTTGCTCCTCACTTCCTCCAGTGGGCACAGACCAAGACTGTGCAAAGTAACTCTGAAATTGTTGTCCCGTCCTCTGCTGGCATTCTTGTTATGAGGACACTTTGATGGAATGCCACTTAAAAACTCTAGTGTTGTTTGTCTTTTTCAGATTACTGCGCAAGTAAATTTGCAGCCATTGGACTTGCTGAATCTGTATATATGGAATCAATAGCCCAGAAACTGAAGGGGATCAAAATGACTATTGTGTGCCCATTTTTTATAAACACTGGGATGTTTGAAGGTTGTTCTACTAAGTAAGTATGTCCTTTGATTTTAAAAAGAAAAGAAAAGAAACCTACATTTTAGGGGCCCGTGGGTGGCTCAATCTCTTGATCGTCTGACTTTGACTCAGGTCATGCTCTCACGGTTTGTGGGCTCGGGCCCCGCATCAGGGTCTGTGCTGACAGCTCAGAGCCTGGAGCCTGCTTTGGATGCCATGTCTCCCTCTTTCTCTCCCCCTCCCCTGCTTGTGCTCTCTCTCTCTCTCTCTCTCAAAAATAAACATTAAAAATTTCTTAAAAACGAAACTACATTTTTAAAAATGATTGGCCACCTATTATATTTTATTCTATTTTTTAATGTTGTGTAAAAACGTTTTGAGATTCAGTCCAATTTTTATCATTGGCTTCAGAATTTTTTTCTTTCTTCAAGTGTGCTTGTGTTTAAGATCCTGAATTTAACGTGGATGATTTATCAAGGCTGGGGCCAGCACCTACCATGCCCAGAACTAGACCTGCTCCCCCCCTTACTCTCTGCCACCAAACTCCATCCTGCCCCCCTTCCCTGACTCCATGGAAAGACTGAGAATCACTGATGGGGCACAAATGCCCAAGTCTGCATCTCACGGAGCTGACAGGCAGCTGTTTCATATGGTTTCACATACACGCATATTGTGGCAGGAGTATATTTATTAAAATTCCCATTGCCATTTCAAATTAAAGTTGTTATTACCATGCTGATAATACAGGAGGACATCGAGAAATAGATCCAATCTGGAAGGGAAAGAAGCAAAAAAGTAATAATGTCTTATAATCTTTTTTATCACTACTTTCTGAGATGTATTTTTATTAATTTGTTAACGTGGGTTTATTTGTTTGTTTCATTCCCTAGCCGTCCTGTTCTGTTACCGATTCTAGAACCAGAATATGTGGTTGCAAAGATAGTAGATGCTATCTTGCAAGAGAAAGTGTACCTATATGTGCCAAGGATTATATACCTCCTAATGGTTCTTAAAAGGTAATAATATCACCTTCCTATTGCTTCTCTAATGAGCCAGTCAGCAATTTACTTCCCTACCAGGAGAAGCCACTGAAAACCTATCTGTTAAATGCACAAATGTTGAGCCCTTTATCGTGCCTGTTTCCTGACAAGACCTCAAAGTCGCATCATTACAGTACTTCCCATGAGTCTGGAAAATGGAGTCGAAATATTCCCGCCATCTTGGTATTGCAGTATTGTCAAAAAGAAGTGGATTTCCTGAATGATCTGTGGACAGACTGAAGGGATTTGTTTTCTTAAGAGAGATGGTCTTTTCCTTTTGGGCATCATAGAATAATCATGTTGGGACAGATACTGTGTCCTTGGCTCCTGAGTACAGAGCCCCAAGGTTAAGACCGGACAGTAAGCCAAACATTTCAGGAATCCGTGGTCTGGGGGAAGCTGACAATTGGAGGATGAATTTGTAGTATAAGGTGGTTAAAAAAAAAATTGGGGAGGAAACCTGAGAAGGTAATGACCTCTCTCGGAAGCACAAGAGAGCATCTTTGCTTTTCCTCTCTGCTCCCCATTGGGTTTCAGTGCTGAGACCCGTCAGCAGCAGTTTGTGGACAAGAGGCCCAGTTACCGGAATCGTGATGCCGTGTTGCTGCATCAACTGCTGATTCCCATTATCTCAGTTCATTTTCTGGACTGTCAGGTCGTCTAATTATACTGCCCACCCCACCCCACCCCACCCCGTTCCCAGGAAGGAAGCATATTCCATCATTGAACCACTCCCTTCCATGGCATCAAAATCTGTGTTGTTTTAATGTTCCCTGAGTCTAGCTTTGCCATCTAGCACGATGAGTGATTTCATTCCTCCTGACAGCAGTCCTTCATTAGATGAACGTAGATATTATGGCTAGCAGCACACACCGATATCATTCCTACATCCTTTTGCTTGCCGGGCCTCACCTAGCACAAGAGTGATACTGTGCTTACGCTAGTTAGCGTCCTCCCCGAGCTCTGCGGTATGAATGTCATGGCTGACAGGGTCTGTGTTCTGTCTGCTAGGAAGGGGGAGCAGGGATGGAAAAGATGAGCAGTCTTAAGTTGGGTATTGCCAGAGTTCTGGGGACCTAGTGCATCTAATCCTCACAGGAGTCCCAGAGAGAAAGATTGGTGACTGGTGACACAGCTGGAGAAACAGCCTCAAGGGCTCAGTAATGTGCCTGAGCTGGCATTATAAGGGACAGAGCCGGGATTCAAGGCCAGCTCGTCCAACTTCAGAAGACTCTCACTGCTTCCCAGCGATCCTTACATAGTTCAGTGGAGCTTTGGAAACTGACATGAGGAGCGAGGCAAGTAAGTGTAAATAAGGCAAGAAGAGGTATAGAGACTCCGGGCAAGCGTCCCCCCACATAGGTGACAAGCCCTGGGTGACCCTGAAGCATGCACACTAATGTGTGCCTATGCCAGTGGCTTCATTGGCAACGAGTCAGTGACACTGCGTGTCAACTGAATTGGCAAAGGTGCTTTCACGGTAATAACCAACAAAACTTCTCTTGTGTTCTCTTTAGCATCTTTCCTACCAAGATGGCCATCCTTCTGGCTGACTTTATGGGCATCTTTAATTTAATGGATGGCTTCGTTTGCAAGAACAAGAAAAACTAAAGGCCGATCCACAGCTGACACCATCTGACACCAAGTGTTTCATAATGCTTATTTCAATGGTGAAAAGCATTTTTGTCCAATAGCATAGATCTGGAAACTACAGGTTCCAGTCCTTTTCTGCTATCTAAACCAGTATTTTCAACTGATCCTTTGAAAATAATGTTGCTATCTGCTTTTTGTCTAGGTTTTTTTTTTTTTAATAAAAAAGAAATAGGCCATTTTTTTTCTGTCTGCTTGCAACAGATGTGTAAGAAAAAGAATCCTCTCTCTCATGAACTGCCCTCCACCTTGGCCATTGGGGGAGTTGGCTCAAATGGAGCAGGTGGCTTTGCTTGCAGCCGCGGCTGGGAACTGGAAGGAGAGGAGAGGAGCTGAGTGAATACAGCAAAAGCTTGGATTGCAAGTAACTTGCTCTGCAAGTGTTCCGCAAGACGAGCAAACACTTCTAATAAGGTTCAACCAGATATAAGTGAGGGATGTCTTGTGATACGAGTAGTTCGTGATGCCGAACGTCACATGATCACAACTGAGCCAATGGTTCTTGAAATTCGCTTTGATGTGCAAGTGCTTTGGATTACAAGCATGTTTCCGGAACAAATTATCCTTGCAAACCAAGGTTTTACTGTATTTTGCTAGAATGCCCACTTTATGGAGGACACGGGGCTCTGGATTCCTTATCACCATGCTCTCAGCCTTGGCCTCTCTGAACCCATGCCACCCAGTATAGGACAGGCCAGCCTCCCGTGTCCTTCCCGAAGCAGTCGCACAAGTGCTTACTACTCCATGCCCTGCGTACTCACAGACTGAGTGCCAGTGCTGCTGAGTGTGCGTCAGGTGCCTCTGTGTCAGGAAGCCTTCCTGCACGTTCCCCAAATGAACTTAGTAGACAGTGATTCTAGACCAAAGTCTACACAGGAGCACATTTTCTCCCTAGAAGAGATCAAAGAATGGTGCTTCTGACTCTGAAAATGACATTTCTACTGAGCTAGATTAATGCTGCCTGTTAGTCCAGAAAGCATACCCGTGTGGTTAATTTAGTACTGTGGGTTGGGATTCGTGTTGCATTTTTCCACACAATGGACAGTTTTATGCACTGGTATTCATCGATGCCGCCTTCATGTCAGATCTGTAGTATTCTTTAAAAACTTTTATTTTTTATTTATTTTTATTTATTTCTAGGAGAGAGAGAGAGACAGCGTGAGCAGGGGAGGGTCAGAGAGAGAGGGAGTCACAGACTGAAACAGGCTCCCGGCTCTAAGCTGGCAGTCAGCACAGAGCCCGACACGGGGCTCAAACCCACAAACCGTGAGATCATGACCTGAGCGAAAGTTGGACGCTTAACCGACTAAGCCACCCAGGTGCCCCAGATCTGTAGTATTCTTACAGCTTAATGATGTGGCCAACTGTTTTCATGATTTGGATATTAACTATAAAAGCGAGGTTAAGAAAAATGTGTTAATGACCATGTCCCTGGAACTCCTTCCCAGGCTGGGAGGGGCACCTGCCTCGGGAGAAAACGGCAGCCTTGTCTCTTACCTTCTTTTGTGTGGGGAGCAGGAAAGGATGGGAAGAGTTTGGAAGATGCTGTGGGAGTCAAAATAAACAAGTCATGAACATCTAGGGATAAGATGCTCTTAGAAAGGCAGCAGCCTTAGGGAATGTGGGATCTAAAGTCCACTGTGGACTGATTTATCTCAAGCCGCCTGCATAATTCTGACAGCTCTGCCCCTGTATTTCTGCTTCATTCAGAAAGGCTTAAAAAAAAGAGGGGGGAGGAAAAAGCCCTTGTTTTATAATAACACAAGCAATAGCTAAGATTTTACTGTGCCTGACACGAAGCTATGCACTTTACACACGCTATTTCGCCAAACGAGCATGCCACACCATTACTGAAAAGAATAATAAAGGTATTTGGTGTCTGCCAAAGAATTAGAGGCATTTTATTTCACAAGAGTGATATCCTACTCAACTGCAGATGTGTACGGAGAGACTCAAAAGGCCCTCTTAGCCTAACCAGCTAATGTTCCAAATCCTTGGTTAACAAGGTTAATTAAGAGAGAGGCATAATATTGCTCCTATATTACAATTCTAAAAGCGTCTATTCTAGGGGCCTGTCTATTTAGCTGAAGAATAAAGAAGAGACTCAAGGGATTTCGGGGAACAAAGGTCTGGGGTGAAGTGGACAGCCACCACATCGTAACAGCATTAACAGCAATTATTTCTAATTGGAATGCATCTTGGCTGGACCGCTACAAAGGCCTGAAATTCAACTGTGGTTTTACAGTACCCATAAAATTGTCTAAACAAATTCAGATCTACCTGAAGAGCTCCTGTGAGAAGAGAACACATGTAAATTAGAGGGTTCTAGAGGGTGGTGGACAACAAGGGGACTTGATACAGCAGGCAGCCAGTGTGCCCTTGGCCCGGGGTTTCCTACCAGATTCCGTTTGAAATGGAGTCCTAACAAAGCCATGGTCAAGAGCCCGACATGAGCAAAGACTTGAGAAAAGGAAGGGCTCGAGGATAAGAGCTGTACCCCAGGACTGGGCACTGTGCCCCCCCCAGGAGGGCGTCCCCCACCATCCCGCAGTCCCTGGGCTGCTCAAGGACTAAGAACTCTTGGTATTTGGTGTTTGGCCAGGGGTGTGACCATGTCCTTTATTTATTTTTTTTTCCCGGTCACTTGGTGACGCTGCATCAGTCAGCTCGGGCTACCACACAAAATACCACAGATTGGGTGGCTTCAACCATGGAAATTCATTCTCTCACGCTTTTCAAGGCTGGGAAGTCCAAAGTCAGGACACCAGCTAATATTGTTTCCAGTGAGAAATGTCTTCCTCGCTTGCAGACCCCCTCTTCTCATGGGGTCTTCGCACAGCCCTTCCTCCGTGTGCGGGCACAGAGAGAGAAGCCTCACTCTTCCTCTCCCTATAAGGCTACTCACTCACTACTCCTGTCACCGGGACCCCAGTGCGCGACAGGAGCTATCCTTCATTGCCCCGCCGCCCTCCATCTCCAACCACCACCACGCTGCGGGTTTCGGGCTTCGATACATGAGTTCAGAGAGAGGAAGAAAAAAGTCCATGCAGATGCCAAGCTAGAAAAGGAAATCCAGGCCATAAGTGATCTCTATGCTCCTCCGTGTCCTAATGCTGAGGGGGAGTCACGGTTTGTCAAATGAAACCAGTTAGAATCTTGGAGGTAGGGTGAATTGGAGATACTTGAAAAACCAAACCAAGCCAATCCCAAGCTCTGAAAGTCGGCACTCGAGAGAGAAATGTGGCCAAGAATTTGGGCCAGCCAACAAAAACCCATGTGATGCGAGACCTTCATTTCCAGGATAGTGGCCTGTTTGGGGGTTATCCAAGCACCCCCGGCGCCTCCCCCGCCACGAGCTGCTAAATAGTGCCCCTTTGCCGTCAGTGAGCAGGCCACAGCTGGGCCACTGAGGAGAGTCCTGGTTGTGGCCCTGATTCCTACTTTTCCCTTTCTTACATTTGCTGTCAGGTGGAAACCAAACCAGTAGTAATGAGTTCACCGGTCATTGTTGCTCAGCCCTTGGGGAGGCCGCCTGGAGGGTGGTAACAGCGGAGGGCTCCCGTCCCCTCACCGTGCAGTGCTGAGCACCCAGACTCCCTTCCTGTGGGCCAGCACTAGCCAAGGCAGCGGTGGCAGAGGTAAGGCTCCTCAGCTCTGCATCCTCGGGTACTTCTTCAAGGCCCGGGCTTCACTGCGTCGCCTCACATTGTCTAGCCTTGATTCCACCTGTGGCCTCTGTTCGTAGCCAAGTAGACCTGCCCCCTTGGCTCCTTCTCCTCTCCCCGATGGGGGCCTTTCTGTGCTCCTCTCCCCTCAGGTCCACCACAGCCCCCTCACTCACTCTTCCCCAAGGGTAACCTCTCCCACCTCACCAAGAAAACTGAAGCTGACAAGCACCAACTCCCTCAGCACCCAAACCAATACCTTCTGAGGCATTTCCTTCTGCCTCCACTTCTCTTCTTTTCCTCAGGCTCTGAGGAAGCAGTGAACCGGGTGGGGCTGACCCTGCGGCCCATGCCCTCCACTCAGAGCCTTCCAGGGGTTTTTAGAGCCACCTCTTGCACACCCTCAACCTCTCCACCAAGAGTTGCTCCCCGCATCCTGTAAGTACACTGAACACCATGCAAAACTTAAAAATAATAAAAGTAAACTTTACAAAAACCCCATCTCACTGTGGCAGCAGCTCCCTCTCCTCTCCATTGGTAGCATCAGTTAAAATGCAGCCCAGGGGAATTTGTCCATCTCCTCTCCTCGCATTGGTTCCTAACCCATCACGCTTCCACATCCCACAGAGCATGGCAGTTCCTATGGAAAGATCCCTGGAGATTTCACTCCTCATCTTATTTTACGTCTCATGATGATATTACGAACCTCTCTGGCCTGGCTCTTTGTACCGCAAGCCTACTGGCCTCTTCCACTGCCCAGTCTTTAAATTATTAGTTTCCTTAAGTTTCTGCCCTTGGATTCCTCATGGTGTAGATCCCCTGGGGGCTTCGAGGCACGCCCATTGCTCCTCCTCCCAGGCTCTGTCTCAGCCGACCGCACCAGAAACCCGGGTGCAATACCCTACTTCCATTGGACTTCATCTCTCACTTGCCCATCCATTAGTAATCAGATCCGGGCTACTCTGCCTCTCCACCGTATCAGCGGTTTTTCCTCTCGGTCCCCAGTGCTACCACCTGAGTTCATGCTCTTACCACTTCTACCCACATCGAGGTCTGCTCACTCTGTTAGTAAGGGTTGCATTCAGCTGGGGTAACTGAAAACCCAATGTCAGGAGGACTGAAAGAAAGTGGCAGCGTATTTCTCTCTGATATTCAAGGTAGCTGTTTGGGTTAGTAGGGTGCTCCATGTATCAGGGACCCAAGGCTCCTTGGGCGCATTTGCGATGCATGGCTTACAGCCCAAACGTCCTTAATGAGCAGAGTCTACAGTGACCGCTAAAACCTCAGACACTATGCCCCATTTCCAACCTGCAAGCATCCAGAGAAAGCAGAAAGCACCTCTACCTCTTTTAAACAACAATCCACGGACATTGCGTGCCTCACAAAACCACATCCTATTACCCAGACTTAGTCACATGGCTAGACCCACCTGTGAAGGGTGCTGAGTATGGTCCCTATTTTGCACCACTGTGAGCCAGTCAAAGACCAGGGGTTCTATTATTTTTTTAAAAGATAAGAACAGAGATTGTGACATCTTATGGTGTCAACTTAGAGTTTCCCCCATAGTCGACTTCCCCAAATATCTGTGTGCCCTCTTCTAATTAGACAGAACCCACAGACCAGGCCCACCTCAAAGTCCTCCCCAGCCACTGCATGCCTCACAAAGTCTAGAATTTCCGGTGCCAGGCTGCACTCTCAACCAAATCCAGATATGCCTCTGCTTGGCCTGATGACCAAGAAAGTAAAGGAAAACCCATTTACCCTCATCACACTCAATATACTGGGATGCATGAGAAGCGGGATGGCCACGATTAGGAAAAGAGGAAGAGAAAAGAAACAAAATGAAAGAAAAAAGAGAAAAAGAAAAGTATCTCCCACTCAACAACAGTGGGGAGCAGAGGAATCACAGGGGTGGTCCACAGTGATGGATTCCTGTTGAGCAGGAATCACCAGGACTTCCTTTCTCAGGTGGTGTTCCCTGGTTCTGCTCTGTGACATGTCTCCTTGTCCTTGCCCTGCACGGCCCTGGACGGCTCTTTGTTTATTTTTCCAAGGCCACACCTGAGGGAAGCCTTAAAGACTCTGTCTTTCCTCAAGACTGCGTAGATTATGTAGCCTCAGACTAGAGGTGTGAAGAATTACAAACCGTTTCAAGCCCAGCCTCTGTTTGCTTTGACAATACCGTTCACTCATTCAATAACTCAGTGGGCTTCTGGTATATTTATCTCACCCAAATCATTGAGCGTTTGAATCATTGCCAACAATCTTGCCAGGGTAAAGCTTTTTTTTTTTAATGTTTATTTTTGACAGAGACAGACAGAATGAGCAGAGGAAGGGCAGAGAGAGAAGGAGACACAGAATCTGAAGCAGGCTCCAGGCTCTGAGTTGTCAGCACAGAGCCCGATGTGGGGCTGGACCTCGAACTCATGAACTGTGAGATCATAACCTGAACTGCAGTCGGACGGTTAACTGACTGAGCCACACAGGCATCCCTGCTAAAGCTTAAAGACTGAAGACTGTGCTCTGTTACTGGTATCTGTGCTCTTCCCATGCCATCTTTTTTCTCTTTCTCCTTCTCCATTTAGGGGAGACTTTCCTGGGGCCATCTGAAACAATGTTTTAGCGGATAGGCTGTACCCATCATTTGATATTTCCTGATGTTCTGGATCCCATGTCTGGCAGACAACCCTTAATGGAAAGGGCAAGAAAAAGGTTTGGGACCACAGTCTTACTTCCGCTAAAGCCACTGCCATGAACCCACACTGCCAAGGGCTTCTTATCACAGAGGTATTGGCTGTTCCAAACATCCGAGGCTCCGATCGCCACCCTCTCAGATCATCAAGCTTGCAGATGGAGAGGACGTCTTAACACTTCTGCTTGCACATGGTGCTCTCCAGCTTGAGTTCAGATCCGTGAGACTCTGCTTACAACAGCAGATACATTCAAGCCACAGCAGCACTCAGGGTTGGTCTTACCTTTTCCCCTCATGCTACAATCTTCTTCAGGAGGTGATACCGTTTTTAAGGTACAAATAAGGTCACTTAAACCAAATGGTCCCGCTGCCAAACAGATATTACCAGATTTCTAGTCTGTAAGATTCTGAGCACCTGACACTTCCTACCCAAGAACTTCAACGTGGTTAAACTATATTTCTGTTTCTGCCATGGGCAACACTCCTCTGCAAGGTACTGAGTTCTGTATTAGTTTTAAAATGAGATTCAGGGAGACAGTCTCTCCTTTGCTGTCCTCCTCCCCACCCCCACGCACCGCTCCCTTAATTAATTCTTTTTAAAAAATGAGATTCAGCTATGACAATGATCCTAAATAACAGTGATTTAAGAACTATAAATGTGTGCTGCCTCTTGTGTGGAAGTCGGCGGTAGGTGAGCCATGTCTTCTGTGTTGCTTCTGCTCTATGAAGTGCCGGGACCTGGGCCACTGACAGCCCTCACCCTCCCACTCCAGGAGCGTGACCGCCATTATCATCAGCAAGATGGCCGCCATCATAGCCACTTTCCAGGCAGCAGATGTAGGAACAGATAAAGACAAAAGAAACAAAAGCACCACTTTGCCTTTAAAGAATATTGCCAGAAGCAGCCACACAACACTCTCTTCCAACATTATGAGTCACATGCAAGTGAGACTGGGGACTGTAGTTTTTCCTACAGCAGCTGTGACTCCATCTAATGACTTCAAAAATTTCTGAATTGGGAAAATGGCCATTTCAGACACAGCCGAGGATTCAAATCAGGTTTTCAACTTAGATCAAGTGATTTGAACTTTCTGAAACCCTTTCCCAATTCTGCAAATGACTGTAATCCCTCATTTGACTGTTGTAGGGATTAAGTGAGTTGGGAGTTATAAAATGCCTAAAGTAGCGTTTGGCATAACTCAATAAACACCTGTCAAAACTATGTCCCCTAACTAAACTCTGACCTGGAACTTCCACTTCATGGCAATGTGTCTGGCACTACTTGAAATCTCTTTAAATTACATTTATTACAGATGTACATATATTACATCTCTTACATGTAAGAGATTACTTGCATATGTCTTTATATACATGTATGTATAATGCATGTATAATAATGTATATTATACATACATGTACGTAATATATGTAATAATACCTTACACTATATACATATATACATATATATGTAATAATACCTTACACTATATACATTTATGTATATTATGTTTATTATGTATGTATATATGTATATATTTATGTATATCATATATACATAAATTATATAATACAATGTATTATTTAATATAATTTTTTAAAATTTAATTTAATTTAATTTAAATATAAGTAAATAATTAATTAAATTTAATTTAAATATAATTTTAAAAAATATNACCTGTGTGTGAAAGGTATTTTAGTATTTCACTGTGTGAAGTGGAATTATTCAGGACTATGGATTTTATAGAATATATATTCTTTTAATTCTTTGTAATCAAAAAGCACCTACCTGTCTTTGAGAGTATAGCAAAAAAAAAAAAGAGAGAAAATACAATGTTCTACTTTAGGTTTCTGCTTATGTTATTATTCAGTGGACTCTATGGAGACCAGTTACATCAATATAATTTTGGATAAACTTTGGATCTTGACTCTTTCTCCTTATGGTTCTTATTTGTTCTCCCTTTCCTCCTCATTTTCTCCTTTCTAGCTTCTCTATCTCTCTCTTTCTCTCTATTCCTTTCTTCCCTTCAAAAATATTACCTGAATGTCCTTTATGTTTTGTGTGCCTGGCTGGCTCAGTCGATAGAGCATGCAACTCTTAATCTCAGGGCCGTGAGCTCAAGTCCCACATTGGTCATGGAGCCTACTTTAAAAATACATATCCTTTATGTTCCAGTATTTTGCAAAGTATTATGTACTAGGTATGCAAATATATGTTATAAGCTGTTAAATGAACCATTTTCCTGATGTGTTGATGTTTTGAATTTTTTTGCTGAAGCCATAAAGCTGAGAACATGGGTGGTAAGTACTTTTATGTCCTGAAAAAAGAGGGGGGTGTTAGATATATCCACACAGGGCTAGTTCATGGACAGCAGCTTTAGGTTTGGGGTTTCATCTTCCAAACTTCAGCTTTCATCTCTGACCTGGAACGCATCATTCCCATGTCTAACAACAAGAATCTAGATCAAGAGTAAATAAATTACTTTTCTTCGACCATCAGAAACTCGAGAGAAACCTGTGACCTGGAAATCTGGAGACACGAGATCTTTCAGAGAGACACAGCCAAGACCTGCTCACCTGAAGCAAAACCACTGGAGATGTACCCTTCCAGGACACTTCCATAGTAATTTTGACAAAATGCTGGAGGCTGAGCATGAATTAGCACGGCAGTCAGAAACTCTTGGGGCTCAAAGTCCTTGGAGGCCTCCCACACTTAAGTGGGCTTAACCTCCAGGAATCCTAATAGGTTCTCACAGTGAAGCTCTGAGAAAGATCCCCTCCTGGGATCTGGGCAAGAAGCCCAGAATTCTCTCTATAATAAGGCCTACTCTCCGGAAAAGGACCTTGCCATAGCCCTAGTCCAACATGAAAAAGGACATTCCTCCTCACTCCAGCCTTACTGTCCCACCTAAGGAGAAAAAGTAGTCAACACCGGCCAGGGCTTCAAGGATGTAGATGGGAACGCTGTGGGCAGGGAAGGAAGAGGCGCAGGAAGAAGGTCCACCCCTGGACAAACATTTGTGAAAGGTACAACTTGGAGAAACAGATAGACTAGAAGGCTGAGATCTAATCAGTAGCTTCTGGAATGCTACCCTTCTCTCTGCTCCATACCACACACCAATAGAGCTCCAGCATAATAGCAGATTACAGCTGAAAACACTGCAAGACACAGGCTCTCTCTCTCTCTCGCTCTCTCTCTCTCTCAGGGAAACCCAAAGATTACAGAGAAGAGAGAAACAATGGTCCTAGAGAGATCTGAAGCCTTGGCACTTATGGCCACAGCAAACATTGGACACAGCCCATTTATCCCAGTTTCTATGACCCAATAAAACATGCTCAGCTTTCAACAAAATTGTATACAGCATACCAAAGATCAAGAAAAAACACAATCTGAAGAGACAAAGTACCTTCAGACGGAGGCTCACCTATGACAGAGATGGTCACATTATCAGGCAGAGAATTGAAAATAACTGATTCCTCCCCATACTCAGGGCTCTAATGGAAAAAGTAGATAACATGCTTGTGATCCATCTAATAAGCCTCTTCCCCTTTCTCCCACACCTGATTTATGTTAATAGGGGACTTGTGGAAAATCCCTAAGGATGGGGGCTGGTTGCCAGGGGAACCAACCTTGACTAGAGTGTTGGAACTTACAGACCTACTTCCCAACCTCCAGTGAATGAATTGCCAATGGCCAGTGATGTAATCAGTCAGGCTTATGTAATAAAGTCTCCATTAAAATACAAGAGGATGGGGAGCCTGGGTGGCTCAGTTGGTTGGGCGTCCAACTTTGGCTCAGCTCATGATCTCATGGTTCGTGGGTTTGAGCCCTGCATCGGGCTCTGTGCTGACAGCCAGCTCAGAGCCTGGAGCCTGTCTCAGATTCTGTGTCACCCTCTCTCTCTGACCCTCCCCTTCTCATACTGTCTCTCTCTCTCTCAGAAATAAATAAAACATTAAAAAAAAAAAACACAAGAGGACAGGGATGCCTGGATGGCTCAGTCGGTTAAGTGTCCAACTTCAGCTGGGCCATGATCTCATGGTTTGTGGGTTCGAGCCCCACGTCGACCTCTGTGCTGACAACTCAGAGCCTGCAGCCTGCTTCAGATTCCACATCTCCTTCTCTCTCTGACCCTCCCCCACTCATACTCTGTGTCTCTCTCTCCTTCAAAAACAAAAAATAAACATAAAACACACACACACAAGAGGACAGGCCTCAGAGGTTTTCCATGTTGGTGAATGTCTCCATGTGCCTGGACAATTGTGTACTCCATGCCCATGGGGACAGAAGCTTCTGTACTTGGGACCCTCCTGGGTTTTACGTACCTCTTCATCCGGCTAGTTATCTATATCCTTTATAATATCCTTTTTAATAAACTGGAAAACACGAGTAAATGTTTCCTGAGTTCTTAGAGGCATTCTAGCATATTAATTGAAGTGGAAGAAAGGTTCTGGGGAACCTCCAATATATAGCCAGTGGCTCAGAAGCATAGGTAACAACCTGGACTTGAAACTGCCTTCTCAAGTAGGGCAAGTCTTCTGGGACAAAGGCCTGTCAACCTTTAAAGCAAAACAGCCAGTTATTTTACCAACAAATAAGTTTATTGAGGAATAGCAGAGAAATTACAATTCAGGACACACAAGCTATGGCAACCCATAACAAAGTTGAAAAATCAAAGGAAAGGAAGGTTACTTTATAGAGAAGAGGAAGAAGTTGGGAGAGGCTGCTTTGAGTGAAGTCCATTGGAGGAAAATGAGCGTTCAGGGTAGTGATGGTTTCTCACTGGCTGAGTTGTGATATTTTTTTTTATTGGCTGAGCTTGTTGCTGGGCAAGGAGAAATTCTCCCTTCCTCTTTCTGAAGTAGTAAAGTAGGCTTCTTCCTGCTGGCAACGCAAGGTACATCTCTTCCTGCTGGGGTCTGCGTTGGACAAATGGTAGGACATGGGCGGTCCCCCTTCTGGCTTCCTGACTCCCTTTTCAATGAGGTTTTCTCTATTCAGTTTCACATTTCCCTCTTTTGATCAAGATCTTTCTTTAAAAGCAGCATTGATTGGAGCCAGGTTTTCCATACTGAGTGGTTTTGCCCCTCTGTGACAGGAAAGACACTTCCTTGTTGTCAGGTCCTTTTCAGAGAGAAAGTACATAGCAATTGGGAAACATGTAAGGCCACATTGAGTAACAGAGAAGGTTAGGAAGGAGAACTTTCAGATACTTACCTAAAGTCTGTATCTCACCAAGACTGTAAGTGTTAGAGATCATCTCAAAGCACTGAGCTAGCATCACCCTATCAGATATGTCAGTTCTACAAAGGTTTGACAAGCAACAGGTTCAAGACCTTGATTATGTAAAGCAAAATTAAAAAAAGAATTGACTAACACAGCTTGCATCATAGTTCTATCCAGGAGCCCAAACCTGAAGGTAACTCGGTAAATAGGTTAAAAGACCAGGCATCACCAGATGAAATTTTTGTAACCAATGGGTTTGTTCCCTGATCTTGTATAACTGAATTTCTACCTCTCCAGAGGCATTTATCCATGTGCAACAGGTGGGATTTGCTATTACACAAACACCTTATAATTTAGCAAGTAGGAATCAAGGGCTATCCAGTTGTCTAAGACTAGCTTAGCCAATGAGTCAAGTGATCATTTCTGGGCTGTCATTGCTTTGGCTGTGGAATCATCCAGCTCTCTTAATGTTAGGGAGGGATTTCTGATTATCTTTCATCAGCATTACGCCCACCTAGGGGAAAAAGGCTCTCCCCATGCAGGCAAACTCACAGTCACGTAAGCTTCCTGAAAGTTCCTGTTTAAAGCAGCTATGAAGTTTAATGATGGAAACCAACAAGAGTTTTCTGATTTATTATGGATATTGACAAGGACAGTGAAACATCCCAATAAATATTGACCTTCAATTCACCAGCTATCTAAACATTCCCACGCCCATGAGTAATAGTGTCTACCACAGACGAAAACAGAAGCCAGGCAGAGTGCAAAGGACTCCAGCTAAGGCCTGGTTCTTGATAGACCCATCAGTTGGAGTTTCCTAATTGACCTTTTCAAGCCAGGGATCAGAGGCATTTGTATGGTATTCTCTGAGGTACCATCCCATCCTAAAGGGGCCTTTTTGAAAAGCCTTGCGATGAGAAGTTAATCCTTTTGTATTCCCTGTGAGTGCAGGGAAACCAATCGTAGGAGACATTGGTTACAGGTACAGCCAAGGGATCTTTGACAGCATAAACAGATCAGGGTTTCTGCTGACAAATCCAATAGTCAGATAGTTTCTCCCAACACGCATACTTAGCAATGGCCTGAGAGATATAGATGATGGTATTCTCTTCCCAGGCCAATGCCAGAGTAAAGGACATAAAGAAAAGAATAAAGTATAATAAGTTAAAGTAGAAAGTCCTAAACCTTCAAATTTGGAGAAAGCAGTCAACCTTGATGTCAGACCATCAGACTCCTGGTCAATTTGATTTGGAGGACTCCAGCACTTGCACAGGACAGGATGTCAGGCAGAGCCCTCTTCAGATGTGAGATGGGCAATCAAGGCTCAAGGCCCTGAAGGGTGGCTACCATCTTGGTAATGAGAAAGACTTCTTATGGTCCCTTCCAAGGAGATTTAGGAGCAGTCTTTGTTCTTTAGTGATTCCAAATCAGATGAGTGAGAGAAAATTGGAAATGTTTGTTTGGAGAGTTGTAGCCAGATATGTGAGGAAACTAGGAGAATTCAGGATCCGGTCTAGTTTACAGGTGTATAGCAAAATCTCAAAGACAATTAACAGGGCTAGAATCTAACATCGACAAAGGTGCGAACATATTTTTTCTCTCTATGTGCCCCATCTTTCTACAAATATCCCCATTTTTTTACTAAAGATAATCACAGTAAAACTAATTTGTTCGTATTAATCTTGGCCTATTACTCACAGACATGTGGCAGAAATAATGTCAGTTCTTTTTAAGACTGATTTGCTGGAACTTTTCATAAGGAGTCTCAGACTGAACTATCATCGCCTCTGAGGCTAGGAAGCCAAGCCAATGACTGGCCATCAGATTTATCTGAAATACCATATCAGTCAAAGCCTTGGGAATATAGCCAGTGTCTGCAGTTGTGTCCTGTTACAAAGAGAAGAGATTTTTAATAAACGTATGCAAATAAGTATAATGTCATGAAAAGAACACTCAAGAGTTTCCAAATTCCAGAGAGATCAGGTAGGGAGAAAAAAAATAAATGTTTTCATCTTTGTTTACAAAGGCGTACATAACCAAATTGCTATAAGTCATAGATAGCTTGAGAAAAAGGCTTTTTTAAATCCAAAGAAACCAAAGCATCAAGGGACGAGCAGTATTTCAAAGAGTCATAATCATTATAATCACCCTCCTTAGTTCATTTAGATCTATGTAATTACTACTCTTTCTGCTTGAATCTAGTTTGTCCACTAGAAACTCTTATCTAGTTTGGTTTTGTGATCTCATAGTTATCATCAACCTCTATTTGCTGAAAGTCCTCTCCCTGAATCTCATCGAAGATTGGGTACTTTTGCGGGAGCATTTGTAAAAACTTCAGAGTAAAACAATAGCCACCCACAAAAAGACTTAAAGAAGCTTATTTTCAAATTTCTGAGGAGATTTCATTATAATGGAATTGACAAGGAAATTTGGTTATTTCTATAATAGGCCACATTTGAAGATAATAATTAGAATTATGACTGATAACATTATAGTAGGACATATCAGGTTTCCAAGAATTTCACACAATTCCTGGAACACTTATGACATATACCTACGCAAATAAAACATAGAGAAGGCTTAGTATTACTTCTTTTTTTCATTTGAGAGAGAGAGAGAGCGTGCGCGCAAGGGGGAGATGGGCAGGTGGAAAGAGAGAGAATCCCTAGCAGGTTCCTCACTCAGTGCAAAGCCCAATGCGGGGCTTGATCTCACGCCCCTGGGATCATGACCTGAGCCAAAATCAAGAGTCAGATGCTCAACTGATTGAGCCACCCAGGTGCCCCCTCAGTATTACTTCTTATTTGACAATGCTCCCATATAATTTAACATAGCAAATTAGCCTAATTAGTTTAACATCTCCCTTTTTATAAGAGAGAACAAATCTTTCGAGATCTTCCAGAGACCCCCTAGAAAATCTAAACATTAGGTTGACTAGAAAAGACTGTATTTCAAATTTGATCTGGAGGGACATTTGTCAAAAACATCAAAAGGTTTTAAAACACTTTCAAATCAGATCATAGGTGGGGCGCCTGGGTGTAAGTGTTCAACTTCAGCTCAGGTCATGATCTCACAGTCCGTGGGTTCAAGCCCCGCATTAGACTCTGTGCTGACAGCTCAGAGCCTGGAGCCTGCTTCAGATTCTGTGTCTCCCTCTCTCTCTGCCCCTACCCTGCTCCCTCTCTGTCTCTGTCTCTCAAAATAAAATAAAGACATTAAAGTTTTTTTTAATCAGATCATAGGTCACCATGAAATAATACTTAGTTATCCATTTAACCATAGCAACAAGTAAAGACTTCATAGGCAAATATAGAAGATTACAAGGTTCTGAGTGAAATTTAGCTCTTTTAATATTGTGTGTTCTTCTAGATTTAAGTAATCAAAGACAATAAACACAGGAAACTCTTTTGATAAAAAGATCACTTGAAAGTAAAGGAAACCCTATGTTTACAATCTCTTATTAAAAGGAGATCAAGAAAACTTGTAGTATAAAAGAATATTAAGGCTTGGTTTTACATAAGCACACTATTGATATCAAAGGTGGATTTTTTTTTAGTCTTTAAATTCTAAAATTTAGAATTTATTTACCTTAAACTCTAAAATTTAGCTTGACCACACGTAAAATTTCTTTCTCATGATTCCTTTCCACAAGCCTTCTACAAGTTGTTTGTTTGTTTGTTTGTTTTTGCTTTCAGATTTTGTCCTATGTTTCTCTTCTCTAAATGGTCTTACTGTTAGAACAAAATTCCTTACTGTTAGAACAAAATTCCTTTCTTTCCCTTCAACAGAAATGCATCGCTATTCTTCATACCTCTTCTTATGGAAAACACACATCCTGCAAGGATCTTCTTATGGAAAACACACATCCTGCTTTCCTTGCATAAGAAGATGTTTCCCTTATTATGTCCAGTAGTCTTAATTGGATTTCCTGGAATACAGATGTTCTTTGCACCTCACAGGTACATATATTCACGCCAGCAAGGAAACAGCACGTTTACAAGTGTATAGCAATGCTCCACAGTCCCATCTAACAGAGCTCACAAAGATGTATAGCCAGCCTGACATTCCATCTGATGTAAAGCTGGTTCATGGTGACCACAAGCAGGTGCAGGACTCAAAGTTTCCAAAACTCTATTTTTATCAGCATTCCTGATTTCATAAATGATGAAGCCCACCAACCCCATTCCTACCCAAATCTCCTGGTAAACTTGGGTGTAATAGGGCTTCATGGGGACCCAAACATTTTTTTAAATAGTTTATTGTCAAGTTGGTTTCCATACAACACCCAGTGCTCATCCCCACAAGTGCCCTCCTCCATGCACATCAACCCTCTTCCCTCCCCCCCATACTGATCAGTCCTCAGTTTGTTCTCAACATTCAAGAGTCTCTATGGTTTGCCTCCCTCCCTCTCCCCCCCTATTTCCCCCCTTCTGTCCTCCGTTAAGTTCCTCCTAATCCTCCTATACGTGCAAACATATGGTAGCTGTCCTTCTCTGTATAATGGAACACTACATGGCAATGAGAAAGAATGAAATCTGGCCATGTGTAGCAACATGGATGGAACTTGAGGGTGTTATGCTGAGTCAAACATTTTTAACAAAGCATTGAAGCATTTCGGTGCAGGATACTCAGCTCAGGCTGCCCCACCCAGCACCGCCAACAACCAGGAAAGGTGACCACCGAGTGCATGTCATATATTAGCATTCTTAACCATTTGAACCCAACCTTAATTTCCAGTGAAAACCAAGCGGTAAGCAATGGTGAACTTCCTGTTACATCAGCTTTCTTTAGATTTGCAAATTTATTAAAATAGGATAAAAGATTATGCATATGCCTTTTTCAGTGGAGCACTAACAACCAAATATGTTTTAGTTTCTCTGTCCTAAGAAGCCAAAGTACATAAAACTGTGTTCATAATTAATGTGTCAGTATTTTATCTTATTTGNGTTATGCATATGCCTTTTTCAGTGGAGCACTAACACAACCAAATATGTTTTAGTTTCTCTGTCCTAAGAAGCCAAAGTACATAAAACTGTGTTCATAATTAATGTGTCAGTATTTTATCTTATTTGGAAATGATCTAGATCTTTAATGACTATCCATCATTTAATTTAACTTAGCAAAACTCTAAGTCTTTAAGTTACAAAAAAAATTAGGGTAAACTATTTAAGTAGACATGAATATTGCTGAAAAGTTCATTTATAAACCATTATCTTACATCTATTTATAATAGATTTTCTAATAATTATGTTTAGATTAGTCATGAAAATTATATGAGATTAAACAACTAACCATCACCTTAAATTATCTTTTTGCTGACAAATTACTAAGAGACAACACAAATTCATTTGACCTGAGTAGAATTGAAAGCATTATATTTAATGCTGAAAACTCTAAAAACATGACTGTTTTCATTAAACCAATAAGATTTAAGTGGCTTTAATACTGAATTTCTTCCCTAAATCCCATGAACCTGAAATTCATTCGGATTAAGTTTCTATTATATTTCTGAGAATTTATTTAAGTGTTTAGTGTTCTTTAAGCCAATTAAATAGATCTCTTTTAAAAATTAATTTTGGCAACACCATCTGGAGGTAAAAAATACTACACATCTGCACCTCCACATAGACACACATGAACAGACAGACAGATGAGAACAGAGACGTTCTAACTCCCATTTTAAAATTACTGCCATGAATTAGGTACAATAATACAAAACTAATTATAAAAGGAATTGGGTCTACTCAAATGCCTTTCCTTCTTTCCTTTTCCTTCTGATAAAAGAGATGGTCCAGGTAAGAGCTCTGGAAAACTGGAGTTCTGGAGAAGACCCTGGGTAGAATCTTGATCCCACAAGGCACCTGGGGAAAAAAATTCATGATTTTGATTCCCTCGGCCCAATATGTACAAGACTTTGGGATGAATAGGAGAGGCTTGGGGTTTGGTAAATAGGATTGGTGGACTTGAAATGGTTTCTGGAGCCACACTTCTGGTCCTGCAAAGATTAAATTTGTACAAAGATAGCCATTTTTAACTCATGGAAGAATTCAGTTGCCACTTAAATGATATCAAAGGACTGGCACAGCCATCCACCGTTCACCTGTTAGAACATTTTCCCTTCCCTCCAAGTACATTTAGATTAGAGGACAAGGCCCAGCAACAAAATTCTATTGGACCCTGAATATCAGCTTCCAATTTGGCCAAATTTCTGATCGCAAAGTTACTAAATCCTTTCAAATGTCTGTCTTGTCAGATTTTACCCGGGGCAGACAGTACATATTTCTGGCAGCATTAAATAATCCCATAGACCCAAGAGACATCTTTAAGGAGGGTATAAAACGTATTCTCTTTGCAAGATCTAAAGTCACCCCCAAAAAGAGCCAAAAGGACTGACAAACTGCATGTCCCAGGCAGACAGAAAGCCAAGCCAAGTTTGTAAAGTGAGGCAAGCAAGAAGGCAATAGCTATCTCCAGGAGAGAAAGTATCAATAAGAATCAATCTGGATTTGGAAAGGAAGGAACAATGGGAAGTCTTATTTTCCTCTCTGGATTGGCCTTAAAAGTTAATCTGTTTACAAAAGTTTTCAAGGATCCTCGCTGATTTAAGAAATTCTTTAACTATGGCTCCCAGTTTGGCCTTTGACCGAGGAGTAAATAATACCTGAAAAGGATCACGCATAGCGTTGGGTGGTCTTATTTCAGAAGGTAGCTGTTTAAGATTCTCTTCAGAATGGAAAGGTGATTTTAGACAACACTCAATATTGGACTGAGTACTCAAATAAAGAAGGTAAAAGGGAATTACATCAGTCTTTTAGGTCAGTCCTATAATCTTTTGTGTGTGCCTTTAGCCCTTTAATTTTTCATTGGCCTTTTGCAATGAATCTTTTAATGAAACTATTCTCAAAATTTGAAATCATGTGGAGGCTCCTGCATAACAATTAAGGCAGGTCTCCTAGTCTCTTTGTTTTTCAATTTTGGAGATGCAGCTTTCCAATTTAGCATTGAGAAAAACAGGTTTGGCAAGACAGAAAGTACATTGAGAATTTAAATTATCTTTAGTTAAGCAGGACCATGTAGTCCAGCATTTAAGAATGCACATGAGGAGGGACCATAGTTTTTAAACATTAAAACCAACTGGGACCTCTGAAGGGGGGAGTCTCCTCAAAGTATTTAGAGGTTTGGGATCCTATTACTCAAAACCAGAGGTTCACAAACACAAAAAAGTACTCACCAGAAAGGACAAAGCCTTTGAACAGATCCCTAAATAAAGCCTGGAGAGCTTAAAGCACAAGGAGAGTAGAGCTTGGATACGAGAGAAACATACCCCACACTACACTACAGGGTCAGTAACAAAGCAGTGAGCTCACTGGCCTCCATGGGTATTGACAAGTGTCTGCTCACTAGCCTTGGAGCTATTGACATCTTTTCTGGATCCTATTTCTATGACACCAAGCAATGTCAACCTTAAAAGTAGAACACCCAGTTACTTTACCAGCAAAATGGGTTTATTTGGGAATAGCAAAAGAACTGCAACCCAGGACATACAAGCTATGGCAAACCGGTGGCAAGTCTGGAGACCAAAGAAGATGAGAGAGGGGTGCCTGTGTGGCTCAGTCAGTTAAGCGTCCAACTTCAGCTCGGGTCATGATCTCATGGTTTGTGAGTTCAAGCCCGGGGTCAGGCTCTGTGCTGACAGCTCAGAGCCTGGAGCCTGCTTCAGATTCTGTGTCTCCCTCTCTCTCTCTAACCCTTCCCTGCTCTCTCTCTCTCTCTCTCAAAAATAAAATAAAACATTAAAGTATTTTTTTAAAAAGAAAAGGAGAGAAAGGAAGTGAGTTGGAAGGGGCTATATGCCACATAAAACTGTGTAGTGTTATTTAAGAGTGCACTCACATTAATCAAAACTATATATTCTAGGGGCGCCTGGGTGGCTTAGTCGGTTAAGCGTCCGACTTTCGCTTAGGTCATGATCTCGAGGTTCGTGGGTTCGAGCCCCGCGTCGGGCTCTGTGCTGACTGCCAGCTCGGAGCCTGGAGCCTATTTCAGAGTCTGTATCTCCCTCTCTCTCTGACCCTCCCCTGCTCACGCTGTCCCTCTCTCCTAGAAATAAATAAAAATATTTTTAAAAAAATAAACATTAAAAAATATTTTTTAAAAAGTATAGTTGTGTACACAATCTAATTGCTTCTGTCTCCTCCAAATAAGTTTGAGGTCTTTAAAGGCGAAGACCATAATCCATGCATCTTTTTGGCATCCTTTGAGCTTAGTGGTCTCTGGCATGAAGAAATAATTGTTCAGTGAATAAATGAGTGAACGACAAAAGGAATGGCTTGATATTCTTGATAAAATAGTATATGGGTCACCTTTCTAGAATAAGAGTCCTAGGGTGAAGTTAAAATATTGGGAAGAAGACAATATTTGAGACTGCAGTTGTGAATTGCCAAGCGATGAGTGAAAGAATTGAATTTTGCAAATGTATTAAAGAATGGGAGTAAATTTCTTTACTGTATTTAAAATATTGGCTTAACCACGCAATCATGTGTGTAAGGTACTATAGGTACCTTAGGACTGTATGTACGTAATTAAGAAAGACCCAAAGAGGATTTAGTTACTGTTGTAATGGACTGTCAGCCCTTTACACCTTAGTGTAAATAAAAGCTTTGAAGGTAGAAGGGTGCCATCTACTGAGAAAATGGAGCATAACAGAGAAGTGAAAGCTTCAGAGATTACTCATTTGTAAATTGTTCCTAGAAATTGTCCTACTTCATTTCTTGATCTGCCCATCGCATATTTTATCAAGTATTTTTCTAGATCATTTTAAACAGATTCACATTTAGGAAAACTTTAGATCTCCTCAATAAATATTCCGTGCCCATTTTAAAAATGCTTTTTATTTGTTTTTGAGAGAGAGAGCGTGTGTGTGAGCAGGGGAGGGTCAGAGAAAGAGGCAGACACAGAATTCGAAGCAGGCTCCAGGCTCTGAGCTGTCAGCACAGAGCCCGACTGCAAGATCATGACCTGAGTCGAAGTCGGATGCTTAACCGACTGAGCCCCCCAGGACCCCTCCAAGCTCATTTTTGAATACATCACACTTTGTTCATATTTTCCTTAAAATCTGTAATGGTTTTTCCTAATTATACTTAATTAAGATTTTTAAAAAATACAAATTAGTGGATAGCACAGCTCCAAAGTCCAAGCAGTTATTCATTCACAAGCAAAAACACTACCACTTGTCTTGTCAATAAAATTCAGGGGAAGGGAAGAATTTTTGACACAAGGCAGGGACCAGCTGTGTCCACCTGATTTAATACAAAAGGGAAAACATGCTCAACTAAACATGTCATTCGAGCCTTTGCAAGAAGGTATCCCTGGCATTGCTGTGTACCCAGTACGGCAGAGGAGATCACCTGGATGGCCGCTGAAGAAAGGGCCACCTGAAACCTGTTTTTCCATTCCTATGGACATGGCACAGATAATACTCCGTTAGTTGCACAATATATTTTCTCAAGATCCTTCCTTGTACACAGGAGACTTAGTTATTATTCAGATAGGAGCCCGGCAGCTCAAACACAAGTAACAACAACAATTTATTGACCAGTTTCTATATTCCGGTCCCTGACTTCTTCACCTTATAAATGGCGTATCATTGAATGAAAATGCTCATATGAGGTAGGTTCTATTTCAAGCCTAATGAGGAAGAAGAAGAGACTCAGAGAAACTGAAGGAACGTACCCAAACTCTTCCATCCAGCCAGGAGTTGACATTCCCAGGGCAATCTCTTTGATGCTCAGACCCAACTTTCCCCCACATGCTAAGCCTGCATCACAAGGGGAAAATAGACAATCTACCCAAGAAAAATTAGTTGTGGGCAACATCAAAGAGAAACTCATTCTGACATTGGGGATAAAGAGTGGAGCGAATCCCCATTAATTTGAATTCTTTGTACTATCTGTGGGGAAGAGTTCCTCAAAAGGCTCGATAGGAAAACTGATCATTCCCAGGGTCCCTATGAAAATAGAACGTTGAGCGTTCAGTTGGATTTGGGAATCGCTGAGCCCCATATCGCTTCTTGAAGAGTCAAAAATGTTAGTTTTAACATTAAGAGCTCTGAGGGGTAAAGAACTCTGTTTAAATTGATTTATGTAAGGCTTCATGCAAAATTTTTCTAGGAGCACATCAAATACCACAGTGAACACGATGTAGGAAGCATTGCCCTGGCCAGTCTTTGTGAGGAGTCATTAATGGGTTTCTTTTTTGTTTAATTTTTTTAATGTTTATTTATTCTTGAGGGAGAGAGAGACAGAGTGAGTGGGGAAGTGGCAGAGAGAGGGAGGCACAGAATCTGAAGCAGGCTCCAGGCTCTCAGCTGTCAACACAGAGCCCGAGGCGGGGCTCGAACTCATGAGCTGTGAGATCATGACCTGAGCTGAAGTCCGATGCATAACCGACTGAGCCACCCAGGGGCCCCCATTAATGGGTTTCTAAGCAGGACAGTGCTGCGGTTGGATGTGCATTCTGACACAGGATTCTGGAAGGTGGGCTTTGGGACTGGGAGGGATGTATACAAAGAAACCTGAAAACAAAATATCTGGGGAAATCGGGATAGAGAGAGAGACAAAATGGAAAAATATTTAGGAAGTAACATCAGTAGGACTTGGGGATAGATTTGATATAGGAAAGTAATAAATAATGAACTAAGCTGCAGATTTCCGGCTTGGGTTACTGGGTAGATGTAGCGTATGAGAGCGAGAGATTGGTTTAACTTTTTAAATTCAGTGCTTTCCAAATGTATTTAAATCCAACATTATTTATTAGTATTATTATTCGTATTTTGGATATCAACTAGAACTCACGACCTGTAGAATGCACTTTCAGACACACTGCTTGCTGTGCGAGTCTTATGCACCTGAAAGGCAATTGGTCCAGAAAATCTACTCAACATCACCCAACTTTTATGGGGGCAATCCTGAGAAAAATCTTATTGAAACAAATGAATTTGGCTGTATAAATTAACAGTGCGACTATAATTTAAAGTGACCTATAAATCTAACGAGAGAAAACCCTTATCTTTTCTGCCACTCTAAGATCTAGAGCAAAGGTTTGGCAAACTATAGCTCTCAGGTCAAATTCAGCCCACCGCCTATTTTTGTAAATAAAGTTTTATTGGAACATAGCTGTACTCCTCTGTTTATATTCTGTCAATGACCACTTTCAAGCAGCCACGGAGCATTGAGTAGTTGTGACAGAGGCTGAACAGCCTGCGGACTTTAAAATATTTATTAACTGCCCCTTCACAGGAAAGTTTGCAAAACCTTGATCCAGTGAATTTTCCAGCACATTGGAGATGCTTGTAAAAGATCAGCAAATTGACACATTGAAATCCAAAACTATGAACACCAATATATCTGCAACCCCGAGTTTCCTCAGATGACACCAGCTAATGAACACAAAGAAATCACAACGAAGGAACCCAAAGCGTAGCTCTCTGGCCCAGCCTCTCACCCTGCTTGCAGAAACTCAGGAGCCCCCACCCCAGCACATACCCACCAAGGTTTCTGTACACTTGGTGACCGCCAGCTCCTCCCCCGCCCCACCATGTCTGCCACTGTCCCCCAGAACCCTGGCTCCCTCTCCCCCTAGCAGGCTGGCCCAAGTAGCTACTAACAAATGCCACCTTGGTGCTGCCTGGAACCTTTAGCAGTTAGGAACGCACTCAGCGGCAAATAGGAGATTCCTTCCATACAGAGGTTTCAAAACAAAAACAAAAACAAAAACAAAAATAGATATCTATTTATACATTCAAAAAAAGGTTGCTGTAAGCGTCCAAGGCTGGCTCCATCCAGGAAGGAGGAAGAAGGAAGAACGGCATAGGGCTGAGGAAGCATTCCAGCCCAGGTTGACTTCTTCAAACCCATTGCTGGTAGCCCAACCTAATGGCTTCCGCTAACATCTCATTACTCAGAACTGGCTCACGTGGAAAGCTCTTTCTGCAAGGGAATCTGGAACGATGAGTGCTTAAGCCTTCCAACCCATGTAGTAGAGCAAGGGAGAGGACACCGGGAATGGCTTTTAGAGCACCCAAACTACGGTATCTGGTTCAGCGCCTTTGCTTGGTTCCTCCCATTCTCCAACACGCTCTCACCATTGTTTGTCCAAGCGAAGACAATGGCCCTCACTCCGGTTGGTCCCCCACACTGATGTGGGCCCCACCACATCCTGTTGGCCACACTCACAGAGAGAAGTAGAGGTTGTGGCTTGTATGTGTGTGTCACAGCCTCCGTTCCTCATGACCCTGGGCATGAAGGAGAGCACACTGTGGAACATCCCAAAAGATACCTTACTGAGCAATTCCTCACTAAACTGACTTTACCGTTATCTATCTCTCCTCCTTTCTTATTCTAAAGCTTGAAAGAATCTTGTATGTGTACCAGGCCTCTTCCAGAAAACTCTTTCTGACGTCCTCCCTAGCATCACATGTTAGTTAATCTCCGGAAGATCTTCCAGACATCTCCAACAAGGCTGAATCTACAGGTTGTATGCAGCCCATGATCCCACTCTGTGATCCTCACCAATCAAAAGTGGATGGAAGTAGGGGTTCGGGAACACCGGTGCTCAGAGCTTAGGTGGGAAGGGAATACTTATGAAATACCTACCATTTCTGCACAAAAGTAAGGTCTTCGTTTTCATTATAAAATGTAAACTATTTCATATCCTTAATATAATGTAAGATATTAAAGTCTATATTTTAATTATCGATATTCTATCTTTTTAAAAACCAGATCAGACAGAGTTCTTGGAAAAATGGTGACTATACAATGTCATATTCTTAAATGTACTAAGAATCTGTACTTAAAAGGTTGGATGAATGATTGGTTGGTTGACTATTATTTTTGGTTAAAGTCTACACTAAAAAAACCCCTACAAAATATGTAATATTTATTGCATATTCTAAAAACCAATCTTGTCTTAAGACCAGAGTTTTTATTCTCTAAATTAAAGAAGTTGTACTCAACTCAAATGCGTCACAAAATAAATATTTACCCCTTTACCAAATACATTGCTTTGGTCAAGTGCGATGTTAACTAGGAATCTATTCAACATTATAACAGAAGAATAATAAATGTTGGTGTCGAATATTCAAATTCAATTCCTATGTATTATCTCATTTGACCTTCACAATTATTAAGTCACTCCATTTTCTCCAAATGGGTCAGCCACCTCAGAAACATGGTTGGCAAATTTAAGGGACACTAGTTAAGTGCTCCTTCCCTCCCCAAATATTTTTGCAACCTGCTCACTAATGCTCGACACATTTTCATAAGAGATCAATCTTTAATTCCACAATTAGAAATAAGACCGAACAAAACGTCCACGGCATAAGTAATATTTCATTCAATTTCACGCACAGGTGTGAAGGCAATGCAGTGATTAAGAGTTCAAACTCTAGACAGATAGGTCAATGGTCCAACGTGAGCTCAGCCGTTATTATGTTTTCTCATCTGTAAAATGGAGTGATAAGTCTTTCTACCGCATGTGGGGTTTTTTCCACAATTAAATAAAATAATATTCACAAAGCACTCAGTAAATGTTAGTTGTTCTTGGACTGATGGGAAAAGGACAGTATAAAGGGCACCAAGGTATCTAAAGAGAGAAGAGAAAAGAACACCCGAAGAATAGAGAAGTTCTTCCGGCACGTAATGGACAAACCAGTCAAATTTCTCGATTTTTTACACGTTGGTGGGTGGGCCAGCCAAGGGCCCATGAGCAGCGGAGCTTAGGACTCACTGAGGGAGGCAGTGCCGCAATTCACCACCAGATGGCAGCATAGAGCCGCTGCCATTTTCACCCTGCAGCATTGCGGTTTTCATCCTGCTGAGCTGTACACGACGTCCCCAACCAGAACTGGGTTCACAGCGGTGGAAATCCGAGTTGTCCCAGCCAGACTCTCTGTCTTGCACCATCTAAGTCCTGAGGGCTACTGTTCCTAAAGTCCTATATCCATCCACTTTCCCTTCCTCTACCTCTTTTTCGTGCTCTAAGCCTTGGGAAAAGCAAATGACTAGGAAATCTGACTTACTCAAAAGAGAATGAGTCTACACCCAAAGCAAACAATTGCAGGCTTCCCTCTGCAGCAGGCCTTTTAGCTGTTCTCTCTAAATCCATAGCACTTCAGCTATGGCTAAAACTTTAATTAAAACAAACCACCCTTTGCCATGCTCAACAGCACCACCCATGATAGGTAAATCGCATTCTGACGAGAGCAGTTCAAAAGAAAAGTCAAACATTTTCCCATCAACATCTTTTAAAAACTATTCGGATACAGAGGAGCTTCTAAATGGATTCCTACCAATAAAGCAGATTTCATCCCCAAACCCAAAATCTTTATGAATTTTCATTGTTGATCGAGAGAAACAGGTCCTTTTCCTTCACAGTCACAATTAGGAATAACATTCCAGTGATCCGTCTCCATCAAAATACTCTAGGACCATTATTCTAAATCTGTTCATGTTTAACTGGGCCCAAGAAGTCATTCAAGGACAAGTTCACAGGTATAGATAATATCTTCCCAAACGGTATAATTTACATTTGGTGCTTGGTTTTCGTCAACACATGTGAAAAATATATGCAACTGAATGATTCCCTAGAAAGTATACACATGACCCACTCAGGGCAGCCTTCCCTCATACCTGGAATTTTCCCCTGATCTGAATTTTTACTGTGATAGAACTCAGCCTAGGATTGCAGTATGTTCATATCCCGTTTCTTTTGGGATGTCTAACTTTAATGTGGAATAAATGGGAGTCTGTCAATTTAAAAAACATTTCCAAAACCATTTCTTTTTTTTTTTANTTTTTAAATTTTTTTTTGTTTTTTATTTATTTCTGAGAGAGAGAGAGACAGCGTGAGCAGGGGAGGGTCAGAGAGAGAGGGAGACAGAATCTGAAACAGGCTCCAGGCTCTGAGCTAGCTGTCAGCACAGAGCCCAATGCGGGGCTCAAACCACGAACCGCGAGATCATGACCTGAGCTGAAGTCGGACGCTCAACCGACTGAGCCCCCCAGGCACCCCCCAATGTGTCTTCTAATACAATGCACTGAGAAGGCAAAGACTGTTCTTAGATGGGACTCCTTGCAAAAAGCATGAATTGAATCCAGTCATGAGGAAACCATGAATAAGTCCCAACTGAGGAATATTCTACAACTAATTGGGCTGTACTCTTCAAAAATGTTACTTACGGAAGGCCAAAAAAGGAGGAAAAACAAGAGAGACATGAAAACTAAATGCACCATGAGATCCTGGATTGGATCTCGAACCAGAAGGAAAAAAATCGCTGTACAGAACGGTCCCGGGACAAAAATGTGAAATACACACAAGGACTATAGATTGGATATTAATGACGTACTGATGTAAAGTTTCCTGATTTGCAGAACTGTACGTGGCTGTGTAAGCGGATTTCCTGTTCTTAGGAAATATACACTTAAAACATTTAGTAAAGGGCGATGAACTCTCAAGTGACTCAGAAAGAATATATAATTGTTATGTGAATAAAATACACGTAAGAGAGACAAAGTGCAAACATAGAAAATGTTAACAGCTGGTGGATCTGAGTGAAGAGTGTATCAAAGTCCCTTGAACTGTATCTGCAACTTTTCTATGAATTCGACATTGTTCCAAAGGAAAGGTAATCCGTTAAAAACAAAAACAAAAGTAGGTGCGCCTGGGTGGCTCAGTCAGTTAGGCATCAGATTTCAGCTCAGGTCATGATCTCACCGTTTGTGGGTTCAAGCCCTACATTGGGCTCTGTGCTAACAGCTCAGAGCCTGGAGCCTGTTTCGGATTTTATGTCTCCTTCTCTCTCTCTCTGCCCCTCGCATGCTCAGGCTCTGTCCCTCTCTCTCTCTCTCAAAAATAAACATTAAAAATTTTTAAACAAAAAAACAAAAATAAAAAAGTAGCCAGAAAGTCATTCCAGACTGAAATCCAGTAAAGCCATTCTGGCTTCATTCCTTTCTTAATAAAACATGTACCAAGAAAAAAAGAAAAAGGAAAATTTAAAAAGAGAAGAAGATCGCGCACAACCCATGCTCCTATCCTGCATGTGTTCCCATGTCTACAAGGTTCGTCCCCCATCTTGCCACCATGCACTGTTTGTACCTTCTCTGTGGTTGCGCCAAGCCTCCATCATCTCTTGACTGGAGGTCGGGCTCTTGGCCTCCACCTGCCCCCCCTCCAATCCATTCTCACCAGAGCAATGTGCCTTTTGTGTTCCGCACTTTCAGCGAAGTTATGCATATTCACCAAAAACAAACAAACGAAACTCACCAAAGTAGAGATTTTGGCAAAATACATCGTAAAGTGTCTGGCCAAATACTTTGGCATTTGAAGACCTCAAACCTCGTTTTCTGTCAGTAAACTCCCTTCTCCTCTCGCTCATCCCTGGAGTTCACCTACTGCCAAATGCCCTCCCCTCTACTTTTATCCCTTCTCTCCACCCTGTCTCTAGCGGGCTGCCCAAATTCTACCGTATGCTGTGGCTAGAGCCACAGGCTCTCCACCTGGGCACTGCCGAAGCCACGCAGCCATATCTTAATCTCCTAAATCAGATCAGATCGGGATTCGCCCTCTGTCTGAGCCAGAGCCTCGAGGGTCTCACTATTTCTACAGGTCAAAGGGGAGGCACTGGATACCGAGCCAGCTCTGCCACTAACCCATTGCAGGCCTTTGGCAAATTGTATAATCTTTCCTGTTCTCAAATTTCAATTAAGTAAAACAGAGAATTAAGTGATTTCTAAAATCACTTTTAGTTCTGAAAGACTGTAATTCTATGGTTCTAGAGCCAGGAAAAACAGAAATAATCAGAAAATCTGGAGCAGAAAAATTTTGAAGTGCAACAGAAAGAAAGATGATCACGAACATCATCAGTTTATTTTAGGGCTTGGATGCAGAGGGTAGAAGAATACGATTCCCCTCACACAGGCTGGTAGAGGAGAATTAGGCGATTAGACTAGTAATTATAGAAGGAGATAATAAATGACTTCGTAAAACAGTTGACCTTGACTCTGACCAGCTATGGATGAATGACACATCTCCAGATACTGTAATTAAACATCTCTGAAACCAGACTCGAGCATTAAGTTTTCTTCCTTTATACTTTCAATGGCTTGGGCAGTGGTCACATTTTTAGGTAACTAGATCCTTGGTTCTGAACGCATGGTCTGTAAGTCTAGACTAGAGATCAGATGTGTCCGTATCAAGGGATGGGGTGATGAACAGCAAGTCCAACGTGAGGAAAGTAGGTAGAGACCAGACTGGATGAATGACTTGCCAAAGGCCACACAGAATGGTGGCTCACTGCCGGAATGTCCGGTGTGTCACGGTGTGTCACGGCCATACCTCCTCATCCATGAAACACTTCTAATCAGTCAGTACTCGGCTGGCCTCTGGTGCTCTTACTGAAGCCAAGGCCATACTTGACTTGTGGCATTGATTTGCACACTTCAGCCCTGTCCGTGCCTCTGGGACTGTGTGGCAGCCTCAGTAAGTCTAGTACAAGGACATCTTTTGCAGTAATGGAGTCATTCCGCCCCTCTGGGATGCATGGGATGCGGTCCAACATGCACACCCCCTGTTTCCTTGAGGTGGGTCCCTCTCTGCCATGGACCCAGTGACTACAATCACAGGCAAACTCTTCAGATCCAACCACTAGGTGTTTTCTTTCTTGCAATGGCAGTTAGAGAATAGGGCTACTTATTGCCCCAGGGGACTTCTATCTCCACCAAAGTGCCTCTGGACATTTGGGATGTCGGAGAGCCATTGCACTATAGCGCCTGATGCCCGATCTGAGTTCACACTAACGTGTCAAAGGAAAAAAGCCAATTCACTTAGAGAAATGACTCAACAGCATCTCTTCTCTGGATTTGTCTGCAGAGAAGATAAAGCTAAGGGGAACTCCGTGCTAAAAGGTGATTCCCTTTGTTACTGCTATTGGCAATAATAAAGATAAGGCTTTTTCGCCTGGTACAGTAATGATCCCTCTTATCGTGTGAGAGAACAAAACACAAAGGGGTCGTGCCTCCCCCTAGCTCTCCAGTGAGCCTTCCCCAGCTCCTCTGGCGTTAATCCCTGGACCCTGCCAAGGCTCAATGAGAGCTATGCTTTTGGAGCTTCCCTTTCTCTGTGCAGACCACTCCCTCCAAAGCCTCGGGTCCAACAGAACCTGCTATCACACATCTCCTTGCAATATTTTCTTGCAATATATCTTCCTTGAAGAAAACATCTTCAAGACAAACAGGAATGGAATTCCTTGAATCTCAAGGTCTTAGGTCTTGACACTCAATAAAAAAAAACCTCGCTATGGGGCACCTGGGTGGCTCAGTCGGTTGAGCGTCCGACTTTGGCTCAGGTCATGATCACACAGTTCATGGGTTCAAGCCCCACGTCGGGCTCTGTGCTGACAGCCAGCTCAGAGCCTGGGGCCTGTTTCCGATTCTGTATTTCCTTCTTTCTCTGACCCTCTCCTGCTCACGCTGTCTCTCTCTCTCTCTCTCTCTCAGAAATAAGTAAAAACATTAAAAATAAATAAATAAATAAATAAAAAACCTCACTGGGGCACCTGGATGGCTCAGTCGGTTAAGGTTAAGCATCTGACTCCTGATCTCAGCTCAGGTCTTGATCTCAGGGTTGTGAGTTCAAGCCCCACATAAGGCTCCACGCTGGGCGTGAAGCCTATTTAAAAATGCAAAAACAAAACCAAATACCCCCTAATCATCTGGAATTTTGTTTTCTGGGTTGTTTTTTTTGTTGGTTTTTTTTTTAATGTGACTATACTCCTTGCCAGATCTCTCAAGCTCTTTCGTAACCTGCAATATTTCAGAAGAATGAAAGTGATTCCTCATCAATTCAAAAGTTTGAGAATTCCTAACCTAGGAATTTGGGTTTTTAAGGACATAAAGTCGGGGGCACCTGGGTGGCTCAGTCAGTTAAGCGTCTGACTTCAGCTCAGGTCATGATCTCACAGTTTGTGGGTTCAAGTCCCTTGTCGGGCTCTGTGCTGACAGCCCAGAGCCTGGAGCCTGCTTCGGATTCTGTGTGTGTGTGTCTCTCTCTATGCCCCTCCCTTGATTGTGCTCTTGCTCGCTCTCTCTCTCAATAAAATAAAATAAACATTAAAAAAATAAAAGGATATAAGGTCTGAGGCTCTTGTTCTAGAGAATAATCTAGACACACAGTGTAATTTGTGAGATCCTTCACAGGAAGGGGGAGTAGTAGAATCAGGGGATTCAAGTTCTCCTTTTTGGAAATCAGATTGAATCCGAAAAATCTATCCTTCAACATACTAGCCATGGGAATTTGGGCAAATCACTTCACCTCTTCAAATCTCACTAGATCATTGGTAAAAACAGGTTTGACAACAAGTCTGCTCATAAACACGTTTTAGTTATTAGTAGTAGTATTAGCAGCAGCTACTGAGAAGGTATTATCACATGGCATTGAGCTTGTGGGTTCTGCAATTACATCGCCTAAATCAAAATCGTGGCTCCATCCCGTACCAATTAGGTGACTATGGGCAAAATCACTGAACTCCAGCTCCAAGTCATAGGTATTTCTTCCACAATGTAAGGTTGAAGGTGGACATGAAGATTAAGAGAAAGAAAAGCAAAGTATCCACAGAGAGTGCCTGACTCAGTGCTTGGTGAATAACAAGCATTTACAAATATTGTTATTATTCAAGGAAATGTAGAATCAGCAACAGCAGCAGTGGTAATACTATTGCTTTATTATGGAGACAACTTATTATTAACAATTATTATTATTAACAATTATTAACATTAGTAATAATGATTAATACTGGAATATCTCCCCCAAAAATGTTCTTGGCGGGATTAACGTCTCTTTCTTTGACTAGTGCTTGTCACAAATGCCCATCCTCTCTGAATGGTGCGAGGACCTTTGAAAGAATGTTCTAGATGAACTAGAAGTACACATTATCCAGTAATAGTCTAGACAACGTTTTTTTTCCCCCTGCTGAGCTGTACTGCTTGTTTTGACTTTATTTAAAATTCCTCTTGTGCTACTTAAATAGACGGGACACTGATAAAAACAATAACGATTCCTGCCAATGGTTCTAATATAAAAATTTTCACTGGTCTAATACGAGTGTTTTAAGTATTTACCTGAAGTCAATTTATTCTCAGGGAGCACTGTTATATAATAGATCTGCACTGGAGTTGAAGTTGAAACAAAACCAAATATATTGTGTACTCCACTGCTTCTCCATCTTCTGTCTGGGACAGAATACTCTGGCCCTGGACTATTGCTGGATTTTTTTTTTTAATCTATTTCCTCATCTATGAACATAGGAACCTTAGAAGCTGCCCTGCCTGTCTTCCAAGGTTGTTATTGGAGATCAGATGAGGAAAAACTTGGATCGAATTGTAATTGAAGTCCTTGTACAAATTTAATTTGTTCTTATTTCAAAATGTGAGCTCACTCACCCACACAAACCCTAATTCTTGGATTTTGTTTGCACTAACTGAAAAACAACTTATTTGGTTGGTACATTTACCCCATCATCGGGGCCTGGATTTGGCTCTGGAAAAGGAGGGAAGGGCAGTTTCGGAATACGCTTTAAGGTGCTCAGATGCAGATATGTCCTCTCCGGGAACTGGGAGGTCCGCTTCTGCTGCAAGAGCTTTTCAAAGACTCCTTTAAGGAATTTTACCAGGCCTTCTCTGCGCTGTGCACGCGCCAAAACATATATTGACATGATAAACCACAATGGATTTAAGTGTTTAAAGTCAAAAATACACTTTTAAAAATAAGTACTTAAGTTGGCTGATGGAGCAATAATACCTGGCCCCTGAATCAAATTTGTTTAGAATAAACCACAGAGTAAACTTTTTCTCAACGTTTTGCACAGAAGCAAGGAAACCCAAAGGCGAAAAACACAATTCCGTGAGCCGTTTCCTCATTTCTACATTACGGAACAATCGCCACTCGCAGCAGGCTGACAGCGAAGCCAGCAAACTTGGACATCTCTGCAAAAGTGTTTAGGTTCAAATTAAAATTAAATATGCTTCCTAGGCCCTGGCTCTGTGTGCTTCTCTCTGTTTTACACTCGTCTCTTATACTTCCTTTATCCCCTTCCTGATGTCCAAAACATCTACTACAAAAGAATCCCCCAAACTTGAAAAAACATCTTGCTGAAGGTTTTCAGCAGAAGTACCTGCTTTTCACCAGCGTGTTCTGTGTTTTCCTGTCTGTGTTAAGAATGGAGGCACCAGGACTCCTCTTCCCTTGGTACGTACAGTTCTTACTATACTTTTCAGTTGTTCCCGTTGTTTCCATTTGAGTGGAACATTGTGAAATATTTTGACTGGAGCAACTTCTTGTGTGTGTATGTGTGTGGGGGATTTCGAGGGTGTTCTGAAGTGTAGAGGTGATGTTGTCTCACTCATTCAGGGAGCCAGAGAGTCCCAAGCAGGCTCCACCCTGTGAGCACGGAGCCGGAGACGGGGCTCGAACCCATGAACTGTGAGATCATGACCTGAGCCAGGATCGAGAGTCGGGCCCTTCACTGACTGAGCCACCTAGGCGCCCCGCCTCCAGCATATTCTAAGAAGGGATATTATTTTTCTATTATTTTGTGAGACTTCCAGCACCAGCTTGAAACATCAGAGCGGAGAAATTTTGTTTAAGGAGATACGGAGAGAACTCTTGCTCCTATCATGGCCTCTAGTTCATAGACGTTCAGTGTGATCACCCTGCAGGTGATCGAGACCAAGAAGGTCTCAGAATTTGCCACAAAGGCCCTTTCTCTCTCACTTCTCCAGAACTGGTTCTCTGCTCCGAGGCTGGGAGCTGACGAGAAATACCCCCACTGTGGCCTGGGTGTGGAGCTCATCAGAAGTTGTCGGATTCTTCCTATGGCTTACGGGGAACCTCCACAAACTGAGATGCGGATTCATTAGGCTTGCTCACCTCTGTCCAAGACGAAGGACTGATACACGAGGTGTTTAGCACAGCAAGGCCTCCAGCAGCTGGGACAACGACCGGCATGTTCCCAAAAAGAGGAAGAAGTGTTTCTTCCTCCTGCCTGGGGTTACATTACTCCAATCGCAAATAGTGTCCTAATTATTTTAGACTAGCCTTTTGATCACGGCCCTGAGCCTGACTATGAGTACACAGTGCCATGTCCCGGAGAAAAGTGAGAAGCTGAGGCAGTCATGTTCCAAACGTGAAACAAGACGCTCATGGACAACTAGCTGAACTTTTCATCTAGGATCTTTGGATCCTGTGTGGGAAGAGAGTTTCTTCAGAGGTGTTCAGCGTGCCATAGATTCAAAATCGAAAGGGTCTTTGAATACAAAAACTTCATGCACAGGTTTTGCTTATTTTTTTTTAATTCATGTTTTTTGATGTTGGGAAACAAACACCTCCTTTCCAGAATTTGAATCCAAATAAGAAGAGAATTATAAGTTAATCAATAGGAGTATCCACAGGGCTTATAATAGGACATTGATCTGATATGAACTCTGCTCATTTTAAGTATGACGATGGCGTCTACTTAGTCCTTGTTTATAGTTTTAAAGTTCACTGCCTCACCCATGGTCCTGCCCTCACTGTTGTCCTTTGCTGCATGGATCCTAGAACACTTTGACACTGCTTTTCACTGGAGCATCTTCATTGCCTCAATAAATATGATTTCCAAGTTCTTTTTTTTTTTTTTTTGAGAGATAGAGGGAGCATGGAGAACATGAGTGGGGGAGAAGCAGAGAGAAAGAGGGAGAGAGAGAATCCCAAGCAGGCTCTGTACTCTCAGCACAGAGCCCGTCACAGGGCTTGAATTCAATGAATCATAAGATAATGACTTGAGCCAAAATTCAAGAGTTGGTCACTTAACCGACGAGCCACCCAGGTGCCCTGATTTCCAAGTTCTTTGAATGCCTATTACCGCTCTCATGGGGACATTGATATGACCTCTTTTCACTTCCACATCTTAAAACCCAGGAGATGTTCATTAGAAAAGCAAAGTCACCCATTTGGGGGATGGTCCCAATAACCGTCAGGGAAGACTGAGCTCTGTGGCCCATGGCCCTTGCCATACCCAATACATCCCCTACCTCACCCCCAACAGCCCATTACTCCTTGTCCTTCTCTTGCCTTCAGGATCTCTTTGTTCACAGCACTTAGAACTTTCTGATATGCTATCTAGTTCATTTACTGTGTTTGTTGCTAATTGTTGCTTCCTTGCACTACAATCAAATAACTCCAGGAGTCTTTGCCTATTTTGTGTAGTAATAAATCTTGTTTGCTTTAAGGACAATGCAGCACATAGAGTAGGAATTCAACAAATATTTGCTGTACAAATGAATAAATGCCAAAAGGTAGGTACTTCTCTAATGCTCAGGTCATAAAGCTTTCCTTATTGACTGTTAAATCTTTTCCTTGCTTACTTCCTTCATCTCTGGGTGTTGAACATTGGCCAAATTTTAAACTCTGTCCGTGTCTTTCTTGTACAATCTAAATACACCCACTTCTTTGATCCATTCTAACCCATATTCTTCAAAGTTCCCCATGTTTCAATATGTAATGCATTCACTTTTGGTTATTCACCCCTTTTAAGAAAATCCGCCCCATCATTTGCCTTATTGTTTAGGGAAGTATTCAGAACCTCAGAGCCATAAACATTTCAGGAGAAAGATCTCTATTCAAATTAACATAATGCTCTTTCTTTGCAAATATGTTGTCTTCTTGAAGATTACTGAGTTGCCAAACCATACAATCTCATCTGGCCCTCTCCCTTAGAGATACTCAGATAATAAAATTACTATAATTAGTTTGGTAATCACTCAGCAGTAAAAAAAAAAAAAACTTACTCAAGAGTTCTATTTTGAGAGTATGAGGAGTTCAACAACATGGAAGTAGATAGTATTTTTTTAAACGTTTTAGTTTTTGAGAGACAGAGAGAGACAGAGCACGAGAAGGGGAGGGGCAGAGAGAGAGGGAGACAGAGATCTGAAGCAGGCTCCAGGCTCTCAGCTGTCAGCACAGAGCCTGACGCGGGGCTCAAATCCACAAACACAAGATCATGACTTGAGCCGAAGTTGGACGCTCAATTAACTGAGCCACCCAGGTGTCCCGGAAGTAGATAGTATTGATCTACTATTCCAGCAAATAAAAACAAAGTATAAGATCCCTGATTCTCAAATTTTAAAGCCCCCTATTTGAATGGAGATTTCATAATTCTCTTTTCACTTTTCCTTCTCTTCAAAACATAGGAATACAGAATAAAAACTAGTAATATTTATTGGTGCTTCCTGTTTCGGTCACTGTCCTAGGCTTTTTACAGGTATCATCTTATTCAATTCAACCACCCTCTGAAGTTGGTACTTTAGAGTTGCAGAACTAGATACTTTTACGTTGAGCAATTTGTTCAAAGCCAATGGCTTCGGTTAGCTTTGGATAGTTAGAAAGAAGTAGTGCTGTAAATCTAGCCAGTACAAGGCAAAGCCCACACCTTCACCCACCGGCTGCACACATCCCTTATTTCTGCAGCTTTTCACATCTTCACTCCCCCATATAAAGGAGTTTTAAAAAGAGAGAGAGGTAAGTGACCCCAATACTACTCTATTGTGCTAGATATCAGGGGTCCTAAGGCGGGAGCTTGTAGACCCTCTGGCGAACAGGACTGCAGAAGAACTAACCAGCCTGGGCTTCATTGTGTTGTCAGTGTTTGGTTTTGTTTTCCTGAGAGGTAAAGAAATGTAGTTTATTGAGGTTGTGCAAGACATTCTTCAAAAGTGGGAATTATATACAGAAGCTGTCAAGGGTTTGGAATGCTGTTCTACAAGATGACATACACATCTGAAATGAAAGAAACAGAGAGACAAGATGACACTCGAGTTGCCAAGTGTATGAACAATAAATTAAAAACACCCCCACCCCAATCCACAGTTCTCCAAGTCTTCAAGGAGCCGGTGTGTGTGTCAGGAAGCTCTTCGGTACAACAAAATGACAGAAGCAGCCTTTTTCTCCAGGAACCAAATCCACTCTGCAGATCACCCAGGCCTTTGTGCCCCTCTCCCTTGCCATTTCATGACAAAGAACACTGTCATCTCCCACTAATGTCACGTCTTCCTATCACCTCAAGAGCAGAAAATGGAGACGGGGTTGACAGGGTGCACGGAATCAAACGCTTCAAAAGACTCCTTAGAGTCAATGAATGGTTTGGTGGAGAATTCGTCATACAGTCAATGATGCCGATTAATTTGTAAATTTCCTCCTAGAGCATAGATGTTCTCATTCACTTTCACATCCCCTGCAGAAGCCTTTGATTTGTGTGCAGACTCAGTAAGTGCGAAATGGCGAAATGAATAACAATCCGAATAATAGCCACAGTCAGGAGCCACAGAGAAAACAAAAGGTGCTGAGGAGGCAAAGCCCACCGCAGGGAAAGTGGGAGTGGCCGGTAGTGGAGGCAGGGGACATAGGCGAGTTTACTCAAGCTACAAGGGTCTCAGTCTTGTGTCTGCAGGGTAAGAACACCGACTTCACAGGGTTGAGGGGAGTTTAAATCCATTCATGTTTCTGACAATACCTTGTAAACTATAGGGTGCTGTGCAGGTGGGAAGGATCCTAACAGTCTCTGCTTTTGCAATTTAGTGCGGGACGTGATTGACACTACCTGTGTGTACAAGGCAGGGACCAAATGACAGGCACCGGCATATCATCGTGGACAGAGTCAACGAGAGCGGCACAGAGCTCCGAGGCACAGGGAAGGTACAAAGAGGGGGAAGCTGTGTGTGAGGTTGGGGGACTAGGAAGAGCTCAAGGAAATCCCTACAGGGAATGGAGGACCGTTTTTTGAAGGGAAGGGAAAGGAGAGGGCTCTTGTTCACAGGTAGAGAACCATCTAGCCAGCAGTCAACTTTATTTGTGAATGTCATGCCCTGAATACTGATGGATAATATTTTCTTCTGGGTGACTTAGGAAACATTTCCAATTCTTTTTATAATCTCCCCCATCCATAATGAATTTTCTTGTTCTTGCTTATTGGAGCCTTCAGGAGTGTATATGTAGCATCTAGGGTAGTGTTAGGGCATGAGTGAGAGAAAAATTACGGGGAGAGACCATTCTGGACCAAATTATATTGTGAAACTGTAAAAGCAAAGGAGACAAACAAAACAACAGTATGGCTTTTTGTAATCATTTCTAAGCACAGATGAAGTTTGGGGAGTATTTTAGAGGGGATTTGGAGGAGGGGGGATTGAGTGAGAAGGTTATAGTAATTGAAATTATCGCTTTACCAGAGTACACCAAGAATTAGCTAGGCTTTCACTTATTACAAACAAATTCGGTGTTTCTATTGTTTTGGAAATGTGTTTTAAGTATTGATATCTATTTGCACAACACATGTGAAATTTTTTGTGGGTTTCACAACAACCTGTAAGATAGGACACTTTGGAGCACCTGAGTGGTTCAGTGGGTTAAGCCTCTGACTTTGGCTCAGGTCATGATCTCATGGTTTGTGAGTTCAAGCCCTGTGTCAGGCTCTGGGCTGACAGATTGGAGCCTGGAGCCTGCTTCGGATTCTGTGTCTCTCTCTCTCTCTCAAAAACAAATAAACATTAAAAAAATTAAAGATAAGGCATTTAAAAAAATCTAATATTCACAGTAGAAAAGCCTCTAAAAGCTGAAGCTATTTACTGTGCAGGCAGTAATGGCAGCGCCGGAACTCAAACCCAGATATTCCGACTCCAGATGCAATGCTATTTCCAATCATGTCATGCTTTACTTCTGCGTATTAAGCAGGATTTTTTGGTTTAGGCTCTAGCATCAGAAGCTTTATTTTCATCATTCCTTGTCTTTCTTTTTTATCCTCCAGTGCTCACTGCAATCCACAGCCAGCACCCTGCACCCACTGAGTCACCCTGTCTTTTCTCTCAGCCCGTCATCAACCTCACCAGGCCCTCCCCTCCTCTCACCGAAACTGCCTTGCAAGCTGCCCTCCTCCCCGCGCCCTGCCAGTAGGGCCCTGTGAAATGACCCTTACTTTCTTGTCCTTCCTCTGGAGAGCTACCAGTACTGGTGGAGGAATTGGGGTTGGTCCCAAGCCTATTTATCTGTGGATTCTAAACGTCACGTTAAAAGAAACAGAACAATCGAGCCCCTGGACAGCCTTGGTAGACCAACAGATTTAGATGTAATGTACAAGTCTTCCTGGAAGAAAGCAGGTGCTTAGTCAATTCCACTTTCTCATTCACTTTTACATCCCCTAGAGAAGTGTGCAAGACTTTGCACTTCGGTGTGTCACCCGGGTGACAGAGGAAAGGCCCAGCACCCTGAGACCCGTGTGGCAGGCTTGCGGGGAACAGAGGCCACAGGCGGCGTCACACTGACCATTCTGCTCGCTCATCCGAGGGCCGAAGCCACAGGTGATGGTAAACCTGTCAATGAAAACGGGCCCAACGCTCTAACTGAAAAGCGGATCAAGCCCACCTCTTTTTAGCTCCTTTGCAGAATCAAGCATTTGACGCTGAGCGACGGTTCTCATTTTCTTATTCTGGAAGGTGGGAAAGCAAGAGAAGGTGCAGGCAGCTTTAACTGCCGAATGTTACCACATCTGCCTGCGGACGCAGCTCCCCGGGGACTACACAGTGAGTGTCACGGAGACACGGGAGGAGGGCGAAGAAGAGGGGACGTTAATTCTGACTGGCGGTCCTAGACACAAGTGCTTGCTGAACCTGAAGGCGGCATTTAGCGGCAGCCCTTGAGGTATGGCCGTTCCAGTTGAGAAAATGGGGTGTGTTCGGCCAGTGGAGGATGTGACAGCAAGCTACCTGCGCAGAGAGGAGACAGCCGGACACCTTCCCGTCTGCTTCCCTCACCGAAATCCAAGATCTCTGCGGACACAGCCCTGGTCCTGGATGTCCAAAAGCAGACCTGACCCCACTTCCCCAAGCCTGCGTGCACCCTTCACGAACGTCCCCAGATCTTAGAGGACCTTGTAAACCGAAGGAAGGAAGTTGGACATTTATCATGGACAGGACTTGGAAGCTGGAGCGGGGCCTAACTGGATTTGCGTTTGGGAAAGATTCCCCTTGGCTGCCGCGTAGAAAAGGCACCGGGAATCGGGCACGAATTCATGGAGGAAAAGCCCTGTGAGGGTTGCAATGAACCAGGATCATTGCAAGACCCCGCGTCAGCACCTCCACAATTAGTCTTCTAAACGCAACCTGGATTTGACCCTCTCCAACTCCAAACGGTTCATGGCTTCCCTTTAGGTACGGAGTAACGTTTAAAGTCTCCAGCAGAGGGTTCGAGGCCGCGCATGTGTTCCCGCTCTGCCCGTCGACATTTTGTCCTTCTCATACTCTGGCCTCAACCAGTAAGGACTAATCGCCAAATACCCCACACGCCCATGTCCCTATGTGTTTATTAAGGGACGTAGCCTCTCAGAAGCTCTTGTTCCTACGATGTTGCTCATTGCCTTTTCCGGTGAATTTCTTTGAGGGCCAGATGGTGACTTATTCACGCATGCTCCTCCAGCCTGTTTAGCCCTCGCACTTTGCACATTATAGGCACCTGGCAAATATTTGTTGAGCAGAATTGAACTATAAGAGCAGTACTTGTACTTGGATTCATTTAATATTTATTGAGCACCAGAAGCCACAAACAAAAAGACTGATCCATTTAATTACATTAAAATGTAAAATAGGGCACAGAAATGTTAAGTGAAAAGACAAAACATACAAATCACAAATGACGGAGAGGCAGACTCCTTCCTATCCCAAGAATCCTCGAAATCATTCACACCAACCGCCCAAACAGACAAAAAGTGGGCAAAGGAAATAAATACATTCCTTCCATTTTTCATTCATCGACTGTAAGGATGAAAGGGCTTTATAGCACCCAGTGGGACAGAGGGTGTGAGGAAACAAGCACTCACAGGCTTTGCTCATGGGAGTAGAAATTGGTATGCTCTTCTAGGGTGATTTGTCAATACCTACAGTATTCAAAATGCAGAAGCCTTTAACCTAGAACTACTTATTCTTGCAAATGTATTGTAGAGATTAGAATAGAACGGGAAACAAGCCATACATAATGATACTTGTTGCAACTCTGTCTCTAATAGCAAACCTATCAATGGGAGACTGGTTCAATGACAGTATAACTACACAAGAGAAAACTGCAGCCATTGAAAGAAATGGAGTAGGGGCCTGGGTGGCTCAGTCAGTTAAGTGTCCAACTTCAGCTCAGGTCATGATCTTACCATTCATGAGTTCGAGCTCCGCATCGGGCTCTGTGCAGACAGCTCGGAATGGGGAGCCTGCTTCAGATTCTGTGTCTCCCTCTCTCTCTGCCCCTCCCCTGCTCGCGTGCTTTCTCTCTCAAAAAGAAACAAACATTTAAAAAATACTTAAAAAATAAACAAACACTAAAAAAAAAGAAGAAAGAAATGGAGTAAATCTATACTCCCTGGTGGAAAATTATTCCAAACTATATTACTAAGTGAAAAAAGCAAGGTGTCCCCAGCTTACGCACTATGACGTTCCTTTTGTGCAGAACACACAGACAGATATGCCTGTATATGCATCAAAAAACTTGAAAACCTTTTGACATCAGCTGCTTCTGGGAAGATTTATTTACACTGTATATCCTTTTGCATTGTTTGGACCTTTGAACATTGTGTACCCTTTTGCATTGTTTGAGTGCGTGCTTCAAGGCGTTCAACTTCAAAAGCCACCCCTCCCCCAAATACACACACACCTGTTGATCATTTACACACACTGGAAGCCTACCAGGAATGATGGCCAGAGAACCATGAATGACAGTGCTTGTGACCTCCGGGAGCTTTCAAGTAGGAAGGGATTCTTCAGAGGATTTCTTTTACATACTACGCACACGGTGTGCCATGCTCTCCCAGTGCATGGAGACTGCAATGAGCTGCTTCCTCCCAAGAGTGAGATGCACGTGAACACATGAAAATGCCTTCTACACATTTTGTTAGTTGATAGTTGATATCAAAGCTTTGTCGGACATGAACATTTTCTCACTGCGCCAACAACCAGCCCCATAGAATTGATGTATCAGGTTGATTAGCTTCACTTCTCCTGGAGTAGTGTCTTCGAAGAGAAATACAATAGTGGCAAATTTAACAGTGGGGATGAGGAGCACCTCCCGGGACTCTGCCCCTCTGAAGTGGTGCAACAGGGTCATGTGCAATCTGGTTACAAGAAGACTCTACTGACGTTTTCAGGGTACACGTGAAGATGCAAACAAGGAATTCAGGAGTTAGAGAACTGAACACCCTTGCCTAAGTGGATCCATATTATGATTACATACATTAAGGGCTTGTTGGGCAAAAGTCCCCAATTAGTTTGTCACCAACAGTATTTCATAGAAAACACACTTACAGAAACCATTCATCAAAGAGCACTGCCACTACGGCGCAGCTATAGTAATCAAGACAGCGTGGCTACAGACAGACGTGTAGATCAATGGCACAGAATTCAAAGCCTAGAAATAAGCTCTGACATACACAATCGATTTTCAGGAGGTCAAGACAGTCCCACAGGAGAAAGCGCAGGCGTTACAATAAAAGGTGCTGGGGCCTGGACAGCCACACGCAAAACCATGAAGTTGGACTCCTACCTCACACCACATACAAATATTAACTCAAAATGGATCAAAGTCTTGTCTTAAACATAAGAGGGAAAACTATAAGACTCTTAGAGGAAACATAGATGCAAATCCTTGACCTTGAACAAGGCAACACCTTCTTAGATATGTCACCAAAAGCAACAGAAGAAAAAAGTTAATTGGGCTTCCTCAAAATTAAAAATTTTGTGTTTCAGGGGCGCCTGGACGGCTCAGTCGGTTAAGCGGCCAACTTCAGCTAAGGTCTCGATCTTGCGGTTTGTGAGTTCGAGCCCCGCGTCAGGCTCTGTGCTGACAGCTTGGAGCCTGGAGCCTGCTTCCTATTCTGTGTCTCCCTCTCTCTGCCCCTCCCCTCCTTGCTCTCTTGCTCTCTCAAAAATAAACATTAGATCTTCCCGTGTGAATTTTGGTAGTGAGTGTGTGTTTAGGAATTTGTCCTTTTCTTCCAAGTTGTNCTGCTTCTGTTAAAAAAAAAAATTAGAAAAAAAATTTTTTAATTTTGTGTTTCAAAGGACACCATGAAGCAAAAATACAATCCACAGGATTGGAAAAGACATTTGTAAACCATGGATCTGATAAGGGATTTGTATTCAGTACCGATAACTGTCACAATTCAGTAACAAAGATACACCACCCAACTTAAAAATGGCAAAGGATCTAAATGAACATTTCTCCAAAGAAGATAGATGACTGGCCAATAAGCACATAAAAAGAGGCTTTAAAAAAAAAACAAACCACCACTAGCCTTCGGGGAAATGCAAATGAAAACCACATTGAGAGACCAGCTCGCACTCAGTAGGATAACTGTAATCAAAGGCAGATAATAAGCGTTAATATGGATGTGGAGAAATTGGAACTCTCTCTCATACACTGTAAAATGGTGCTACCACTTTGGAAAATCGTTTGTCAGTTTTTCAAGTGGTTAAACACAGTTACCCTATGACCCAGCAATTCGACTCGTAGGTGTACATTCGAAAAGAAATGAATGCCCACACAAAGCCTTGTACCCAAATGTTCAATCAACAGCGTAACTCATAATAGCCCCAAAGTGGAAACAACCCAAATACCCATGAACTGATGAATGGATACCTAAAGTGTGGTACATCCGTACAATGGAATGTTACTCGGCAATAAGGAGGAATGAAGTACTGATACAGGCTACGTGAATGAGCCTTGAAAACGTTAGTCTAAGTGAAAGACAGTCTCAGAAGACCACAAATTATAGGATTCCATGTACATAAATGACCAGAATAGGCAAATCTAGAGACAGAAAGTAGTTGCCCAAGTGTTGGAAAGATGGGGAGAAAGGGATGTGTGAGGAGGAAATGAAGAATGTGTGCTTATGCGTTCTTCCTGGGGTGAAATGATTTAATAACTGTGGTGATGACTAACACCGTTATATTGTACACTTTAAACAGATGACCTATGTGTATACAAATTGTATCTCAACAAAGTGGCTGTTTATGGAAAAAAAAAGAAAAAGTTAGGCCAGAACCAACAGCTCCTGGATGAATGCTGACATTGGTATGTGTGTTTAAAGAGGGGACATTAACATTCCAAGCCCTTAAACAGCATGCTAACAATACGGAAATGCTTATCACACAAGTATGTATTAATTTCTCGTCAGGTCCTATTTTAAGCCATGATTTTTAGAGCAATCAATACAAATCAAGGAATTTCTCAAACAGTCCATCTTTTATTCAAACAGAATCACATTTAACAATCAGGGTCATATGGCTTAAAAACATCTGACGTGGGTTTTGGACAAAGACCAATGAGATGGATAGTTTGTTGTCAGCAGCCTTTAAAATAATACTCTTGACGCAGCACCAGATAGAAAGGGGCACGAGCTATCTGCTTTCATTGATTTTTTAGCATATGCTAGATGTTATTAAATAGTATAGGTTATAAATAGCTGGTGGGTAGAGAGCAGCCCCAGGCCCCGCCCCTGTCGCCATATTGAAAGTTCTTGTGTTTACAGCATACAAGGGAGCCAGGCTCTGGTCTCATCCCAGTGTGTTCACCTATGAACCCCCTACCCTCCCTGTCTGTCTCTTCCTGCAAAGAGAAGCCCCACCTCTAAGAGAATCATCTTTTTCCCATGACTGCGCGTCAAGACTACTATCCCTTCAGAAGGTTATCCAATACGTAGGGACATGAGTCACAGAATCCTTTAAGCCTCTCCTTAAAGGAAGAAAAGAAAAGCATTCTCATGGGTGCCATTTGTCTAAGACAACCCTCCTGCACCCCTTCTTCCCTGCCCCGTCAACATACTCACCTTATATGAACAGAGGTGAGGGAGAGGAGTGAGGGTGGGGGTCTTGTGCTGCACTGCGCCCGAGACTTGAGCCCCCCCTCCCACATCCACCCCGAACTTACCTTCCTGGGCTTGCGTCTGCCACTCCACCACCCACCTTACCCTCTCGGTGCGATGGTCTACGGACCACACTCCAAAGTCAGCTCCTGTCGTGTCGCTGCTCACGTCATTCCCCATTCTTGGACGCACCGCCTTCCCTTGCACTGCCATTGAGTCTTTTACTTGTCATCTCTGTTACCCGCAGAAAAGCTGGACCCCCCCATGTCACCTCTCCTAATGCTCCCCTACCTTCAGGAAGTAACACAAACTCCGCGGCCCCACACAGCCACTGGGGCGGCCCACCATCGTGGCGCTGGGCACTAATGCAAAGGACGCAGGGCTGACCTAACTTTGGGTTCCCTTGTGGTGTTTAAAAGATTTGTCTGTGTACGGCCCGAAAGGTGTTCGAAGGTCACAGTCATCATTTATTAAAAATATTCATCCGCTTCTAAATTAAAGAAACCATATGAATCCACACAGTCAGTAGGGCATCTTTCCCAGTGTTCCCAGGATCTCGTCTCTTTCTGCTGCCGTGGGCATAGATGGCTGTACTCCATTCTGTCTTCTCTGGACCATGACAGAATTCTGCATGTAGGTATTAAAAAAAAAAAAAAAAAAGAAGAAGAAATCAAAATCAGACACATACTAAATGCTAATCATTTGCCAGTAACTGGCTATTACATCCTCATAAAGGACATTCTAAAAACCAAGAGTAAAGAAAAACCAAAAACTAATTCTCGTGCTTCAGACAGTATTTTCAAGCTATTCACAATTAAACAGAAGTGACTATTCTCATAGGAATCTTTTGACAGTAAGTGGGGTGGGAATATGCTGTTTAAGTACAAGAGCACAGAAACTGAGTCCATCACGAGGACCTACTAAATGAAACCAATAGTTAATTTAAAAGAGGGAAAGGAAGTAGCTGGGTCTAGTGCTCAGAGAAACAGAAATCATATACCGATGTCTCAAGAAAAACAGGAGCATTTTAACTACCAGTGTGTGTGTGGAGGGGGGGGGGGCAGGGAGGGGAAGGAAAAGGCAGAGACTGGAAGCCTAAAGTGTGTTATGATAGAAACAAATTAATCCATTCTGCTCCTCTCCGGGAAAACTAAAATTATAACAAGCTTACTGTTTTAGGGCTGCGGATCTTATACGCATAGGAAGACCCACCTATGTCAGAACTGCATTCTTACAGCCTGGATGGAGCAGTGAGACCAGGCAGCCAGGAAGAGCTCTCAAGGATCCTTTAGGGGGCACAGAGCATAAAGTCAACCTTAAGTTTCCCCAGGCGTCACTAAGAAAGGACTGTGGGTACTGACTAAGGTTGGGCTTCAATTTCAAGCCTACGAGGGGACAAGTTTTAACACCAAGCTGACCAGGCACGGCTTACCCAGAATTTCCGGCAGTTTTTGTACTTCAGGAAGTGAGTGGAACACTTTTCCCTGTCATAGTTATTTTCATCCATACATCTGGTAGAAGCATCCGATTCCTTAAATACGTAAGACAGGCATCATTTAGGGGGTGGGTTGGGATCTAAACAAACAAAAACATCCCAAACTTCTGAAGCTGCTTTCCCCCCAAAGCAGGGAAGATGAACTCCTCCCTTTCTGTCGTTTTAGTGAACGTGTAACGAACAAGGGAATGATCTTTCCGATTGTCCCAGTGCTTGTTCTGTTCAGAGCAGACATCTTCCTTTTCATAGTCTGGGTCACTTTTCTGAATATCTGATCACCGGAACTTGAGCTGGAGCACTGCCTGACGTCATTTATCCCAGTAGGCGTTTAACCATGAAGCCGAGGCAAGGCACAATGTGCTCGAAATCACTACTGCGCAGCGAGGGTCAGAACCCCATCTCCCGCCTTCGAGTGCAACAGCTGTCCTGTCTTCCAAGTTCTCACTTTGACTTGACTGTCTGATGTGAAGCTGGTTTCGAGATCCCAGGAAGTCGCTAATGACTGGTCTACATCAAGGCAACTTAAATTATCGCCACTCATCTCGATGTGTTTTTGGCTATCGTTCACTCCATTACGCAAGCACATATACTATTATGTACGCGGTTTTAATAGATATCATTACTATCACTTCAAAACCCTAAGTGAGCAACACAGGGCTGTGAGTTCAAAGGAGGCTGGCAGCCCATTTGGGAATTAAAATTAAGCTGTCTGAACTGGAAGTAGACTGGATAACAAACTTCAAAGTGAAAAGTAGGAGTCTGAGGGGTCATCTAAAGGAAAGCGTTAACGAAAGGGGTAGGTAATTTGCTTCACAGATCTAAGAAACAGTTTATCTAAACAGACTTTATAAAGCTGTTGAAAACAGATCTGATCCACGAAACAAAGCTACGTTTCTAGGCCAAATATTTAACGAATGTGTAGATTTGAAAAATGCACGTAGGATCAGGGAATCGCACCAGCCCAATGAGTGCATTACCCCAGAGCGACAAAGCCACAAATCAGTGTTGCTGGTCACACCACACAAATACCAACGAAACCTTATTATTACAACAGAACGGTTCGTCTCTGTGATACCTCTGTGGAAATCTTTAGGCTTTGAATGGGCAGATTCTATTAGAGCCCCTGATTCTCAGCCAGGCTCTCTCCAGGACATGATGAAATTATTGCTGTGAAAACATAAATTTCAGTAGCAGTTGAAGAGTGCAGTTTGCAACTTTCCATTTTTGGCCTGAAGGTTTTCCTTGGTGTTATGTCTGCCTGTCTGGAGTTTCCGTGACGGCTGAGTGCGTGCACCTTAGACAAACCACAGTAACTCAGAAGATGTGAATCTTTGTTAGCTAAATTGCGAACACCTAGTAACGTTCTAGTGAAATAAGGATACGCTAGCCAGGAATCGTTTTTGTATTGAAATAACTTTATTCAGGAGCTGCAGAAAACAGACACCCGCAGCAGCAGAACAAGCCCGATTTTCCACCTTAAAACTCATGAAAACTAAAAGCAAACCACCTTACCGACAAGCAAGGGTTTATGTTAGGGTCTCGCAGCCTCCGCGTCACCATGGGCATCCTGACAGGTTCCTTCCTGCAGGCAGACGGTGGAGGAGAGAGTTACATGGCAAACGAGAGAAGATGAATCAGTACATCTCATTAGACCCCCGAGTACTTGAAAAATTAATTTTGGCCTAAGATTCTCGAGGAAGGAGCTCCATATGGCCTCTGTGTTCTGAGAATAAACATTTGTTTTTCCTTTGCATTGCCATGGTGCATCAACCGTTTTTAAAGTCATCCACTGAAATGTGGTCATAAGGCCCAAAGGGACAGGTCAGCTATAATTCAGCCTTAGTTCCTCTTTATTTCTAAAGGTTAAGCTATTAAATGTCCTAACAAAACCTGAGAATACAGCATGTGTGCTAACGAATACTTCCTTACAGTCCACTGGATCAGCATATAAGATGAGCGTGGAGTCTTTAGCACAACCCAACATTAGCAGAAACATTTGTTAACTAAACTTATGGCACGGACTCTGGCACCAGCAGCAGCTTGACCAACAGACCCAAAGAACAAAGACATTTCGAAAAGTTTAGAAAGAAAAACTAAAGCTTTACTTCCAGGAACATCTTCTATTTAACTGATAACTTCCCTGGGCTTAAAGGAAGTCCCAGAACGCTACCGTGGTTCATTAATCTTCCAACGCAAGCCTTACGCGTACAGCTCTGCAGAAGTCTTTATCGATTAAAGATGATCACGGTTCCCTAAGAGCCAACTGAGGATTCCGTCAAGTCACAGAGCGCTTCTACAATAGGTATGCCTACTATATTCCAGGACAATTGCTCTCTCATGGAGTCTGACTGAAATTGGCATGCCTATCATCTTCAAGGACATGTCACAGAAAGGAACTAAAAGAGAACATGTTAAAAAAAAAACAGTCAACAAACTGTTAATTATTTCAAAGTGGGATTTTTTTTGTTTTCATAGATCGATATTCTCGTGATGAGCACTCCCCCCAAACATTTTTAAATGCTCTGCACTAAGTTTAAGAAGCTGAGTTAACCTGCTCTTGAATCCTGTTCTAGCTTAATCATCTTCTATCTAAAGATTTAAGAAGAAACAAGCAGTAATGCAATTGGACAAAGAAAACACCGCCCAGCAAAGGACCACATCAGTCAGTATGACCAGACAAAGGTCAGAGATTTTGTATGAAAGGGTTTCTACTGGCCTTGCTCTAGACAACACCATGAAACAATATAGGTCACGTTAAAAGAAATAAAGGACATTCAGGAAAATCAATCAAATCCCGTAAGTTCCTAAGAAATGGAGGTATTTGTAATCAAGAGTACATATATAATCTAAACTAAGTATAGTTTACAGACCAGGATGTCCAGGCTAAAGGAGATTAATCTTTACAAAGAAGGATGGAAAAGAGTTTAGTTATTCCAGGATCCTTTAACTTTTAGGAATCCTCTAAGTAATTATTTCATTTTCTGATTGTCATTGATCAATACATGAATACACTTACAGGCGCCTGGGTGGCTCAGTCGGTTAAGCATCTGATTCTTGATTTCGGCTCCGGTCTTGATCTCACAGGTTCGTGAGACTGAGCCCTGCATTGGCCTCCATGATGATGGTGCAAAGCCTGCGTGGGATGTTCTCTCGCCCTCTCTCTCTGCCCCTCCCCTGCTCACATAAGCTCTCTCTCTCAAAACAAACTTTAAAACAATGCATAAATATACCTTAGCTTAACAAACATCTAGGTAAAAAGGAAATTCAAGATGCTGTTCAATTATATCTAGAAGCTTCTTCCTCTCCTGAACATGACTCTTTTGCAGGCCTGACTTCTTACGAAGAGATAATGGTGCCAAGTAAACTCACATCCTTCTGTTTCACATCCATCCTATGACGTGAGAACACAGAACTCTGCTTAGTTGTTCATATTCCTTATATACCATCTCAAGAATAATCAGACTTGGACAAAATTCAGACGGCATGCCTTACATGAAACTGCACTTTCGCTGCATTTGATAATCATCAGCAATCAAGAATTCTTTAATGAAAGTAACACCTGGGTAACATCACATATACCCGAATCAGGTTTTGCAGCACGAATTTATTCACATCTCATTTCCTTTCTCTTCCGGATTCTAAATACAAGTCAAAGTAAGTTTGGATTTCTAAGTGTCACTTTCTTTGCATGAATCCTCAAGTATCACCGGAAACGAAGAGGAAATGTCAACTGACAGTGAGGAAAAGGGCTAAAGGGAAGATGGAGCGTTCCGCTAGAGAGGGCTTATCTGCTTACTTTCTGAAGGCACGAAGCAAGAATCACAAAGCTCTACTTGCAAAGGACAGCCGAAAAGAAAACCAAAGATGTGAGGGAGGGGCCCCAAAAGCACAGCACGTTTGAGGACTAGCTCTAAAGACTGGTCCAAAGGGCAAAACCGTGCAAAAACCTACGTCTTGATTTCCCATCCAGTTCACACCCCCGCTCTCCACCTGGCTCTGAAAGGGAAGGGAGAGGGAACGACACGGAGCACGTCCATGCCCACGTGCTGGCCAGAGCCAAGGCCAGGTCTGCGGGTCTGAGAGAGACCACGCAGATGCAAGCAGCAGGAAGCTGAAACACGCTGTGCCAGAGCCTAGAGCCTGAACCCACTGCTGGGTGCAGAAGGGCAGGGTCAGGAAGTCAGCATGGCCCGGCGGGGCGGGCGGGCGNACGGTGGGCCACGGGCACAGGTGAACACACCTTGCTTCCACCTTCGGTGGAGCCGAGGGCGGCGGGGGCGCCGGAAAGGCAGGAAACTGGCGATGGGTGTGGGCAACTACGCCCCAAGGGCCGAGAAACGGAGTGCAGCAAGAGCTGGGGGTGCCCAGGCGGGCCGAGGGGCACCTTGCTCGTCCCCGGCCCGAACAAGCCGGCAACGTGGGGAGGAAGCGGGGCAGGAAGGGGCCCGCGCCGCGGCCGGGCCTGGCGGGGGCG
>NW_027529183.1:105014-105220 GCF_008692635.1 Crocuta crocuta
GCGGCGGGGGCGCCGGAAAGGCAGGAAACTGGCGATGGGGGTGGGCAACTACGCCCCAAGGGCCGAGAAACGGAGTGCAGCAAGAGCTGGGGGTGCCCAGGCGGGCCGAGGGGCACCTTGCTCGTCCCCGGCCCGAACAAGCCGGCAACGTGGGGAGGAAGCGGGGCAGGAAGGGGCCCGCGCCGCGGCCGGGCCTGGCGGGGGCG
>NW_027529183.1:105451-105781 GCF_008692635.1 Crocuta crocuta
AGGCCCGCCGCGTCCAGCCCGAAATATGAGAAAAAAATTATTAGAAATTCCGCGGGCGGTGTAAAGGCGGCGGACGGGCCGGAGGGAGGATGTTAAAGCCCCGCGGTGAGTTCTCCCGGGGTCCGGGGCGGCGGAGAGGCGTTTAGCGGGAGAAAGATCAGGGCNGAAAAGTTTGTGCTACTCCCAGCCCCTGCTCGGGACCCCGGCGAGAAAAAATAATAATAAAAAATAAAATAAAATAATTGAGCGGGGGTGTGAGGACTCCCGAAGTCGCTCCTGACAGGGCAGGGGGCGATGCGGCTGGAGCCCCAAAGGTGAGGTCGGTGGGAA
>NW_027529183.1:105946-121676 GCF_008692635.1 Crocuta crocuta
AGGTCGGTGGGAAAAAAAAAACAGCCTTTATTCAGGGTCTGGAAAGTTTGAAAAGTTTTCCTCCTCCTCCTCCTCCTCCTCTCTGGTGCTGTGAATATTGTGACAGCGGCAGCGGCAGCAGCGAGAGCGGAAGACATTAGAGACCCGAAAAATAAGGGAAAAATTAATATAAATTCGGTTTTGAGAGTAAACTCTCCGCATTTTCCACCAAAACATCCCAGAGGAAGNGGTAACTTTGCCCCTTTTTCAAACGAGGTTTTTCTTTTTTGGAGAAATGAATTTGTTTTTGCCCTTTCCTCAGGTGGGCGAGTCGGGGTCGGGGTGCGGGGTCTGCGGGGAGGTGTGAGCCCTGGATGTGTGGCTGCGAGGGGGGGGTAGGGGGAGGGGGTGCTAAATGAAAGCAGGAGATCTGCACAGAGCAGGGACAGCTTGTTGTCAGTATCATAAACAACCAAAATGGAGGGAGAACTCAGGCATATAACCAAATAAAAATTTTTTAAAAATCGCAAAAAAATCCCTAAAAATCCGGGATGCTCCCCCTTTTCTCGCTAAAGGTAAAAGTATGAACCGCCTTTCCCCTGAAGTCCATTTTGACTTTGCAGGGACCAAGGAGTTAATATTTATTTATTTTTTAAAACTTTCGAAGGGCAAAAGCCTTTTATAACTCAACCGACAATGAGAAAACGTGAAAATCCGATGCAAGAGAAGGAGGGGGAGGGAGGGGGGAGGTGGTAGTGCAGAAACTGCTAAACTTATTGGTAATGTGGAGTGATCTGAGATAAGATAAACACTATATTTGCTATTTTATAACTCTCTTTTAATGATCTTTTGGGGGTGGGTTTTTTTTTTTTTTTTTTTTGGTGGAGAAAAAAGTGATGCCATTTTCTTAATGGAGTTAATATGTGTGATTGGAAGAATAAACCTTTCCGGCTTTAGATTGCATTTTCGTCGCATTTATGTTTCAGGTTTTATTAGTGACTCCCTCCTTTCTTTAAACTGGGCTCTACAGAGGAGGGGTAGAGAGGTGATGTTGCACAGAGAGACTGGAGTGCAAGACTGGAGCACCTTTTGGGGAGGGGTGGGGAGTTGCTTGGATTCTCCCTTCCTGGCCCGTTTGCTTCACCTGTTCATCCCTAGCAAAGAGTATTAAGCTGAAGTTTTCTGGTTTTACGTACATAAAAGGATGGTGCCTCTTGCATCACATGGAAGTTAATGGGAAAGTGCTGCTGATGTTGGGTTCCACGTGGGATATGGGACAGAGGAGGGCATTTTAAAGGGACAGCTTCTCTTTTCTTAGGACTTTCATCACCTACACAGAATCCCTGCCTGAGGACGAAAGGCAGAGGTGCTGGGAGGGTGTGGCGATGGAAGAGGCTTCTTTTTCCATGACTCAAGGGCACCCACCTTTAGGAGGGATGGAGGGAAAGGAGGGATAAACAGGCTCCCCAGAAGATGGATATTGTGTAGACTAGTTTGTATCCAAGCTGTTCTTTTGTGTAACAAGCCTCCCAGGAACTTTTCATGTTACATTGCTTTGCTTTGGACGCGGATTTTGGAAGGATTTGTGGAAAAATGGAAATAGTTTAAGGTGTGTGGTGTAATGGTATAGCATTATTGAACAGTTATGAATTCTGTGCAGTAAGATCAAAGGGCTGTGTATGCCCATAATGTGATTTTACAGCCATTTTGTAAAAGCTGTAAAATACCTAATATTCAATTTGGCTTAAGGTACATTGAGGACTTCTGGTTGAAAACTGCAGACAGAGTGGTGGAGATTTTACACTGTAAGCAGTAGGCATTTCTTGAAGGGAAAAAAAAAAGCACATGCACCAACCCCATGGAAAAGTTTACATATACCCATTTTTAAAGCTCATCCTATACATGGGCTGGAACTCTGCTACTTTGAAACTAAAAGGTTTTTAAAATCCCTAGACCATGTCAGTTTGCATCTTTTCAGTGAAACTTATTTGTGTTATTTAACAGGAGATGTTTACTGATCATAAACTACTCCCGACTCTCAACCGGCATTTTCGCAGTATTTTCAGAAATTAAAATGTGTCCATTGTTAGCTGTCCTCTATTTGAGATTAAGGTTCATCTCAAATAGAATTTACTTGCGCTCCGTTTTCCACAGGCATATGGAGTTCTGAAATCAATGCCTGTGGCCCTTGGTTTTTATGAGTTATTGCAATGGATTAAAATTAGAGCTGGATTTTTAGACTTCTTATACAGAAGATTTTTTTTTCTTTCCATCCTGTACAAACAGATTATTATTTTGAAGCCCATTGTATGTTAACATGTGTCCACAGCAGAACCCCTATCTGCACCTTTCTGTAAATACCTCCCTAACAGGGACAGGAGGAACAGGAGGTAACACTGCATTGCATCGGTGCAGTGTTTGAGTACATCATCTGTGGTTTCTGATTTTGGAAGCAATTACAACTTTCTAAGAACTCATTAAAAATTATTCCCAAGAACCACTGGTAAATCAAAACTGATTGGAAAGTGATTAAGCTATCAATGGGAAAGCGTAACTTCCCCCAAGTAATCATAGAATATTTTTAGAACCTTTGAAATTTATCTTACATTTTCATTGTGTTTGCGCTGGAGACAGTTACCTAAAGCATCAGTAGTCAGAATTAGGCTATGTGTTTAAAATCAGTGAGACTTTTACATCTTGAATAGCTGCCACTCTGATAAACTGGGTACTAATATCAATAAAGTCAGGTTCTGTAAAAGCGAAGGAAAAATATTTCAGCCACTTATATCAGACTACTGGGGTTATTCAGTTTGTGTGGACACTTCAAGTTATGATTAGTTCATTGTCAACCTAAATAAAAGTGCTGGTATTGTGATTTTATTTTCCTTTCCCACAAAGGGTGGTATAAAACTTCCTTCGTGTTTGGGTTTTACACAATTGGCTACTGATCTGCTTTAGAAAATACACTGAGAGTGTACAAAGTGTAAAATCTGTAATTCCTGAGAGAGTGTTATTTAGGTAGGGCATAGCATAATATCTAATTGGAATTGGTTGTATTGAGCTTTTTAAATGTCTTAGATACACTACCTCTGGAACATAACTTTTTCTGAAGCTACCACCAAATTATACAAATTTACAGAAATAATCTAAGGATGTTGTATACTCAAACTCTTTATTTCAGTTAGAATTAGAGAAATCTCCTAGTCTGAGATTCTTATTTGACATTTACATGCCTAATTCTGCTCTTTGAGATTCTATAAGGAATTTAGCCGCTGTGGAAGATAATTTATAAATTTGGAATACTACTACTGGTGAAATTCTCTATCTGTATATTTATTATAACCAAAATATTTTAATAAACAGATGTCTAACAGCTAAATAAGTTAGTGAATTTGCTTTTATCAATATAGTTTAAAAAGCTTTAAGGATACTCTGTGTTTTAATATCCTACAAAGGTGGGAATTTTTTCCTTCACTTTTAACACAATCCTACACATTTTGATTGGTATTCTGGAAATTTTCCCTTCTGAGGATTAAATTGTTGTTTGCTAAAGGAAATGTAATTCTCCTGTCTTTGACATCTGAAACATATATCTATCTTTTTAAGTTTTGTTTCAATAATCATTTGACTCTTGAGCTGTGTAATCAAAATATTGGTTCCTTCTAGGAATGTTTTAATATTCTTCATTTAGAATCCTGTTCTATGGAAAATTAAAATATATAAAAAATGACCTGTTTCACACACATTCACATACACACACACACACACACAAACACACAGACACACACAGCCAAGAAAAAAGTTTTACTGAATGAGTTTACTTACACTGCCTGGATTACTTTTTCCTTTTTATGTGTTTCCTATAAATATAAAAATTTTCCCTTTGTATTGATAATATCTTAGATTCTTTAGTTATTTGAGTAAGGGAAGAGTTTCAGAAGAAGGAAAAAACAACTGAATGTGACCAGCAAAATCCAAGATAGTGAATATGTTAAAGATAAAAAGGCTGTAAATTGTCCCTTGAGCCATGTTTTAAATGTTTCAAGAACCTGATAAACACCTTTTCTGGAACACCAAGTACTTGGAATAGGTATCAGCCACTGCAAAAAAACAAAAGTGGATCTATAATTTCTTTAATTTAAACAGGAATTAATGTAGGCAGCATATTTAACCAATTAGTAAGTGTTTAGGTAGTCTTGTAAAAGTATTTACAAATAAGTTAAGTGTGAGGGCAGGGTACATCAGATTGATAAACTGTCAAGTTACCTCTGATTTTAGAATTCATGTGTGGGAATTCTTTTCCATTTTACCATCACACCGCTTTGGAGGTAACTGATTTTTACTTTTTGCTTTTAATTTCAGTGCCCAATTTTTTTTTGAAATGCCTGAACCTGACATCTCCTGTATTACTGCTTTTCCTTCCTAACGGGACAGCTTTTACATTTCATTTGCAAATTTAATTTTCAAGCTTAATTCGAGAAATTAAATGAAAATGTTTAGATCATAATATTTCATCAAAGTGTGGGTGTGTAGTTATTAGCATTTGATGTTATAAGAACCATAGTAAGTGCAAAAGCCTGCTAGAAGTTATGACACAGACAGAACTGGATTTTTACTTTTAAACCCCCTGGCCTGCTGTCTGGTGGTGTGCATTCTCCTCACTTGGGACACCTGTCCCTGCCTCCTCTTTCCGGAGTGGCATTGAGAAGGACATGGCTGCAGGGAACTGCCATGGGTCCTTTGACATTTTGGTTTTTTGTGTGTCTGGCATTTTTGTTTTGTGTGTGTATTGTTGTGTGTTGTCATTAAGGTGCAAGGCTTTTGCTTTTGTTAAATTTCCCACGCTTCTCAGAAAACAGAAATCCATTTTTATAAAACAAATAATTGCTCATCTTAAAAAAGTGAAGTGGTGTGATACTACATTAAAATTGTTAGTGTTTAAAAGTCCCTGGATGTCTTGTAAACAGAGTTACTGCGGGATCATGGCATTAAAACTAACCACAGTGTGTGTGGGGAATTGGAGATGACTGCCTAAGAAATGTGTGTGCGTACGTGAAATGAGTGAATTTGGGCAGTTGTGTCCTAGGTTAATAGGACAAGCAATTGGCTTGAAATGTTTCCCTGCAGTTTTTTTTTTTTTTTGAAGTGAATTTTTTTTTCCCAATCTAAAACCCTAAAAAACCTAGAACTGTCAAGGTGTTAGAAAGACTTTTAGGTGCCTTTTAAAAATAAGAGTTTAAAGCCTGACTGTGTGTAACAGGAACATAAGAATGGACTAAAATGCCCAAAATTGGTGGGAAAGAAAGAGATAGATGAGAATTTCAGAATAAAATAAAATCATGGTAAATTTTAAAATGGACCTATGTGAATAAAGAATAACTAACTACTGAGCAAAAATAATAAATTTAAACCACCCCCAAAAAAGAGAGAGGCAAACACTCTAAGAGAGTGTTTTTAATAAAAATTGCTGGCTTTATGATAACCTTTTAAAAGTAGGTTCCCCCAGAGCCTTTCCTCTGTATCTTCTTAGATTTGAAGCAAACTAAATTAAATTCTAAGAGTAGTTTGTAGTGGGTTTTTTGCAATTCTTTATTTTCAAGGAAGGAAAAATTATTTTCTTGCTATTTTTAAAAGATGTTAAAAGATTATTTTAAATGTGTACCTAAGTGAAGTGTTCTGAAAAATCTTAGAAAACATTGCAAATTATTCTCTCCATTCTTCATCAGAAACTTTAAAGCTTTCTGTTAGGTGAATGAAACAGATTTTTAAAACTTAGGCTAAGAACAAGGTACTTTGTGGACTTTTTTTAGGGCAATTTAAATCATTTCCTACAGACATAAAAGCATTTATAAAGCTTTTCACAAGGCAAAGATAAGAGCATTCAACAAAGTTCTTAATTTCTGGAATGTTTTTGAGTGTATGCTGACAGTTAAAGGAAAATTTTCCTTCCTGTTTATTAAGTAGCAATTGATTTTCTGAAGGAGGATCTGGACGTACTATAGTGTTATGTTCTGGTGTAGAAGTTTCCTTTAGCATGGGAAGATATTTTGAGGGTGTAGGGGGCATCTTTTCCAAAAGGGCGACCAAATCCTCTACAGGTTGTAAATGGTGATCTGCCCTTGCGCAGCCTTGAACTCTACCTTTTTTGAGAACGAGAGACTCCTGTTAGACTTTCAGTTATCAGATACTTGAATTATTGTCTCAAGCCAAAATTGAAATTCCACATGTACATATTGATTACTTATGATAGCCTAGCTTTTACAGAGTTTCTGAATATGGGAATATTAATTCTCAGATTCAGTGCTACAGCTAAAGGGTTGCCATCAGGGTTTTTTTTTTTTTTTTTTAAATTTCTGTCTTTTTAATCAGTAGTTAGGCATTAGAGCCTTTAATTTTGAGATATATTTTTGGAGACTGTTAAACTAGAAGTCAATCAGAGAATGAAGGATTGAGCTCCTTTGGCTAAAAGACAAGCTGAGAAAATGTTTTCATCAGTTTTGTTCGCTAAGATATGTTAGTAAAAAGTTGATTGAATCGTTTTTGATCAGAAAAATTTTAAGAAACGGAACCTGGAAGCTTAAGGTAGTTCAGACATTCAGGTTAAAAATAACACCAGTTGAATTTTAGTCTGCTACATTTTCTCAGTAATTTGATTTTATTTGCTTGTGCCGTCTTAAAGCTGAAATTACATAGTGCCCACATCACTACCCGCCATGCCCTAAAAGAACGAGAATATAGGATTTTTTAAATCCACTATAGTCAATGAAATTAAACTACAGTTTTATTTAAGGGTAATATTATCTTTCTTCAGCTTTTTGTATTTCCTAAATATAATTTCAGTAACTGTTCCATTCCAAAGCAGAGATGTTAGCTCCTTTACTTTAAAATGGAATTTGTTCTAAATTTGCAGCTTATGAGGGTTGTTTCTTTATATAGCTAAATAAGAACTATTATAACCTTAAAAATAAATATTAATATGACCAGTATATGTGATTATACACTACACTTCGATTATGAATTTGCTTTCCTTGTATTTCTAACCTTATTTTCTAAGTAAATCTGAGAAAGTGTTTTTTAGGTGTTTTTCTAATTTGTTATTGTCTGAGGTTCTTTAATTGGGTCAAATTTCAACCTTGCTTATGCTACTCTTCTAATAATAATAGTATTTTATTTGGAAGTCACTATTCAGATGCTTGGGGTTTCAGCTCTAAACAGAATTAGACAAAGAAGAAAATAGGTAGGTTGATTAAACCAAGGGGTAGGAGAGCTCTGGTAGTTCTTATTTGGAAGAGTTTAAAACGTTTCAGAGGAGGAAAATGCCTCAATACAGGGCACCCTTCTAACAGCAATGGGTGATATTGTATGCTTTTCTTTTTCTGCTTCATGAAATTTGAACATCCTCAGAGCTACTGTCATACAAACAAATAACTGATTTAACTATGCCCTGTGTACATGGGTCAGGCTTCGCTTTTAAGGTAATTTGCTGTACTTTTCTTTTAAGAAACATTTGTAAGATGAATGAATATTCCTTAGCAATAATTTTGCATACATTACATTTTAAGAGGTTATACATGTAAAATATATTATCCTAAATCAAAATGAATCTGTTTATCAAGTAATAGATGTAATTAGACACAAAATGATGAAGGCTTTAAATATGGACATAACTTGATGTACTGCTGAAATTGGAATTTTCACTGAAAGCTGTTTCTGTACCTGAATTTATTTTTGTATGCCTAGAAGTTTGTAAACAAAGTGAGTGCATATAAATCTGATGCTTTGTAGAAGTTCAGAAATGTCTGACAGTGTGTATCTATTTTTCAAATACAGGCACAAAATTACTTAGAAAATTATAGTTTGATTATTGCAGTTATTTTTGAAGGAAAAATGGTGACAAATGGGTTAGTACTGGTTTTGTCTGTGTCAGTTGAATATCCACTGCATTTGAAATTTTTAATCATTAAGCATTTAAGACTCTTAGAGATATTTCAATTCTTTTTAAGTAGTGTTACAGCTGTTTTCCTGAGAAGTCTCCCTTTTTGGACATTAAAACATAATTAAAGCAATTATTTTAAAACTTTAACTGCCTTTAGTTAATAACTGCATTCTTGTTCCCAAGATCATATTATTCTTAAAAGAAGTTTCTGTCTTGAAGCACTTTTAATCATAGCTCAGGTCATCTTTTTAAAATATGCACTAGGTTTCTCTTGTTTCTTCAGGTAGGCATTTATCGCTACGAACTTCCCTCTTAGAACTGCTTTTGCTGCATCCTATAGATTTGGTAGGTTATGTTTCCATTTTCATTAATCTCTTTTATTTCTCCTTTGACCAGTTGGTCATTCAGTAGCATATTGCTTAATCTCCACATGTTTGTGAATTTTCCACTTTTCTTCATGTGATTAATTTCTAATTTCATACCATTGTGGTTGGAAAAGATGCTTGATTTTATTTTAATCCTTTTAAGACTGTTTTGGGGGTCTAACATATAATCTCTCTTGGAAAATGTTCCACGTGCACTTAAGAATGTTGCTTTTGTTGGAATGTTCTCTGAATATCTGTTAAGTCTATCTAGTCTAATGTGTCGTTTAAGGCCAATGTTTCCTTATTGATTTTCTGTCTGGATGATCTAGCCATTGATGTAAGTTAGGCAGTAAAGTCTCTTACTATTATATTCCTGTTTATTTCTTCCTTTATGTCTGTTAATATTTGCTTTATGTATTTAGGTACTCCTGTTTGGGGCACATATTTACAAATGGTATATCTTCTTGTACAAATGAACAAACCTAACTTTACACCTCAAGGCACTAGGAAAAAAAAAACACAAATGAAACCCAGTAGAAGCAAGGAAATAGCTTGCTTATTAAAGGATAAATAAATGAAATAGAGACTAAAAGGACAATAGGAAAGATCAGTGAAACTAAGAGCTGATTCTTTGAAAAGATAAAATTGACAAACCATTAGCTAGACTCACCAAGAAAAAAAGAGAAGACTCAAAATGAAAAGTGGAAAAAGGAGATGTTAAAACTGATACCACAGAAATAGAAAAGATTATGCCAGAGTACCATGAACAATTATACACCAACAAATTGGATAACTGAGAAAAACAGATAAATTCCTAGAAGCATACAATCTACCCAAACTGATTCATGATGAAATATAAAATCTGAACAGACCAATCAGTAGTAAGGGGATTGAATCACTAAACAAAAATTTTCCAAGAAACAGAAGTCCAGAACCAGATGGCTTCACTAGTGAATTCTACCAAACATTCAAAGAAGAATTAATACTAATCTTCCTCCAGCTCTTCCAAAAATAGAAGAAGAGGGTACTCTTTCAAAATTATTTTATGAAGCCAGCATTACTTTGATACCCAAACTAAACAGGATGCCACAAGAAAAAATTATAGATTAATATCCTTGTTGAACATAATATAAAAATCCCCAGCAAAATGATAGCAAACTGAATTTAACAATACATTAAAAGATTCGTATACCATGATCAAGTGGGATTTATTCCAGGGATGCAAGAATGGCTCCACATCCATAGATCAGTCGAAATGATAACCACATTAACAAAACTGAAGGATGAAAACCAAATGATCACCTCAGTAGATGCAAAAAAGGCATTTGAAAATAATTCCACACCCATTCGTGATAAAAACTGTCAATAAAGTGGGTATAGAGGTGATGTGCCTCAACATAATAAAAGCCATTTAGGGCAAGCCCACAGCTAGCATCATACTCAGTGGTGAAAAACTGAAAACTTTTCCTCTAAGATCAGGAACAAGGCAAGGATGCCTAGTCTTTCCTCGTGCATGCAACATGGTATTAGACGTCTTAGCCAGAGAAATTAGGCAAGAAAAAGAAATAATAGGCATTTAAGGGGCGCCTGGGTGGCTCAGTCGGTTAAGCATCTGACTTCAGCTCAAGTCCTGATCTCACGGTTTGTGAGTTTGAGCCCCACATTGGGCTCTGTGCTGACAGCTCAGAGCCTGGAGACTGCTTTGGATTCTGTGTCTCATTCTCTCTCTGCCCTTCCCCTGTTCACTTGTGCTCACTTGCTCTCTCTCTCTCTCTCAAAGATAAACATTAAAAAATTTTTAAAAAACAAGATAAGAGACCTTTAAATTGGAAAGAAAGAAGTAAAACTGTCCACTATTTGCAGACAGTGTGATATTATATATATGGAAACTCCATCAGTGTTATGCTATATATGGAAACGCCATCAAAAAGCCGTTAAATTTAATAGTCAAACTCAGTGAAGTTGCAGGATACAAAATCAATATACAAAAGTCTATAATGTATCTATATGTTAATAACGAACTATCAAAAAGAAATTGAGAAAACATCACCTTTTGTAATTACATCAAAAAGAAAACCTAGGCATAAATTTAACCAAGGAACAGAAAGACCTATATATATTGAAAACTAGAAAACATGAGAGAAGTTGAAGAAGATAGAAACAAATGGAAAGATATCCCATGCTGATGGATTAGAAAAATTAATATTGACCAAATATCCATACTGCCCAAAGCAATCTATGTATTCAGTGCAATCCCTATTAAAATTCCAAGGGCATTTCTCATAGAAAGAGAACAAACAATCATAAAATTTGTCTGGAACCACAAAAGATACCAGAGAGCTGAAATAGTCTTGAGAAGAACAAAGCTGGAGGTGTCAAATTTCCTGATTTCAAACTATATTACAAATTTATAGTAATCAAAACAGTATAAAAAAAAAACCAATATGGTATTGGCATATAACACACACATAGAGCAATAGAACAGAATAAAGAGCCCAGAAATAAACCCACACACGTACCACCAGGAGGGGCCGAGAGTACAATGAGGAAAGGACACTCTCTTCAATAAATGGTACTGGGAAAACTGGGCAGCCACATGCAAAAGAATGAAACCGGACCACTACCTTATACCATACACAAAGATTAACTAAAAATAGATTAAAGACTTGAATGTAATACCTGAAATGGGGCACCTGGATGGCTCAGTTGGTTAAATGTCCAGTTCTTGATTTGAGCTCAGGTCATGATCTCCTGGTTCATGAGTTCGAGCCCTGCATCGGGCTCCGCACTGGCAGTGTGGAGCCTGCTTGGGATTCTTTCTCTCCCTCCCTCATTGTTCTTCCCTCACTTGTGCTCTCTTTCTCTCAAGATAAATAAATAAACTGTTAAAAAATTTAAAGAAAAGAAGACCTGAAACCTTAAAACTCCTATTAAAAAAAATAGTAAGCTCCTTGGCATAGGTGATGATTTTTAAGAATCTGACACCAAAAGCAACAAAAGAAAAAATAAACAAATGGGAGTACATCAAACCTAAAAGCTTGTACACAGCAAGAAAACCATCAACAAAATGAAAAAACAACCTACTGAATGGGAGAAAATATTTGCAAATCATTTATCTGATAAGGGGCTAATGTCCAAAATATATATAAACTCATACAGCTCCGTTGCAAAAACAAACAAACCAAAAACCTAAACAATTCAATTAAAAAACGGGCAGAGGATCTGAATAGACATTTTTCCAATGAAGACATGCAGATGACCAACAAATACATGAAAAGATGCTCAACATCACTAATTATCACAGAAATGCAGACCAAAACTACAAGGAGATAAATATCACCCCACACCTGTTAGGATGGCTATTTAAATACGACTAAAAATTACAAGAGTTGGCAAGGATGTGGAGAAAAGGGAACCTTGCTCACCGTTGGTGCAAATGGAAATTGGTACAACCTCTGTGGAAAATAGTATGGAGGTTCCTCAAAAAAGTAAAGATAGAAGTACTGTACCACCCAGCAATTCCACTTCTGCGTATTTATCCAAAGTAAACGAAAATGCTAACTTGTAGGAATATGTATGCCCCCATTTACAATAGCCAGGATACGGGAACAACACACACACACACACACACACACACACACACACACGCACGCACTGGAATATTATTCAACCATAAAAAAGAACGAAATCTCACCATCTGTGACAGTATGGATGGACCTTGAGGGCATTATGTTAAATGAAGACAGAAAAAGACAAGTGCTTTATGATCTTTCTTATATGTGAGAAATTAAAAAAATAATAATAAAACCAACCTCATACATACGGGGAACAGATTAGTAGTTGCCAGAGGCACAGGGTGGGGCAGGGGTGAGAGAAATAGATGAGCTGTTTTTGTTTTTAATTTAAATCCATTGGAAAGAACCCCGCAAAACAGCAACAGAAGTTGTGTGTGTGTGTGTGTGTGTGTGTGTGTGTGTGTGTGTATGTGTGTGTGTACGTACACACACTTTAGGTACAGCTGCTCCACTTAAGCACTGGGTCTAATGTGGTTCTTAAATTTAATGGTACTCAGTTTACCTTTTATCAGTGCCGGAAGAGGAAGGGAAAGTTTGTTTTGAAAAAAGTGCAATTGATCACATCCAGAGGCTGACTCATAAGAGCTTTTCTAAGATGCAGGATACCTCTGCCAGAATTAAAAGGAATTTCTTAATTAAAACCAAAATAGCCGTGTGTCTAAGAAGTGTTTTCATCATCGGATTCCGGGCACACTTGTGTGTGGCTGCCTGGGCCATTCAAGTGCTCTGCCGTTGCCTGCGTTTTGTTCTCAGTGCTGCCACCCTGTGTATGGCAGTGCCTCTGTACCGCATGCATGAATTTTCTGTGCTTTCTATCCAGCGGTAACGTCCAAAACCACTTCTGAAAACGGAGCATACGTCTTACAGTAAATTCTAAAGGTACTTGAGTATGCCGTGCTTCTGTATCTAAGGCCGCACTACATCTAGATTTTTGAAGTTACACAGTTCGGAAGTGTGGCATTCAGCTGCCAAAAATGAAATTTGGGGACTTTTAAAGGTAAACGCCTTTATCTCTTTCATCGATCACTTCACTAAACTAAGGTGGAGCCGTACAAGTGTTTTTAAGCTGGCTTGAAATTGATCAAATAAGAACACAGAGGGTTTGATCCTTTAAAGATGAGAGCTATTATAAGATGTTTTATTTTAGCCAAGTCTTAGTTAAAAGTTCTTAGTAAAAAAGCAAAACCAAAATGAGCACAAAAAAGAGACTGTTTCTGTTTAAAAGAAAAAGAAACTTAACTTGATTGGTCAAATTATTCCCCGAATCATTAGCCAACATGACTTTTAAATAATATCACCCAAAATGTTTTGTGTATTAATGCCATCCGTCCGTTATAAAGGACTTTGGCTGGAGAGCAGTATTTTCTTTTACCTATATTCTCTCATTGTATTTATACCACAGTCTTGTAAGCTCAGAAGTGCAGGCATGATGTAAATGCAAGGGGCAATGGTGACTTCCGAAACCAGAATTCTGTTACTTTGTATATGTAAGTCTTTAGAATGGACTGTAAATAAGTCTGGCCGTGTAAGCTAGTTATGGTACATTAATTTGCTAGTGTAAACCTAAGTTATATCCAGATTGGAACCTATATTTTTATTTTAAAAAATTGTAAAGATGAAATTTTCAGTCATATGGTTGATGCTAACTCAAGTTAGAAAGTGCTGCATGCCTACTTATTTTTAAGGCATATGTTGGAAATTAGGGGGGGATTATAAATTTGCTAAGTTAAAGGAGATTTCAAAAAACATAAACCTAAACTTTGTTTTATAGGATTTAATGACCTCACCAGGTGTAGTCTTACCAGTTTTTGCTTTAAAGCACATTTATAACAAAGCCATTCAGCATCAGAATAGTATCTCTTTTTGAATTTTTGAATGGTTGTCGTTCAGTAAGCGATGTAATTCTCTATTATGACCATTGAAAATAGTGCCTCGTTTAGTTAATTTCAGATATTAGGCTTCGGAGACAGAAGTGTCACTGGTGATATTACCACTCAGGAGAACTGAAAGAATTTAGTGGCATCCCAGGTCCTCCCAAAGTCCAAGTTAAGTTCCAGATCCCGAGTTTGTTATTCATGTGCTTACCTTTGCAGACTTCGGGGATTTAGAGCAACACCCCACATTTGACTGTGCCCAAGTTTTGTTTTGTTTTGTTGTGTTTTACTTTGGCCAGTCCCTGCAGTGCGTTTCTCACATACCCAGCCACATCGTCCCTGTCCAGCAAGCCCCTTCTCAAACCATCTACTTCTTGAAGTTTCTTTATTCTCCAAATGGGAGCCAGAATTCGGAAAGGTGCTTCCTACCCCTCTTAGGGCACGTATACTTGCCTTCTACCTTTCCTTTGTTTTTCCTTCACACCTTGTGGACGGCAGGTTGATGTATGAAAGGGAACACAGGCAGTGTATCTTAAAATGCAAAACAAAGGGCGCCTGGGTGGCTCAGTCAGTTAAGCGTCCAACTCTTGATTTCAGCTCAGGTCATGATCTCATGGTTCTCGAGTTCGAGCCCCGCATCAGGCTCTGCCCTGGCAGTATGGAGCCTACTTGGGATTCTTTCTCCCTCTCTGCCCTATTCTTTCTCTCTTTCTCTTAAGAAATAAACTTTTTTAAAAAATGCAAAATGAATGGTATAGACTGTAAAAATCATAGGTACTCTGAGGGGGGAAGAGGTGAACTTGAGGTGGGCTTTCAGCAGGCCTGAGTTAAGAATGGGCAGAAAGAAGGGAGGGCCTTCAGGTGAACTGAATGGTTTCAGCAGAGGTGAGGGGGCAGAAGTGTGCTGATTGTCGCGGGCCGGGAATACCAGGCCGCCTGCGGTCTGACTGGAAGGGGTGCTGTGTTGGGGGCAGCACCAGGCGAGCCTGGAGAGGTGTGCTGATGCCGGGGTGCCCGCAGCCTTGATTGCCAGCCCAGGGAGTTTGCGCTCTGTGCTGTAGAAGGCGCTGTAGCTTTGTGAGGAGGGGACGATGACTTAGGAGAGTAACGTCCCTTCCGAATCCAGAAGAAATGGAGCCCGTGGGTGCGAGAAGAGAGGTACAGACGTGTCACTGTGGCGCAGACTCGAAGCAGTGGGCCGCTGCTGTGCACGTGACTCAGAGCCTTGTCACTGGTCCCACGCTCACTGGCAAGTTCGAGATACACATTTTCAAAGGCCTTTTTTGACATAGGTGCCCGGATGGAAGCGTGGCTTCTCAACCCCTCAGCGTCCCCAAAGCTAGCAGTTCAGACTCCAGTAGTTTTACTTACGGCCCTGCCATTCCTTCAGACCCCCGGTCCCTTCGGTGGGGACTTCTGATGGGGGCCCAGTCCTTGCACTGTAGAGACATAAAACCTCCGCGGGCGTATCAAGGAAGAAGTGGCTTGACAGCAGTAGATCGATCCACAGAGGAGGTCCTAGAGCAGCGCATGGGAGGGGAAGACGAAGAACAGGGAGGGTGACCTGGGCTTGGGGCACGTGCCGGGCCCTGACCCGGGACTGGAGTGAGTACAGGATGTCGGGGTGAGCAGAGTGATGGCCGACGAGGCTGGAAAGGGGGACTGGGGCGAGGATGTACCAGACCGTGAATGCCACCCTGAAAGACCTTTATGCTTTGAGAATGAGCCCCCCTGAGAGTCACAGTGGGGTCTTTAGTGCCCCTTGGCTCAGCCCCCTCCTCACTGGTTCTCAGTCCTCACACCCTGGGCCCCCGACCCTCGCACCGGATAACCTGCCCCGTCCGCAGAGAAGACCGGGGCCACCCACGCCGCTCCCCGGCCACCCCTTCCTTACCTCTTGCTTTTCCGGAAGAGTCCTGTGGGTAGGCCACGCGTTAGCGGAGCCGCGGGGAGCTGTCTAGGGGAGGCTGGGCCTCGTGGCCTTGGGAGGCATGCATTTGT
>NW_027529183.1:121824-285963 GCF_008692635.1 Crocuta crocuta
AATGCCGTAGAAGACCTCTGCCTCCGCCCCCCACCAAGTATCTGCTCGCTTCCCGCTTCCCGTCGGTGCCAAAGCGGGACTGCCCAGCCCAGTCTCGTCCCCGCCGTCCCCTCCTCTCCTGGCCCTGCCCCACTGGTTTCTGTTGGCCGAAGAGAACGCCCATCAGCCCCCCAACCGGGCAGCTTTCCTGCAGGGTGGCCGTGCCCCCCCTCGCCTGGCTTCCCCGCACCCCTGTGCGCCCTCCTCCTGCGGTGCCCCATTCTTGCGCCCTCCGGGCCTTTCCCAGGGCTCTCAGCCCCCACCCCTGCCAGCTCTGCCCTCCACTCCCGCGTGGGGAGGGCTTCGGTGGCCCCCCTGCCTGTTACACGCACGTCCGCACCTGTGGCCAGGACAGCGTCGTCACCTGGCGCCTTCGGCGGGCCTGACGGAGGGCCTGCCGGGGACCGGGCCGACCCGAGCCGGGCTGAGGACGGAGATGGATCTAGAGCGTCCTCGCGGCCGGCGGCGGGTGGTGCGGAAGGAGCCGGGGGCCAGGAGGACGACGAGTTGGGGGGCTGGGAGAGGGGCCCTCAGGGACAGCGGGTAGTGGCCTACACCAGGACAAGGGGCGCTTGCACAGGAGACCCTGCCAGGCCGGGGAGGGGCCCGGCCAGGGCGGGGAGCGAGGTAGGGGTGAGGCCAGAGAGCCCCGCCGCAGGACTGCGTGCGTCCGCTGCGGGACAGCCGGCCGGACCGTGGTCCCAGCTCCGGCCCCTGCCGCCGGCTGCCCCCTGGGGCCTCATCCGCGTTCGCGGCTGCCCCTGCCCCGTGGCGGGAGGGCCCGGCCCGCAGCGAAGTGTCCGTCCCTGGCGGCCTTGAGAGCGCCGCCCTGGGACTCCGGGCCTCCCAGCTCGCACCTCCCACCCCTGCCCCCACCCTGCCCGTCTCACTGGGGTGACGCCTCTGCGCCGGTGCAGCCAGCTCCCACCCCTGCACTCGGGCGCTGCTGGCATCCTGGGCACGGCCGGCTTCCTCACTGGCCGGGGCCCCAGGAGCCGGGCCCACCCTAGCTGTCTGGGCAGGGGGGCTGCGGGGAGCAGCGGCCAGCGTGTGTCATCCGCGTCCTCGGCCCCGGGCCCGTAGACAAGGCAGCAAGAAGGCGCCTGGGTTTGGCCCTCCGGCCTGGCAGCTAGCCGCCCGTTAGCCATGAAGGCCGGGACGTGGGGAGGCGGCTGTGCTGCCCCCCCCCGCCTCCGTGGCCTCCTCCCTGCTCCGCCCGAGCCGTGCCCGAGACGTAGACGCCCCCTCCGCGCCCGCAGCAGGCCTTGCGGTGAGCCCGCGGGGACCAGGACACCCCAAAGAATAGCCAGACGGGCGTGGGGGAGACGCTGCGCACAGCCGAGGCCCGGGGAGGGGACCCACAGACACGCGGACCGGACACGCGTGGGCGGGGGAGACGTGTGCACCGGGTGCCTGGTCTTCCTGTAGACGGATGTGTGAGTTCGTGTCCACGCTTCAGGGGAGGGAGCGAGCGAGCGAGCTGCACGCCCAGCCCACGCCCAGAGAGGGCAGAGATACAGGGACTCTGTCTCTCCCCTGCCTGGGCGCACCCAGGGGTGGGGGAGGGGGGTGGCACCCGTCCAGAAGGTGGAAGGAGGGAGGGACAGACCCATTCCAGCCCATAATAGGCTGCCGGGGAGACACTGACCTTGGGGGTGGAGGAAAAACACGTACCCCAGGAAGGTAGGCCAGAGTCACCCTTACACCGGGACGTGAGAGGACACACAGCCCACAGGGTCGTGAGAGGCGCATCACACTTAGCATCCTGGATGGGAGGGGCGTCACCCCCGTGCCCGGAAGGAGCTAGACACAAACACAGGCACCCGCAGAGCGGGACAGACCCCCCCTCCCTGGGTTAGAGGTGAGACAGACTCCCTCCCAGAGGGAAGAGAAGGACCCCCCCCCCCGGGATGCCCCAACTCACACAGCAGGAGAGGGGAGAGAGACACCCCCCCCCCGGGAAAGCAGGACAGTAGACAGATGCAGACGAGCACTGGCACCCACATGCGAGTGCGCTCACACAGACGCACACCTGCAGAGGGAGCCACACGTACGTCACACATCCCAGGAGGGCAGAGAGGCAGCCGTGCGCGGCGGTGAGACGGACTCCACAGGGGAGAGCCCTGCCGTCCCCACTGTCCGGTCCCGGCGCCACCGCCGCACCCCGACTCGGGGCAGGCGCGTGCTCGCTGCGCCTCCCGGTCCCGGGGAGGAACGTGTTCCGACGCCCGCACTGCGTTTCCCGGAGGACGGTCTGTACGTGGCCGCCGAGGGCACCTGAACTCCAGTCTGTCCCCTTCAGCTCACACGTCTCCGGAAGGGTCACACCTTACTGCTTGCGCCCCCAGTTAACATACTGCAACGAGCGGACATTTGCACAGTTCCGAGTAGAAGGTGCATGATCATCACAGCCACGCTGGGAGTCTGTATAAAGGGCAGTGTCGGCAGTGGACTTGGGAAGCCTTCGGCTCAGCGCGCACCCGAGGCCGCTACCTGAAGCACCAACCCCAGCCCACCATGCCCTTGGCTTCCTGAGCCCTTCAGCTCGCAGGTCTCTTTTCCCCCCTCACGCCTGACTCAGCGGTTCTTCTGTGCCCCCAGAGTCCTGCGTTAGTGCCCGTGGTCTAGCCCCTGGCCTACAGCCTGCTTGACTTGCGCTCGGGGACTCCCCCCCCATCCCCGTAGCTTCACGCAACAGGTGCTGGGCAGGCTTTGCAAGGCTTGCGCGCTACCACTTGGAAGTGGAGGCCGCGTGACCCCTGTGGCCTCACCTACCCAGAGCTCCTCAGGGGCCCCTCCCCCTCTCCGGTCCCCTCTTGCGCAGGAAGCCGGGCCTTCAGACTGCAGGACCCCGTGTGTCCTTAGAGCTGCAGGCAGGGGCCTGGACAGGCTGTCCCCGGCTGCTGGCAGTGGCTCTGGGCTTCCTCGTGGCTGTCACCCGTCCAGCCGTCCTGAGACGCCGAGGCTGGACCTCATCATGGCCCCGCCAGCCCCCCTCTGCCCGCCGCACCTCCCTCCCTGCCCACGCTCACTCCTGTGCTGCCCTGGCCGCGTGGCCGGTGGCCCAGGCAGGCTGGCTGGCTGCCGCGAGGAGGGACGTGGTGGCCGGCGGCCCTGCTGCGGAGCTGGGGACTGGGGGACGTAGCTCACTTCTGGAGCAACAGTATCCCCCTGATACTGTGAGGTGCTTTACTCTGTGCCCGCTGGCCTGCACGCTTACCTACAGGGGCCTTTTTAACGCTCCCAACGACTCCGACCCCCACTCGACAGAGGAAGACAATGAGGCTCAGAGAAGTCCAGTATCTAAGTATTAGATGGTGCCTGAACAAGATTCTCAGCAAAAATACCTGGTTCCCATAAGTGCTCAAATGGCTTTTGTTTTCTAAGCAACCCTGTCCACTCTGTTCTATGAAATTCTAGCTAATAATGATGCCTATGATAATAGTTGTCATAGAACTCGCATCTCTAATAATCTGAGAGTCTACTAACAGACAAATATTAATCTGTTACATAATTAGTACTTCCTTTATATTTACATTCTATTTTGTTATTTAATAAAATAGAAATGTTTAATATTTTGTGATCCGATGATTAATACTAATCTATTAACAGTTAGTAGACTAATAGGGATTCTAATTAGAATTTGTAATAGACATTAGATAAGTGCCCTGAGTTCACTGAGGAAATAGAGTCTATCAGATATGCCCTATCTACAGTCCATCCTCTGACCACAAACCTTATTTGCACCCTAACCCCTTCTCCTCTTGCCTGCTGGGAAGCTCGCTCTCCTGCCCATGGCTCACCATCTCTTTTCCTGTCCCCTTGACTATGGAAATGTGTGCCCCGCATTGGCTGTTTTTCTTCAGCTGGTGGACACATTCAGGGCTCTCCAAGCCCTCACGTGACTTTACCACCTCCATCCAGCCTTCCTCTTTTTTCCGCAGACCCTGCCTGCACACGTACCCCCATCCCCATTGCCAAGTCCAGCAGAGGCTTCCCCTGTGCCTGGTCTGTCGTTCCATGACACAGAGCCCTTCTGCTGCCATTACTGCCATAGGCCACCGTGTTCACCCACCTCCCAGCCCGACACAGTTCCCTGATCCTGTGGGCCAATTTATTCTCCACCCCTCGTAGAGCTAAAAATTACCCGCTCATTGTCTGCGAAGTAATTATTTGAAAACCTAAATGTTAAAAACCCTCTCCCAGATGATTTGTTTCTAAGAAATAATTTATATAATTGAAAGGCCGTGACTAAAGATCCTAGTTACGGTGTTACGTTTACATACAAGCACAAGGAAATCCCCGGCTTCAGTTGAGTTGTGCACATCAGTTGAATGGCCTGTGACCTTTGTGGTAGAGCCAGGCTTTCAGGAATGAGCATGCGCATTCCTTAGTTCCCAGAAGTTGTGAGTGGCATAAACTACACATAAATAACTTCTGACTTTGTCACTGTCCGCCGGTTTTTATTAAGCACTCATGCAGTTTGTAACACATCACATATGGTTTTTACCATGTAAGTTACGTGTGGTGCTGCTTTTAGAGAATTTCTTAAACATTTTATTATAGAATACTTGAGGTACACACAAGCATCGAGGCTAGTAGAATGATCCTCATATTTCCATAACCAGGTTCAACAGTTACCACTTCAGTAGGTAGTCCTAATTTGTCTGTCCCCTACCCCTGTGTACCTCTTCTGTGGACTCTCTTGATGCAAAATTATTTCATATAATTACATTTTTTTCGGTGAATTTCCAAAACATACAGACTCTTTCTAGAGACAGCACAGTACGATGATCACACCTCAAAACAACGTCTTAACATCGTCAAATATTTAGAAATGTTCAAATCCCTACCGTTGTGTCCATATTTTTTTAACAGTTTGCATGACCCATAGGGTCCGTATCTACAGGGAGCTGATAACATCTCTTAAATCTTTTCTGACCCACTGGTTACCCCTTCCCTTTGTTCACCCTTAAAATGTACTTGTTGAAGAAGTGAGGTCTTCTTGGTGTGGTTTAGATAGTCCTATAGAGTTTCCTGCAGGCCTGTTGCTTGTTAACTGCGTCCCTTTAGGACTGCCTGACATGCTTCAGTGGCCCCTCATTTTACATAAGATTCAGGTGCTGCTCTTACCTCCAAACATGTTAGAGTCACCTAGAAAGAAAAGTAGGAAGGGTTGAATTTGTGGAAGAAGTAAATATTACGTTAAGTGCTATAAGCAAGAATACCATGCATGTATGTTGAGTAAATGCAGACATAGGATTCTTTCTGACGTAATATTAAAAGTTCATATCATCAGGTGCACCTGGGTGGCTCAGTCAGTTAAACGTCCGACTTTGGCTTAGGTCATGATCTCACGGTTCATGGGTTCGAGCCCCACGTTGGGCTCTGTGCTCACAGCCAGCTCAGAGCCTGGAGCCTGCTTCAGATCCTATGTGTGTCTCTCTTTCTCTGACCCTCCCCTGCTCACGCTGTCTCTCTCTCAGAAATAAATAAAACATTTAAAAAATTTTTTAATTAATTTTTTAATGATTTTTTAAATGTTTTATTTATTTCTGAGAGAGAGAGAGAGAGACAGCATGAGCAGGAGAGGGTCAGAGAGAGAGGGAGACACAGAATATGAAGCAGGCTCCAGGCTCTGAGCTGGCTCTGAGCACAGGGCCCGACGCGGGGCTTGAACCCACGAGTCGTGAGATCATGACCTGAGCTGAAGTCGGACGCTTAACCGGCTGAGCTCCCCTGGTGGCCCCCCACCAAAAAAAAGTAAAAAAAAAAAAGTTTACATCATCAAAATGTTAAATATGAACAGGTAATTTTTTTTCTTTAAACCATATAGGTAATACCTTTGTAAGCCAAATTGAGATCTTCTTTGCTTTATATCCTACTTTTTGAAAACCTAGCATCGTGTGAAGGTTATCTCCCATGTACTTGCACATTATTTCTACGTATTCCTCACAAGCTAGCTGCTTGTGAGTCAGCACCATGATTTATTTCACCTTGTCCTGGTATTGACTGTGCAGCTTATTTTGAGCCTTCAAAGAAGCAGTGACAAATGGCCTTGCGCATAAACCTTTGTGTGCACCTTGCGTTATTTTTTTCAGATAAGTTCTTAGGTGGGAAATGGGTGGAGGAAAATAATGCTTTCCTTGGCTTGGCAACTGCATGGCCAGTTTGACCTCCAGGAGGACATCTTCAGTCATTATTAGCACATGGGAGTGCCCACTTCCTTAACTCTCCCCAACATAGGCCTTGACCACTTGGAGAAACCTTGCTGCTGTCTGTGCTTTTTGATTTTTCTTGTGCATATTTATCTTTCATATGTTTTCTCCTCCGATCTGCCACCGCTTGCCGCCATTGTTATACTTGCCTTTGACAGCTGAGACCGCTCATGTTCCCCGTGCCAGAAATCCCAGTACCCCGACTTGTTCTCATTTTGCCTGAGAGCTTGGCACCAGATGGGGGCCATCGTAAAGCACATGAAGGGTGTGGATTCATAATCTCTACTTTGGCTGTTCAGAGCCCTATTTCTCCTTTCCGGTTCTTTTCCCCCCAGTTTTAGATCATTGACATTGCAGGATAAGTGAAAGTAGATTCCTCCTACAAGTGCAAGTTACAGTGAAGGGAAAAAAACTCACTTGCCAAATTCGGAACTAATCAGAATTTTCAACACAAATAAATTAAGGAAGTGATTATTCACATTACCTAACTTCTTTCTTAAAAAACAAGGATTCAAATTGGCACCTCTGTTGGTACTTTTAAATATTAACTGGGGCCGGGGGGGGGGGAAACTGAGAAATCTAAATATTAGGAAGGTTCAAACCTTGTAATCAAGATTCTCTGACACTATTGTACATACTAAAACTGCGTCACATTTGCATTACGACTTCCGGAGTGTCATCACTTCACGCTGCTCACCTCTGTGAATCTGAGCCCTGGGGTGAGCCTCGCTGGCCACAGCTTGGGTCCCCTTCACTCCACTTACCGCCTTCGCTGCTGGACCCGGTCTTCACGCACTGTGGACGCTCTCCGCCTCTCCTTTTCTCTTGGTCTCTGTTCACTTGCTCTCTGCTGCCCCGGCTTGTTCTTGCTAGTGCTCCAGAACGTTCCACCATATCGCCTGCCCACATTCCCAGCTTAGTACTCCCAAGCCTGGAAGAATCCTCCCTCCTTGCTGCTGCTTTTCCTGGGCTTCCCGATGGACAGCCATATCACCAGGTGATCTAGAAGCGGCATGTGTAAAGTGGTCCTGAAACAACAGCGAGAGCCCAAAGCCTGTCAGGATTTGGGCCCAGGTTCCTCTCTGGCTCCCTTCCCATTTGCACCCCCACAGCACCAAACTGCAGTTCCTCAGGCTCATCAGTGTGGTTTCACATGGCCACCCTCACGCCATTTCCACTGCTGGAATGTTCTTACCTCCTTCTGCCCACCCACTCAGTGCCTGTTTGTCATTGAAAGTCGTGCGCAGGCATCCCGCCTCTGTGAGGCAGTGCTGGTTCCCGTCTTCTCTGTCCCCCCCAACCCCGGGTGCTGTGTGGCCTTTGGGTCAGCATCTGCATGTAGCCTGTCCTCCTGGAATGGCTCTTGTGCCTTGGGCCCCATCCCGCTAACCCCTGGTCCTTTCTCTCCCTCATCCTGTCAACAGATAAACGGGCCAGGCCTCTGCCAGCTTCAGAGCAAACACAGCGACAGAAAGCTCACCCCTCTCTGTACCTTCCCCTTCAGCTGATACCATTTCTCTAAAGAGCTTCAAGCCTCAGATTTCTCGCCTCGCACCCCTTCCTCAACCTCAGCGCTCCATGCTCGTTCCTCCAGCTCCTGAAATAGTTCTTTCCAAGATTGCTAAAAACCTACATGTCTCCAGATCAAAAGAGAGTAGAATTTAGTTCTTCCTTTGACCACCGTCTCCATGAATTCCTCTCTTCCTTTTGCTTTTCGGACTTCCAGCTACCTGGTTTTTTGTCCTGTTCAGTGGGGTTCCTCCCACCCTCCACTGGGGAGCCTCTTCCGTCCATTCTGTGAGCAGTACGGGTCCCCCTAGGCCCCTCCCCACGCTCCTTCTCCCGAACACCCGTGTGTCATGAGCGCTCTCGCTCCTGTGTCTCTGTCTCAGGCCATCATCAGCTCTCATCCTTCCCCTGCCCTTCAAAGCCTGTGCTGGTTCTCCCTTGTCTGTTAAACACACGGCCATTCAAGGGCTTCGTGCTATTGGTGTTCCGCAACATTAGTCCAGCTCTTCAGTGCCGATGACTGTGGTGTGTGCTTCGCGTGAGATATCGGATCCCATCTATCCCTCAGAGCGACCCGTCGGGTCTAATGATCTCCCTTTTCAGCTGAGGGAACCCCCGCTGCAAAAAAGTCCGTCATTTTTTTCCCCATGGCATCGCAGCTGGTGCACTTGACCCCTGGTAACCACCAGACAAGGGTGCGTCCACAGACACAACGGAGTCTGACCTCGCCCACAAAAGTGCCCTTTCCCCCCATGCCTGGCTTCCTCCAGCCCTTTCACAGCCTTCTGGCCCCTCTCAGCCCACCTTTCTACGGCCTCATTTCCCGCTCCCTTTCTTAAGCCACCATCAGCGCCAGCCAAGGGAGAAATAACTGCCCTTGCAAAGGCCCCGCCCTCGTCCCCTGACCTGCCCCTCCCGTGGCGGCTGCACCCCACCTCCCAGCCCCCCTTGACATCTCCACGTCTTCTCTCTCTCCACTCACTTGTTCTTCCTCCCCAAGTGTTCCTCTCCAAAGCTCGAGTGGGTCTTTTGTCTCTGCAAATTCCCGTTATTCTTAATCTATCCTTATTTTAGGGCATCTTCTACCTTCTATGTTGTGTTATCAGTACTTAGAAATACTCTCTGGGGACACCTTCCCTTCTAGAGTGACACACTGCTTGATGGTGACTAAGTAAATTTTCTGTTTTCCGTGGCAGTTGAACTAAGTGATGGAGACGTATTGATCCGGAACTTTACTCTTCTACAGCCCATTCCTGGAGGGAGGGAGACTCTAATGGCCTATTGAGGAAGACGAACTTGCTAGACACGACCACAAGGTGGCACAGTGACTACAGTGTCCTGGTCTCTGTTGAGGGTGGGCCGAGAAGGAGAGCAAGGTGTTCCCGGTTGCCAGATCCTCCAGGGAAGTCCGAGAGAATTTCCAAATTTTAAATATTCAGTCAACTCTGAATCATTTACAAAGGGAACCAGGTAGGTTGGGCAACTGTTTTCTTCCACGTTTGGCCAGCAGAATGGAAACCTTCCCTCCCTCCCTCTTTTCTCTTCCTCCTGCTGTTCGTTCAATAAATATTTGAGTATCCCCTTCTGCTTCCACTGTTCTAGATATCAGGGTCCCGGAAATGGACAGTAAAGAGCAAGATCTCTGGTGTGATGGGGCTTCTTCTGTAGGCTTCGCCGGAAGATTCTGGAGACAGACTCCAGAGTTTCTTTGCTATTTTATTGATACTTCTGAAGTCACTTCTCCCCCTCTGGCCCAGTATGGACTGATTGGTAGCTTTATGTTACCCAAATGAAATTCAGTGTAAAAAGCAAAAGGACCACAAGTCTGTGTATCGTTGTGACCAATTCTGTTTTAGCCATGATTTTCTGTGACCTTCTACCTTACTTTCTGGATATCCTGCTTAATCAAGAATTGACTATGTTCACTTTGCAGTTAAAGATACTGAGGTTCAGGGGTGCCTGGGTGGCTCAGTCGGTTAAGCGTCTGACTTTGGCTCAGGTCATGATCTCATTGTTCATGGGTTCGAGCCCCGCGTCGGGCTCTGTGCTGACAGCCAGCTCGGAGCCTGGAGCCTGTTTCTGATTCTGTGTCTCCCCCTGTCTCTGATCCTTCCCTGCTCACGCTGTCTCTCTCTCTCTCAAATAAATAAAACATTAAAAAAAAAAGATACTGAGGTTCAGAAAGGCTAAAACATGCAATTCACATAGGCAAATACATGGAAAAATACATACTCAGGTCTCTGTACCATTCATTACCTTCTGATCAAAATCAATGCCAGTAAAATTTAAAACAGGTGCCTGGGTGGCTCAGTCCTGTCAGTTAAGTGTTTGACTCTTGATTTCGGCTCAGGTCACAATCTCATGTTCTTGAGAGTGAGCCCTTCCTTCATTGGGCTCTCCTCCGAGTGTGGAGCCTGCTTGGGACTCTCTGTCTCTTCGTCTCTCTCTGCCCCTGCCCCGCTCACATGCACTCTATCTCAAAATAAATAAACATTTTTTAAAAATTCTAAAAAACCAAACAAGTCCAGTATTGTGGCAGGTACCTATAGAGAAATTTGACACAAACGGCATTGTTGCCAAAGGTACTGTTTGCCAAAGTGGACCTAATATAAATTTGTTTAGTTCAAATTGCATCTAGTGTTTAGAAACATTTCTTCTGCCAAGGGGTAATAAGCAAGAGTGTAAAAGTAATACAAGCACGACCATTTGGAAATCTCAAAAAATACACCCTGCTCGTTTTAAAACTGGGAGAAGTCACCATCCACTAGAGCAGCCTCCTTTGTGGTGTGTCATAGTTGAGTGCTCATTTTGTCCCCAGTATTGGATCCCCGTCACCTCCCTGTGCCTCCCCTCCATACTTAATACCTCCACCAGCCCGACTCTGCAAGACAGGATTCGTTTTCACACTCCTCTTGCCAACCCTTGCTTCAGTTTCAGGAGGATGAGGGTAGGGAATTAATCTGAGATGCTCTGTGAAAGAGACAGTCCAGTATAGAAGTCCCAGTGCGGAATTTCTGTTCACCATTGGTGTACTTCGATGGAGCACATTTTTTCCCTGATATGTAGCTATTTTCTCTGACTTGGGGTAATCTTTATATTTTCAGAGGTGCAATCTAATCTTTTACCACAGTTAAGCCACGGGCAAGGATCGGTCCATCCCTGGGTGGTCACGATCACGTATTACCAAATCAACATTCAGTTCCACACACAGAATGACTGTGGGCTCCACGTGGATTGGTTTTGTTTTAGCTGCGATTTGGGGTCACCTGTGACTGACCGCCATAACACTGAAGCTACACACTGCCTGTGTCACAGAGATGAGAAGATTAAGAGCATACCACTCACCAAACGTCACTTTCAGTATTCATCTGGCATCACAGCTGTGTGCGACGTCCTCTTTGCGTGGAGTTTTGCCGTTGTTTGTCCTTCAGAGATTCTCTTGGCTGTGATTCTGCAGGAAAAATGAAAACAAAAACAAGACCCCTTATTTTTAAGTGCACATCAGGCCATTTGGGGGCGGCACTTATTTCTGAACAACACACTGAGTAGCACGGCTTTGCATTTTGAACCCCCAGAATTAAGCCAGAGACTTTACATACGTGACCCCGTTGCCTTTTCACCGCAAGGTAAGTGCGGAGTCCCACCTTGCAGAGGAGAATGCCTAAGAGCCACTATGGTGTCGGAAGTTACATTTAGACGGAGGCTCAGGCAAACGCGAGTCAGTCGCCTCCGTGCACCGTCGCCTACTCCGCCGTCGGCGCCGTGACTTGGTGCAGGCGTTTGCAGCGTGAAGACCGTTGCCAAACCGTACCATTCGGATTGTGGGAGGGCAGCCTTTCCGTAATCCAGGTGCACGTGGGAGCGGGGTGCGTCCTGCAGAGGAGAAGGGGCGACCCCCGTCCTGGTTTGGGGCTTCAGCAAGACGACCTGAGGCCTCACCTTGAAGGCTCTCAACCCCTTTTTGTTAATTACGTGTTGACAAACACTGCAAAGCCTTCCTAAATGAGTTTATAATTCCGGAAGGTCACATTTCTTGGGAAAAAGGTTCATAACCTAAATAAAAACCGAAAGGAGAATCTACACTCCGTTCTGCTTCAGAAAGGAGCAAAAGCACAGGAAGGTCGGTTGTCTTCCGAATCATCTCGAAACATGGCGGGCGACGGGAGAGGGGGCAGCAAATCGTACAGGTGGCTGCACTTAGGATGATTCGTACATCAATCGGAATAATTTAATACTGTTCACCCCTTGGGAACATGACTCACACAAGGCTCCTCCACGCGTCGCCAGTCTCCCAGACCCCGCGCCTGCCTCTTGCTGTGGCTCCAAAAATAATAAATTGCCTCACATTTCCCAGACCCACCGTGCGGTTTCTGACCCCCTCTACCTGCCCACCTGCCCAAGCAAGGCTAATCCTTGTTCTTTGCATATCTGGGCCCCAGTGTTAACATCGTTTTTTTTTTAATTAATCAAACGCAAGCCTCCCAATTAGCATGGCACTTCTTTCTTGTAAGGCTACCACTAATTAACATATTTAAAAGGTCCGTACAGAGGCTGCATTGAATCGGTTCAGTGGGTACTTCCTTTGGTATTTGATAAATGGAACTTATCCCAGAACTATTTAGTATTTGTGGGTCTCAGTCCCAAACAGAGTGTATTCCTGGAGCCTGTAAATCATGTCGTGTGATGGGCAAGCCTCTAAAGCAACAGGTGAACCTCCCCGGCTTCCTCCACGGGCAACAGCTGAGAATGTGGCTCCCAAAGCAGCGGAGACGTATCCTTTCTAGTAAGGACTGAATGTGGCTCTTACATTGAAGCCAATATTCCTGTGTTTCTGCCCCCCACCCCCCATGGGAAGGGAAGATTTTAGTTATTTTGAGTCATTGCCCTTATAAAGGATTGTAGCTTATCAGCTCACAGAAAGTGATGTGCTTTGGTGTTCTGTTTTGTTTTGGCAAATGTCAGTAAATTGACATGAAGATTTGTGTGTCATCCTCAGTAATCTGGTTCTTCTCAATATGAAAACCTGGGCTTTTTATCTAGCTTATTGAGAGGTGTGATTGAGATTTAATAAACTGCGCACATTTAACGTGTATCATCTGCCAAGCTGTGACACCGGACCACCTTCCTAAAACCTTCACCACGACCAACATAGCACACATAGCCGTCATTCCGAGAAGTGTACTCATGTCCTTTGGTGAGCTGTCCCTCCCAGGCCCCCCTCCTGTCCCCAAATAACCACTGAGCTGCTTCCTGTCACTACAGATTTGTTTGCATTTCCTAAACTTTATATAAATGGAATCATTTCATATATACTTTTTTCTGTCTGACTTCTTTCATTCAGCATAACTATTTCCAGGTTTCTCCATATTACTGTGTGTATTAATAGTTCCTTCCTTTCTATGGCTGATGAGTAGTCTGTGACATGAATCTGCTACAGCTTGCTTATCCACTCAACATATTGACGGGCATTGGGGTCATATCTAGGGTTTTTGATTTGTTTTGTTCTACTATTACAATTAAAGCTGGTCTGAATATCCGTGTATGAGTCTTTGCATCGATTCAGGTTTTCCTATCTCTCGGTAAAGACATAGGTGTGAAATGGCTGTGTCGTATGGTAGACACATGTTCAACATTTTAAGAGACTGCCAGACTTTTTAAAAGTGATTTCATTTTTTTTTTTACCTTCTTGCTGGTCGTAGGGGTTCCGTTTGCTCTCCATCCTCACCAGTACTTGGTGCAGTCAGATTCATTTTAGTCACCCTAGTGGGGTAGATGGCGCCATCTCACTGAGGTGTGGATTTGCATTTCTGTAAGGACCCATGATGTTGAGCCTATTTTCATGTGCTTATTTGCCATCCATATATCTTCATTGGTGAGATGTCTATTCAGATATTTTCCCATCCTTCAATTTCGTTGTTTCTTATTGTCAACTTTTGGAAGTTCTTAGTATATTCGGGGGATAAGGTCTTTATCAGATCTAGGCTTTGCAAGGATTTTCTTCTAGCGGCTCATCTTCTCATTTTTTGAACATTGTCTTTTTTTTCTCTCTCTTTTTTTTTAATGTTTTATTTATTTCTAGAAGAGAGAGAGAGAGACAGCGTGAGCAGGGGAGGGTCAGAGAGAGAGGGAGTCACAGACTGAAACAGGCTCCAGGCTCTGAGCTGGCAGTCAGCACAGAGCCCGACGCGGGGCTCGAACCCACGAACCGCAAGATCATGACCTCAGCGAAGGTTGGACGCTTAACCGACTAAGCCACCCAGGCGCCCCTGAACATTGTCTTTTGAAGAGCAGTCTTAAATCTTGATGAAATCCAGTTTATCGAGGTTGTTTTATAGGTTGAGGCTTCAATGTTGTAGCCAGGGAAGTTTTGAGTAACTGAATGTCACAAGTTGTGTTTTATTCCAAAATTTTTATAGTTGTAGAGTTTACATTGGGGTCCATGGTTCATTTGGAGTTATGTTTATATATAGTGTGAGTAGTTCTTGTTGTTGCTGTTAATGAACACAAACTTTTCCAGCAACGTTATTTGAAAACCCATTCTTTTTGGTAAAATATTTTTTAATACAAAAGTAGGACATTTGTAAAATACAGAAGAATATAAAACCTATATCTTGCTAATGTTTAAAAATAAATTACCTAGATACATTTAGGGATATTATGGGGGGAGCAGTTCTAACTGTTTAAGAGTCTACTTTACAAGATTGGAATCATAGTATATTCTCTGTCTTGCTTTTTAAATGCATCATATCAGTGTTTTTCCTGTGTGATTTAATATTCTTTAAGTGCCTTGTTTTTAATGGCTACATAGTTATTCTGTCACATAGACATATACTTTACCCCTTTTATTAGACATTATCAATTTTTATTCTTAAAATATACTTTGAGCATGCTTACACTTAAATCTTTGTCTCTCACCTTTCTTTTTTTTTTTTTTTGCTTACATTTTTAGAAACGATTCACAAGTTCAGCATATATGAATATTTAAAAGGCTTTGATTACATATTCCCACAGTGTAGTCCAGAAAATGTTAATGGTCTACACTCCCACCAGCAATTACTAAGAAAGTTAATCCTTATGGCAAACTTTGCTTGTTTTCTTTCTTTCTTTTTTTTAATATTTTTATTTATTTCTAGGAGAGAGAGAGAGACAGTGTGAGCAGAGGAGGGTCAGAGAGAGAGGGAGACACAGACTCTGAAATAGGCTCCAGGCCCCGAGCTGGCAGTCAGCACAGAGCCCGATGCGAGGCTCGAACCCACAAACCGCGAGATCATGACCTAAGCGAAAGTCGGATGCTTAACCGACTAAGCCACCCAGGCGCCCCCTTTGCTTGTTTTCTAAAAGCATCAGGGATGCTGAGCGCCTGGGTCACTCAGTCAGTTAAGCGTCCGACTTCAGCTCAGGTCATGATCTCGTGGTTCACGTGTTCAAGCCCTGCATCGGGCTCTGTGCTGACAGCTCAGAGCCAGGAGCCTGCTTCGGATTCTGTGTCTCTCTCCTTCTCTCTCTCTGCCCCTCCCCAGCTAGTGCTCGCTCGCTTGCCCTCTCTCTCTCTCTCAAAAATAAACATTAAAATAAGTTTTTAAAAAAGAAGAAGCCCCTCTTCTCATCTGAGACAAACATCTCTCCATTTTCTCGGGCCCCCATTTGTTTTGTTCTTCCTGCGTCTTTTNCAGCCTTTCTCGTCTCTTCCAGTGCAAAGCTCTTTGGAAGAGAGCATCCTTTTGCTGGCAGTCATTTCCTTCTTGCTCAATTGGCCATCCACGTGGGGGTGTTTCTCCTTCCCCCTCCTTCCCCACCCTTCCCCTCCCTCCCACGCCACCCCCACAGCCTTTCTTGCTGAGGTGTGGTGTCTTCATGCCTACGTGGTGAGCTACATTCTTAGTAGCTTCGTCTTTTGGGGGGGGGGTGCCACCTTTTTCTTCCTTCTCTGCCCATCACCTCTTTAAATTTCCTTGTTTTGTCTTAAAGCGGCAGTCTCTAGGCACCGACTCGAGTTCATCAGTAACGTGGTGTGAGTGTGTCTGTGTAAGAGTGAGCTGCACAGCCCTGCCCCTCCTTACCTCCTTCGTTACTGTGGTCAGGCACTTAAGGGCTTGTCCGCCCTCTTCTAGAAAATGCCTGTTTGTGCTGGTTTTCAGCTCTCTGCTTAGACTTCTCCAGCACCCGCGGCTGTGTCTCCTGTGCACACACATGCCCTGTACTTTCTCACTTCCCTTCTTTTTCCTCTCTTCTCCCCCCGCCCCCACCTCTCCGAGTACTTGTTCTCAGTGTCTCGTAACTGCCCCAGTTGTCGTTGGTAGTACGTGAGTGTACGATGTCCCAGCCACTCAGGATTTAGTGCACTTCTCTCGTTAGATTCTTTACAGTGTCCATAAACCATACTGCACTCCAGCCGGGGCAGCATCTTAGCATATGTAATAAGCCGTGCTTCTAATCCAGGAATTCTGGCCGACTGGCATGCCCTACTCCCCACCCCTCACCCCCTTTCCTTATTGTACATTCTCGAAGGTTAACAATCACCCGAACTCTATTGTATGCTTTTCCTTTTCTGAGCCTCTTTGGTCCTTGTTTATACTATATAAACTATTGATTCATCCCTCTAATACCGCCTTCTGGCAGCTTTTATTTTGATTAGCAGTCACATGGCTTCCCTTGACATAAGGTATCTACCCCGTGGCCGCAGCTACCTTGTACACTCGAACAGGGGCCATGCTGCCTGCAGCCCAGCGATTTCAGATAGATGCCGTATGCCATGGGTTGTTGGTAACATTTATTGCATCAGTGTCGGTTGTTTATCTTAACAATTGGTGGCCACGTATGCTTGAGCGGTGACTCTGTAGCTGGGAGAAATGAAGCAGGTGATTTGTGCATAGAGCTCCTGGCGACCCTTCTCTCTCAGTTAACGCCCTTGGCGGTGGGTCTTCGTTACCTGTACCGACAGAGCCAAGTCGTGGGTCATCCGATACCTTGAGTGCTTTGGAACACTTTTTGGTGTTTCTTTGTGTGTTCTTGAAGACGGACTTGCCACCTGCGAACTCACTTTAAGGCAAATAATGGCCTCCTCGTAAAGACATGCTCAGGACCTGCGCGATTCTCTGTCTCCTTACTCTGTCTCTCCTTTGGGGCATTTCCGGTTCTCACCCTCACCTGTGGACCCATCTCCGGAGGGGAACACTCGTGGGCAATGTTTCTCCATCAGCTGTTGTTTAGGAAAACCTCAAAGGTACTTCTGAAAACCGTATAGAGAAAATGTGGATGTATCTGAAATATAAATGAGGGAAATAAGTGGCAATTTTGAGAAATGGTGGTAAACTGGGAATAATATTTGACTGAATAAAAACATGAACAATCTAGATAACTTGTGATTCGGGGGAAACCTATAAATCCAGGCATAGTGAGTTATTTACTTTTCCCTTTTCAGTGTACTGTAAATTAATTTGTTTCGCATTTGTTTCTAACAGGAATTGAGCTAGATTTTCCGATACAGCGTGAAAGTATGATAATGAACAAAAACCAATTTGGTTCCTATGCCGTTAACCAGATTGGGTCTGACTTTTGGAATTTCAAACTAACTCTTCTTTTCTTTTTAGGTTGCCTCTTGGTGCTGCATTGGCCGTATTTGGCACCCAGAATGCTTCATTCTGTGATGGTCTATTAATAAGGTTACCTTGTACAGTTTGGAGCAGGGCCTCAGGTAGGTGGCTTTTATCATTATATGGCATGGCTTTCAAAGTGACCCATTATTGCGGTTTTTAAATAACTGAAGACGTCGTATTAAAAGCTTTGAAAAGCATGCCACATAATAAGCATGCCACTTACTATTTTAAGGGCTATCAATACGTATTGTATTCAGCAGGACTTTATTAATAGTTATAGTCTAATGGAAGGATTGGAATACTGGCAATGAGCAGTCTTCCTTTGTGCACAAATTGCATAGCTGCTGTAAAAGCTTATTTGCTCATCTTCCCCAAATAGCCTGCAGATGAACTCTTAAGCTCTCCTTTCTCTGAATCTTGCTCGAAGAGATAGACTCGCCCACTGTCACCACTCTGTCTCCTGGCTGTCCACTGGGAGGGATCTGATTCACGACGGGCCGGTGGGGAGGGCTGCTGCCTCTGCTTGTGGGGAGGGGGCAGGTGCTAGGCTGAGGGACCCAGTGGGACAAAAGCAATTCGCTAGCCTGGTTGGGAAGGGGACACACCCAGGCATCTAGATTTCCCGGCCTGCAGGTGCAGCTCGGTGGCACAGCATCAAGGTGTAGCGGTACTTGGACATCCAGGCACCCGTGGGTGTGGTACCAGGTAAGTCTGTCAGCAGCACCCCCTATGCAGGGTTGGGGGCTAGAGGCCAGGCCCCTCAGCCCTAGGAGAGGTAGATGATAAAAACAAAGGTGGTTGCGCCAGGTGCCAGAGGATGGGCCCAAGGTCATGAACTCCGCTGAGGGCAGGCAGGGGCCTGGTTCTGGGAAGGATGACGCAGGCCGAGAGCCAGGCAGGGTCCCACGGTATATGTGAACAGAGCTTTCGCATCCAGTAAAAGGTGCATAGATTAATCTGGCTGAGATCCCTAATCACAATATTCTGTGAAGAATTAAAAATCCAGCTAGCTACCATATTGTTTTGAGTCATTTGTATGTGTGTATAGTCCATTTTTTAGATATATGAGAAGATGTTCATAGTTTTGAGTGTTACGGGTTGTGGATTTTTCTTTCCCTTTTCTCCTTCATTGTCGTTTTTATTTATTTTTTATTTTTTTGATGTTTTATTGATTTTTGAGACATAGAGCATGAGCGGGGTAGGGGCAGAGAGAGAGGGAGACACAGAATCCTAAGCAGGCTCCAGGCTCTGAGCTGTCAGCACAGAGCCCCACGCCAGGCTTGAACTCACGAACTATGAGATCATGACCTGAGCAGAAGTCAGAGACCCCTAACCAACTGAGCCACCCAGGTGCCCCTCGTTTTCTTTTTTTTTTTTTTTTTAATTTCTGAGAGAGAGAGAGAGAGAGAGAGACAGCATGAGCAGGGGAGGGTCAGAGAGGGAGGGAGACACAGAATCTAAAACATGCTCCAGTCTCTGAGCTGTCAGCACAGAGCCTGACGCGGGGCTTGAACCCACGAACCATGAGATCATGACCTGAGTCGAAGTTGGACACTTAACCAACTGAGCCACCCAGGCGCCCCATCTCGTTGTCATTTTTAACCTAGTTTTTGTTGAAACTGTTTTAGCAGCCAGAAAAAAAGTAAAAATGTTTTTTATTACTTTTCCTTAGCCAACGACATTTATGTAGATCTTCCCCGTTTTGATTTCTCTTGTATCCATAATCCCTCAGACATTTTCTCTGATATTTTCAAAGTCCTCCTCACATTTCAATTTCACATGAAGAACATCCTCTTTAAAGACTCTGAATTTCACTTTGTTCCCTTTTCTCTCCTACAAAACATCATTGGCTGTTTCCAAACAATAAATCGTAATCAACACGGGTTGCATGTGCTTATGAAGCTATGGGATAGAATGTTTGAAAGCAGAGATATTCTGAGAATGCAGGCTGACTGAGCACTACCCAGGCGTGTCTCTGCAGTGCCTTACGGGTCACCTGCCCGTCCCCGACTCCAGCGCCCCCTGACAGAAACAGGAGGGACCCCCAGGCGGTTGTGGTCCCCTGAGTCCCCTTCCACCCCTCTGCCAAAACAAACTAACCGCTTCATTCTACAAGCTGTCTTCCGAGCTTGCTTTACGCGGATCCAAAATTTCAGAAACATCAAAACATGTTGACCTGCTTGTTTTGATTCCTGAAATTCCTCATCAGAAGTATGGTTACATTCAACAAATATTTATCAAGCATGTACTATAAGCCAGAACACTGACCAGGTGCTGGGGGTATAAGGATGAATAATAGTCCCCCCGCAGATGAATTTAGGGTCCCCGGGGGAGAGGCAAGCAATTTCAAGAAGAGCTTTACAGTGTATAGGTGTAAAAGGCTCCAAGAGGTAAAGTTGGGAAGTTCATTCTCGCTCACATAAAATCAGTCAAGGAATGTAATTATCAAGTCTCTTCTGATTGTGATCGCCAGGGTGGCGCACGTGTCCTCTGGAGGTGGAGGACAGAGCAGCCGTCCCCAACTTGACCATTTTGCCTAGACCTGATGCTATTTACTCAGTTATATAGAAATCTATACATGTGGCTGTTTCCAGAAGTGGTCGTGTCCGGGACAGCCACACGGGCATAACTTAGGAAGTAATGACACACTCAGAGCCTCACCTGGATGTGGGCTCTGTTTCCGTGACACAGTTTAGGGCTGCTCAAGACTTTGCACGCACACTTAACAACCTTCGTACCTCTTCGTAGCCCGTAGCACGAGCCTGTATTGAAAATGCACTTGACTTTGAGATGGCTTCAAATGAATTCTCTGCATGAGCTCTTGTAACTACATAAAGCTCTCTTTCCATCACACCTGCTCCTACGTGTACTGTGTCTGCCTTCCCGCTGGCATTTGTGGAAGGATTCAGTACCAGTGCCTGGACACTTCAGACCTGAAACCTGTCGGACACTGTTTGTAACTTCGTAGCATCAGACAGTTAGCCATAAATGAATGGAGGCCTGGTCTCCGAATGTCGGGGGCCCATCAGTGTCAACGTTTTTAGAGTTGATATCAAGCCTTTTTTGTTGTAGCCCCGGGAATGTAAGAATAAGAACAAAAACCCCCTCACAGTTTATGAGATAGACAGTTTTTGGATGGGGCTGACCTGATAGTTACCTACTTTATACCTAGCCAGAGGACCGATATTCTGGAAATGTTTGATACCCCAAAATAAAAAAAAAAAAAAACAGGAAAACCTCTATAAACAGTTTTGATGAAGCAATCTTCCTTTGTAGGCAGATGTCATTGTGATTCTTTGCTTTCTCAGGCACCAGTGATTCCCTTGTGCACAATTGCCCTCTCATTTCCTGTTTGCAAATAAGGACTAAAACTGCCCTTTGTGAAAAAGATGGAAATACCTCATATACCATCCATGTGTATTTTTTTTTTTTTGACGTTTATTTATATTTGCGAGAGAGACCGAGCATGAGCAGGGGAGGGACAGAGAGAGAGGGAGACACAGAATCCGAAGCAGGCTCCAGGCTCTGAGCTGTCAGCACAGAGCCGATGCGGGCCTCAAACGCACGAGATCATGACCTGAGCCGAAGTCAGATGCCCAACCGACTAAGCTGCCCCGTTTTATTTGGATGAGAATATACAATCTCAGGGAAGACTCCTCCACATACTAGGAAAACGAAATGCTGACTTCTACGTTATAGATCATTAAAAGAGAGCTTTTAAAAGAAGAAAAAAAATTTTAACATGACATTTATGTTCTATAAAATCAATAACCAGTGAAAATCTTTCAGAATTGGAAGATAAAATTTACTTGAATATTCCATCTTCATCAGATTGTCTGTTCCTTCTCTCTGGATACTCTAGAAAATGTAATAAACAGCCGTTCTCGGGTTCAAGGTGGCCCAAAAAGGAGCATCCTGATTATACCGAGAGAGAACCGATGTTGGAATTGTTTGGTTCCACTTTGGAATTGGTTGGACTTTTTTCCATTGCTCCTTATAAACAAATAGGTCTGCTTTTTCCCTTCACTTCTCTGTTAGCTTTTACTGTTTGTTTTTTAAATATAAGGCTTTCTACATACCAGTGAGGCTAAATTTTCTGGTAAGTTTCAAAAGGGTTGTGTTAGAACTACATTTTAATGGATTGCTCCAAGTATGAAGTTTGTTATTTGAGTACTCATAGCTCAGGTGGGTCAGGCTCTATCCCGGCTCTTTGCAATGTCTCCTGCCTCCCAGTGGGGACACCTCTGCTCCTTTCTGTCCTCTGGGCCATCAATAGCCTCCTCTGACCATCTAACCACCCGCTCCTCCCCCCCTTACCCCGCCCCCCATCCTTCCTGCTGCAGGTACAGGTACGCATACTGGGCATGTTTTCACTCCAGAAACTCTTACTGGGAATGGGGACTGGATTGATACTATATCTACTTGTACCGCTTCCTTAGCAATGGATCAATCAGAGAAGGCTTTTTTCGGAAACAAAACATTTTAGGTAGTTCTTATTACAGTTGCTGTTGTTTTAATCCAAGACTTTACAAATAGCTGCTAAGTTTCAAAAATACCTTTCTAGTGGCTTTTTTTGTTTACTGGTCCAAATCGTAACTGTACTGTATTATTTTTTACTTGAACAGCGATACGTATATTCTGTCCTATGTCTGTTATGGTGATCGAGCAAGCCTATAGTTCATTTTGATGCTGGAAAGCATGTGCCCTGCTTTAATTATTTTCATTCATTCAAAAAAATGTTTACTTTTATGGGAAACAGCAGTCAATAACACTGACACAGCTCCTGCCCCAATGTTGCGTACAGTCTATTCTTAATAGTCTTAGATTTTTATAGTTGCAAGATACATTTTTCCTTTTCTTATTCATTAATAGATTTTACAGACTTACAGAAATTGAACGCTGTAAAAATTTCCACATTACATTCACAGTCAAAAAAATGTTCTAAGTATGCCATCGCCCTTAGTTCAAGATGGGTCCTCAGTTATGTTATCTTGTTAATTTCTGTCACATTATCCAAAGTTCCGTTCTGTACACGTAAGTTGAAGTGTTAGCTATTGGTAAGTTTCCTTTTGCAAGCTTCCTATCTATATGAAAAACATGTTTTAAGCAAATGTCATTGTTTACTAATGGTGTTTAACGATTGACATATGAGAGAATAAATAAAGCTGATTATCGATGGCATTTACCCTTAATTACCAAAGTATATGTTTGACTTTTAACTTAAATATGAAAGAAACTATTGATGCAGGTAAGTGTTGTAAAAATTCACAGCTGTTAGACAAATGACAATCAGAACTGCGGAATTTAAAAGCACAGACACAGTTTCAACACAGAGCTGTTCCGCCAGCGTCCTCAGAGGAATCTGTTTCAGTGGACCCTCTCCTGTATGATTCATTTTTGCTTCTTATGTTTCCGCATGAGTCACTGTTTTAGAATGTAAAACATAGGAAGATGAACATGTGTGTGTGCACGCACACACAGGGTTCCCGTTAATTACTATTTTTATGTATGCAAGTTGCCCTAGAAAAAAATGTGTTCCTTGTATGAGCAAACACTGGAAAGGCGTTCTCAAGTGCTGTTTTCTCAGGACGATTGGAAACGGGTAGATGTCCGTTTTCTACCTTGCTTCCCAATTCTTAGATCCAGGCAAAGAAGAATTGTGATCCGTTGAAGAGCATGATGGCCGCTCTTTGACACATAAAAATGAAAGAAAGGAGTATAAATCTTGTTGCAGACTTTTCAGAACAGTAGTTAACAAAGTCTTTCTTATTCCTGTAAAAAAAGAGCCCAGAAGTCATTTTAGTTGTTGTTTTAGTTAGGATTACATAACTGTGAACTGTATATTTTTTAATGCTTATTTTATCACGCTCAGTAATAATGAACTCTAACCAGCTCCTGGTTTCCTTTGTTTGAGGAAATAATTAGCAGCCCTTTGAAATTACTGGGTCATTCCTACGAGCCCAAAATAGACTGAATTTAAGGAAATTAACTGTGACTTTGGAATTATGTTTTGTTATAAAATGAATGAAAATGATGGCTTTATTATTTTATTTCAGACTGTAAAATATGTAATATTTTGAAATACCAATATTTCAAATCGAGATTCAGATTTTAAACTGTATTGAACTATTTCACCTCTAAAGGGTTTTCATTATAAATACCATTGAAGAATAAGCATCCATGAAATTTTTATGAATGTATTTGAAATGCAGTGAAATTTCTACTGGACAGGAAAAATACCTAGATGTCTTGTTTACTGGTCGGCTTTGGTTTTACATTTTTCCCTACCCAGATCACCGTCCACCCTGATAGGTATGCTGTTGTTATTTCAACCGTTCTTTAAATGGCTTAAAATTTACTTGGAAAACCACCTTTATTAAAAGGAACGAAGTCTTATATTTGTGTCCTTTGGGGTATCATTCTGGCAGCTCCGACAGGGAGAATGGGCACTGTCCGATGGTCTTATCTTTTAAATGTAACGACAGGATTTGTCCACCTGCAAATTCATTGGCCAACCCAACCTCCTCCTGGAATGCGGTCCTGTAAGAGTGAAAAAGGAATTTTAGGGCTTACGCCCCTTCAGAATATTCAGCCTCTAGGAGCCTCTCCCCTTAAAATGGCAGTGATGCTAAATCCACCTCTCAGGTCCACTGAAACCCAGGGAGGTCACAGAGATGAAAACACTCTACACTTGTCAGGTATTTCTATTATGAAAATAACATAATACACAAACCAGGCTTTCCTGTGCTTAACGACCCTCCCAAAACCTCAGTATGTGCCCCGGGCAAGTAAGTATTTACAAAGTCAATTTTATTATTTTGCAATTTCGATGTGCAGCATTCGGTGCTTCCATTTATGCATGTCCTGTGCTTTACAAAAGAATGGAACGTCTGCTTTCACTTTTTAAAGATCTTTTATTAGTCAGAATTTTTATTTTTCTTACTTTTTTAAAACTGTAAGAATCATGCTGCTTTCAAAAATGCCCTTAGTATTTTTGTAATGATGCTTGAATGTCCTCTAGCAAATATTTTATTCACACATCAAATTTTTAAAGGTATAAAAATTTGATTTCAGGGGAAATTCATTAGATTCGTGTTTGGAACGTTAGGTAAAATTATCTTCACTTAACTTGTCATTAGTGAATCCTTTCATTACTGTATTTTAACTGTTTGATTTCTCTTACCCCTCTCGTGTTCTTACAATCACGATTTCTGAGCATTCGCCTTTAAAACATTCAGAGCTTATTAATCTCTCTGTGCCCTGTAGTCTCTACAATGGATAATCCTTGTTTTTTCTCTGCCTTTTGACCATTCTTTTCACATTTACTTGTACAATCAAGAATTGTTAACAGATTTGTTTTCTACGCATGTCCTTGGTTTACTGAAGATCATGCTGATAGGCATTTTGTAAAGAGACTTTGAAGATCTTTCAACAGTGATCTTTGAAAACCCAGTGATGCTTCGTTCCTGATACCCCTCCCCCCCCGCACACCTGTATATAACTCCCCCTGCATGCTTTTGAAATCCAAAGAGCACAGAGTTATTGCTACATTCAGCCATCCTTTGCAGCATTCCGAGAAATGGGCAGGTGTTGCAGGTGACGGAAGCGTAGCTCAGAGAAGCCCACAGGTGTGTGCAGTGGGGGCACACGAGGCACTGGCTTTCTGTGGTGACGTTCCGGATGCATGGACTTCGTCTCTGCCGTGCTATTATTAAGCTTCATGAAATGTTGACCGGTTTGGTTTGCAAAGAGTAACTCTACTATCCATTTCTCTCAGTAGGCAAGTTAGATTAAAAAAAAATTAAATTGAATTTGGGAAAGAAGTGGGGAGTCATTCAGCATCACAAAATGCCATTTGTATAGGTAACGCTACTTTACTTTTCGTTTCTGCATTTATTTGGTCATGTAAACGTGCTTAGAACTAATACAAATTTGCAACTGGTGAAACGTAATGCATGACTTGTCAGCAGAGTCTGGAATGTGAGCATGTGCCACGAAATTGCAATTCTTTTGCTCTTTGTGTTCTGTCATTTACATCCCAGTCCCATTGAGAGTGTAGTCCATTCTTATTTTTTATTCCATAGATTGGCCAAAATGGGAAGGACTGGATTCCGCTCTCTTCCACGAAGAGTCAATGGGACTGGCTAAGATCAAGGTCTGAGGCATTTTCCACCTGTCATCAGGTAGGCACTGAACAAGAATCCCTCTAGTTCTCTGCATGTCTCTTGAAAGTATTGGATTGATATGCATATTATGAATGTGGACTTGTATTCGATGTTGAGCTCACAACCTTATAGTATCTATAGTTTTAACTGCACCTGTAAGTAATCTGAGTTTTGTAATATATTGAGATGAAAAGATATTATTAGCCGTGAAAAATTTTCAGCTGGTCTTAGAAAAGTGTAATATTTGAAATCCGCAGTTCTTCATTGCTCAGTATGTATAGTTCTGCGACCATAAAAGTCATGATTAGGAATAGTTGTAGAAGGGTAAGTACATCCAAACATAAAATCCATTTGTTACTCCCTATTGAGTATCACCAACTTGAATATAATCAGTGTTCGTGTATTGTTTCATGGTCTACTTCTAATACTTTTTTTTTTATTAACTTAGAAGCTGTCATTTTTTTCTCTACTGAACTTCTCTGCCCCTTATGTTTGGACCTCTTGACACATCGGTGACAAATATGACCAGACTTTGAAATATTTTCCGATGCTAGTTATATACCGGGACTCCGATACTTAGCATTCTGTGCCAATGTTACAGTTGAAAACCTTAGCAGCTCGTTTCCCAAAATGCTCTAAATAGGTGCATGAAAGCATGATGTTAGGAAATGGGATGGTCAGAATTACTCTTTTTTCCTGCCTTGGCATAGTGCTTTCTACCGATTGACAGTGTTGTTGCTGGTCGCGGCAGGACAGCTGTCTAGATATTTCTCAGAGACAGAGAGAGGGAGAGAGAAGCTATCTCTTGAATGAGAATATAACAGGAAAAGAACGACTCCCGGAGACAGAAACTCTAAAACGGGGGAGGAGTGTATCGTGTTAGCATTAGTGACGTCACATGGGCTAACTGTGTTAATGTCACTTTCAAACAGCAGAGAGATATAGACAGTTTGCCCAGCTTGAAGGAAGGCCTCGGTTGTATCTTCCTGCTGATGAAGAAAGTATAAACGAAGCAAACACTGTGTAACTTACCCACAGGCTTTACATTTTAATCAAATGAGCCCTGTTTTGCCTATTGAGGGGCAGCCTCTCCATTACAATACAATGGGATCTAGCGTAATATACACTTAGTTTTATGGAAATGAGATTAAAGTTAGAGCCCCTGCAGAAATATAACTGGAATCTACAGGAGTCGGTATTAGACATCTAACCCATGAAGGCAAATGAGTCTGATGGCAAAACCCAAAGGGTGTAAAGAAACTGGCTTTCATTTCTTTTGAAATACATTATAGCATGAAAACTCCAGTTGATCAGTAGTTGATGACAGTCATTTGGCCACGTTCAGTTTTCACTTTACAAAGCAGATATTTTTTTAAAAGAGGTTGTAGCTGTCATCATTTCTGTGTCTCTTAAAAGTGAGTTGTCAGCCTGGCACCAGGAACCTGAGGAATCCTTTAACTCTTCTGTATCAGGTGGCTCTTTGGGGAGTTGGTTTCTTACTCTGAGAAACACAGCTGATAATATTTACTGCCTCTTGTCCATGAATTTTCAAAGGCTTCAACCAATTTAAAATTGTTTAAGTAGACATGCTCTTTGCCGTACGATGTGTACATTTCCTCCTTCCTCACAGCACCCATAATGAATTGAAACTCTGACACACCTTTTACCCGAAACACCTCCATAACGATGGGTCCTTGTGTGGCTATTGCGCTCCCAGCCAGAGGTCTCACTGGTGTGCCACCCACGGGTTATAGGTGTGCCAGAGACTGATCCCCTCAGCGCTTGGGGGGGGCCTGGTGACTCTTGGCTCCTCTGCTAACCTCGGTGTGCCCAATGAACAGAACCCTTTCCTGTGGTGTGCAGAGAGGTGAGGAAGAGTACCTCAACCAAACCTTTCTTCCCCCTAGTGATAAGGAGCCGCGGACCTCACTCGCCTCAGAATAACTTCATCAGATGTTCTCATTTCAAGACGAGAAGTCATTTCTCCTCTTCCCTCTGTGTGGGGTATAAGGAGCAAACATGCACCCTGGATGGTGCCTTCGGCTCTCTCAGGTCTCCTGGGTCTGTATGAGACACTTCCTCTGTGGACTGAATGTCTCACAGGATGCCTAAAAGAGCTTCCCGTTGCTTATCTGTATTTCTCTGTAACACGGACTCTGACTAGACTTGGCTTTCACAGGCTAAAATGATTTTATTAATGTCAAAATACTTGTGGAAACATTTTTATGTTCCTAGTCAGATTTCTGTGGTCTAATCCCTTGTCGGAATGAGGCTTAATGATGCCACCTTTAGTGTCATGCTCTGACGCTTCCTGGGAGTTCCTGGAATCACTACTGCTTTCCCCGCGTATGATGTTGGTCAGGTAGGATTTCAGGGTGTGTGTGAACTGTTCATTCTGAGCAATGCGTTAATCCGTGTTTTGCAAATGTAAAGAAACCTACAGATATTACATTAGACCAGCTGAATCCATGTTATGGTTTCTTCTTGAATTCAAAAGCATCACGTAGCAAGTAAAAGCTTTTAAAAATTAAAATTTAGTTACAAACTAGTTGTTTCTTATTTTTTTTTCCAGTCCCTTTTTGCTTTCTTTTACGACCACATGAAACTTGAGAAGCCACCTAAAGCTAAATCATTTAGTGGAGTTGGGCAGTTCCCAAGTGTCCAACAAGAAGGCCTGCTTTAGGCTGCGATGGCCACTGTCATTCCTGGTGATTTGTCAGAAGTAAGAGATACCCAGAAAGTCCCTTCAGGGAAACGTAAGCGTGGTGAAACCAAACCAAGAAAAAACTTCCCTTGCCAACTGTGTGACAAGGCCTTTAACAGTGTTGAGAAATTAAAGGTTCACTCCTACTCTCACACAGGAGAGAGGCCCTACAAGTGCATACAACAAGACTGCACCAAGGCCTTTGTTTCTAAGTACAAATTACAAAGGTACTAAACTCTATTTGTCTTTCAGATTATATTTTCTATTGTGTTGGCCGCTTGAAGCCGTTGTAAACGTATATATCTGTATACACATTCTTTAGCCGCTTTGCAGAGAGGAAATGTGACGTAGATTAGACGTTGGCTAGTTGTAGTTCTGAAGCCACATACTTTTACGTGTTAGTGTCTTTGGATTTTTTTTTTAATGCAATGCTTAATGAGAGTAGAATTTCCATATGTGCAAAGAAGTTAGCAGAAAAGGGTATGGACGTTGACGTGAGTATATTCAGTCTCGCTCATTTGCTTTTGTAGTAGTAGCTAAAAAGCAGCAAAGACTAACGTGGCGACTTGAAAGACTCGAGTCCTGCAGAGTTGAGGGGCAGTGACTGTCCTTGTAGCGCATGTTAAGTTAAAACGTGTCCATTATCAGGGAATTTCTGTTGTAGCTTCTGTTGTAGGAAGTAGTTTAGCTTCCGTGTGAAAAGTGAACACCCAGCACTTGTGTCGTGGTACTCACACAATATGTCTGTGTTTCAAGGCACATGGCTACTCATTCTCCTGAGAAAACCCACAAGTGTAATTATTGTGAGAAAATGTTTCACCGGAAAGATCACCTGAAGAACCACCTGCACACGCATGACCCTAACAAAGAGACGTTTAAGTGTGAAGAGTGTGGCAAGAACTACAACACCAAGCTCGGCTTCAAACGTCACCTGGCCTTGCACGCCGCCACCAGCGGTGACCTCACCTGCAAGGTCTGTCTGCAGACGTTCGAAAGCACCGGCGTGCTCCTGGAGCACCTGAAGTCCCACGCGGGCAAGTCGTCCGGCGGCGTGAAAGAGAAGAAGCACCAGTGTGAGCACTGCGACCGCCGCTTCTACACCCGGAAGGACGTCCGCAGACACATGGTGGTGCACACTGGAAGAAAGGACTTCCTCTGTCAGTACTGTGCACAGAGATTCGGGCGGAAGGATCACCTGACTCGTCACATGAAGAAGAGTCACAACCAGGAACTCCTGAAGGTCAAAACAGAACCGGTGGACTTTCTGGATCCATTTACCTGCAATGTTTCTGTGCCTATTAAAGATGAGCTCCTCCCGGTGATGTCCTTACCTTCTAGTGAACTGTTGTCAAAGCCATTCACAAACACTTTGCAGTTAAACCTCTATAACACTCCGTTTCAGTCCATGCAGAGCTCGGGCCCCGGCCACCAGATGATCACGACTTTACCTTTGGGAATGACGTGCCCGATAGACATGGACGCTGTCCATCCTTCTCACCACCTTTCTTTCAAGTACCCGTTCAGTTCTACCTCATACGCGATTTCGATTCCTGAAAAAGAACAGCCACTAAAGGGGGAAATCGAGAGTTATCTGATGGAGCTGCAAGGTGGCGTGCCCTCTTCATCCCAGGATTCCCAGGCATCATCATCTAAACTAGGGCTGGATCCTCAGATCGGCTCCCTAGATGATGGTGCAGGGGACCTCTCCCTGTCCAAAAGCTCAATTTCCATCAGTGACCCCCTAAACACACCAGCCTTGGATTTTTCCCAGCTGTTTAATTTCATACCCTTAAATGGCCCTCCCTATAATCCTATATCAGTGGGGAGCCTTGGAATGAGCTATTCCCAAGAGGAAGCGCATTCTTCTGTGTCTCAGCTGCCCCCCCAGACCCAGGATCTTCAGGATCCTGCAAACACTATAGGTCTCAGCTCCCTGCACTCGCTGTCCGCAGCCTTCACGAGTAGCTTCAGCACAAGTACCACACTACCACGTTTCCATCAGGCTTTCCAGTAGGAGTCCAGGACGTGGACGGAATACAGAAATCTGTGTGTAGCCCTGCCTTAGGTGACCGTTTGTATTTTAGTGCCTACTTTAAAACAGCATAAAAATGTCCGCTTTTGTACAGTACCAATTTTCATTAAGCCAGTATGAAGTAGAAACGAGCTTTTATAAATGAGCTTTGGAACCGTTGGCGTTCAGTTCTGTTTACCTGGGTATTTTGTCCACACTCACTGCCAATTGTCCTGTTTGAAGACGATTTTTCCTCTAGGGAAGCCGTTCTTATTAGCGGTAAAGTCTTACGAGTCCCATGTCCAAATTACTTTTAGACCTTAAACTTTTCAGTTTTGTCAGATAACAATGGCTCTACGTTTCGACATTTGGCTCGTTAAAGAGTTTTGCAATAGGATGTAAATTTTCTAAAAAGTATACGAATAACCTGAGAGTTTTTAAATTTTTACTAGTCTCTAAATGGATTCATAAGCAAATGTTTCAAATGAGTTAAGAATCCAGTTTGGGGAGATAATAGATGTTTCTTTAGATATACCATAATTTCAGGTCAGTATATTTTGAAGACTTTGCTATTGTCTGGCTCAGATATTTGCTGTCTTTATTATGCACACGTAAGGAAAACAGAACCTAAACAGAAAGCACCAGTATTTATAGCAAAGAAAAAAAAAATAAAAACCACAACTCCTGGAAAGGTGGCACAGCATTCCACATTACTCAAGAGTTGGCCTTAAGTCAGTGCACGGGATAGATTTTGCCACATTTCAAAGTTGCTCTCTTTCCGATGGACTAGTGCTAGTCACATTATGGCACTGGGGGTCTTCAGAGTCAGTGTGTGGATAGATCCCCTTAATCCTTTCCACCTCTCGTGGCCAAAGGGTGGGTCAAGTGCAGCCAGCGGTTCTGTTTTCAGTGTCAGTCCACAGTTAGTCCAGAATCGAGAGCCATCGTGGAGCACGGGTGTTAGGTGCGTTGTATCCCAGAGTGGACTGTCTCTTCTTGGATGGTGGGATAGGCTGCTCAGAAGGAGGATATGTGATGGGAAACCCTCGGTTCCACTTGGGAACTTGTCCCAAGTCTAGGGATCGTGTCCCTTGTTGCCAGGGTTGGAAACTAGCCTGTTGAGGAGTAACATCAAGGCGTATCGCTTCCGTCACTTCTTGCTGAATTCAGTGCAGTTGTCTTTCCCATAAGAGCCCAGAGCAGAAAACAAAACGATAGCCCAACCCCCATGGTATCGTTCGCACTCATTGTTGCTTTATCTTTCCTTGCTATTTTCAGATGGAGACTTTCAAGTTCAGTGCATTAGAAAACTATTTGAGGGATGACCACAAAGTTTTAAGCGCCTAAAAATATATACAGTAAAACCCCACTTTTACACGGCTCTGAGAAATTGGGGGGTTGTTGCAAATCCGTTGAATCCATCTAGGGGGTGACACCAATGCGAAATAAGCGCTCTTAATGTGAAAGCAACGATCAAGAATAGTGTGTTCACTGAATGAAATAGTTACTGTGGGCTTTCCTCACAGTAGACAAAGCAGAATCGTTTTGAAGGTCACATTGTATTCTTCTAAGTATTGGTCAGGACATCCGCCTAAGAAACATATCTATTAAGCACTTGTTAACACCTTATTTGGGGACCCTGTCTGTTGGGGTGGGTAGGAGGGGGAAGGTTTATAGAAGAGTGTATATCTCTTTAAAAAAGAAAAAAAAGAAAGAAAAATATTTCTGAGCACTCATTAGCCCTATACGGAAGCTTCTTATTTTCATTTATAGGGCCAATTATCACTGCAGATTGCGATGTTTACCAAGAAGTTCTAAAAATGAGTGCAGATTACTGAATATAATACATTATTTAAAATATTTGGGAATAGTATAATTTGTGGAAAATGTAAATTGTAATAATGTAAATGGGGGTTTCACTATATATATTATACACACACACATATATCGCACTTCATAGAATCAGAGTTGCTCTCTTAAGGGAGCTTTGGCTCCTGATATTTTATCATGCTCCTATTTTTTTTTTTAAATTCTAGGAGCAGTAGTTTTTATACTTATGTATTTAAATTTTATTATTAAAAATTACATTTTATAAAAAGTGTGTTCCAAAGGCATTAAAATTATATATGTTAATAAGGAAATACATTTTAAATTTTTTCAAACTGCTCCTAAGCTTTTGATTAGGAGAATATTTGCTCTGAAAGTAGGCTTTTAGCTCTGCTTTATTACTGCTTCCTTTAGTTTCTATGAAACAGATTGCTTACTTAAATCACTAGTTGAATGATTAGTGTTCAATATTGCTTTAATCACCATTAAAAAAAAGGAAAAAGAAATTGGTGACAGAGCACAATAAATAGAAAACCTATTTTTAAGTAGACGTCACAAATACAATGTGAAAGCACTACTTTGTCTCAAATTTGCTTAAGGAGAAGTCAAGTTGATGACCTGAGACATTGGCCTCAGTGGGCCATATTTCACTGCTTAACAACAGTTAAAAAGGGAGTACCAGGATTTGTTCAACAAAGCATTTTGGAGATGGGGAATGGCGCCATATGCATATATATATTTTTTAGCCTAATTCTCGCCCTGTATGGAGTTCAGATACTTGGAGGCACATCTTTCAGGGCAGCAGGGTTAAAATTGTAGTCTTAATTTTCACGTGAACACCTCTCCGCCTGTTGCTGCCTCACAGACTTGAAATAACACTTTTGGAGGAAGAGGGACTTCAGCTCCTTTGTTTCTCAAATTGACTCTATTGGTCACTCACCCCTTTTTGAGAGAATCTCTGTTAAACATGAGGCAGCCTCACTTACTTTAATTGCACAAGGGTCTAACAAGGATGTGACACAGAACTGGCTCTTTTCTCTCTAGAAAAAAAAAAATTGGACATTGTTTTTACACCAACTGGGTGTGTTAAAAATAGTTATTGCCAATGCTGTTTTTCGCTCTCCCTGTGGCCAGAATCATCATCCTTGAAATTTTCTAGTAGTGCCTTTATTTTTTTTTAAAAAAGGGATTAAGTAAAAAATGTAAAAATATTTCAATTTCTTAGAATTTGGACCTCAGACAAGATATTGAACCTCATTCAGTTTGAACTTCCACACGCGTGGACAGATTGGATCCGCAGACACGAAAGCCTGCGTGTGGAAGGGTCTTGGCACCGTAAGCAATATTACCCACTGACGTGTGCAAGGGTCATCTTTACCGTGAAGCCATCACGGTTACGATCCGCATTTTAAACCCCTCTCGCCCACCCGTGCAGTCGCCAGAGCTCCGGCTGCCCTGGCCGATCCCACACTGCTCTTGGTGCGACTTTTTCGTCTCGTTTAGTGTTTCTTCCGAGCTGTGTATCTTCTGCCTGTTCGTCGCTTGTGCTTTATGAGTCATTTGTGGAATATAGTGATATATTGTGTTAATTGGGACAGTAGCGGTTTTTAAAAACCATATACTGACTGAAACATGAGCCAGAGCTGACTGCTTTATTAAGCTAATAATGAATGTTAAAGAGGACCTAATTCAGGATCGTTCATCTAGTAAGCAATACACGTATAGAGGCCAATATTTTTTTTAAAAAAAATAGAGCTTGGTCAAGGTCAACGTCTATACTACACATATTACAAGATATAGCACTTTCAAAACGAATCTAAACCTTTACAGAAACTTTCTTATAGGGTTATGCCTTTTATTTTAAGACTTATTATAATTTGTTTCAAGTGCCATTAGCTGATATATATGTAGGCCTTTGATATATAATACTTTGTGTTCAACAATGGTAGATGGTATTTTAAACAGGTACATTTTTACAGTGTTTTCTTATCAATTTGCTATATTGCACAGAATCTTTTCATAAGGTTTTACAATGGTTTATTTTTTTACAAGGTTTACGTGTCTCAAAACACACTGTCTTCCCAGTATGTAAATTTAAAAAATACCAGTTCACCCAAGTTGCTTCTAGCCTACTGAGATCCACGTGACATTGGAGGAGACCTTCGAAACAGCTAGTACTCTTCACTAGCAGTGGCGGGCTGTTGTCGCTGACAAACAGTGCCTAAGTGGACCCTGCCCTCCTTTTCTTACCGTGTGTCGGCAGCCATGCCTACACCGCAGAGTCTGGTGTGATCACACAGGTCCACGCGCGCCATGTTGTGCAGCTCTGTGCCGAAAACCCGCACAGAGCGCCCTTCTGATGGCACAAAACAGACCGATACCGCCAGTGTTGGTGAAGGCCTGCGTAGGCCACCACCCTTCGGCCCTCCTACATCATCACCCCTCTGAGGATGGGAAAGGCAGTGTCTTTTGATGAGTGATCTAGCTCTAGAAGTGCCACAGCCTTTGCTAGTGTATGAAACGCTCCCTCGTATAAGCTTCAGTGGTACCGACGAACCGGAATGAATGTTTATCTTCTCAGAAACACTCCTTCGGTATTATGTTGGGTCATGCTGCTATTGGAACTTGGGATACAACTCTTCATGGTGCTACAAACGTCTCTGTCTTGTTCAGTCGTATTTTTTTATCCATAGGAAAAGAATAAAAAGGACTCCATTAGGCGTAAAGGTGTACAATATATTTTTATACTGTGACTTAACTTGTCATGAACAAACTTTGACGCCACCCACCACAATGTATTCGCGTGCACTTGCAAAAGGAAATCTTGGATGTGCAGAATGTCACCGGAACAAACCCCGCTTTCGTCCACAAGGTGACTGGAACTCAAAGTGAAAAGTGGGCTTTGGAATATGGTGTGGAGTGAGGGACATGCTGTACGTTACTAACAGCCCTTTGAATTTAACAAAAACTGGGAATCCATTAGGAAATGGATTGCATCACGCCTGAGCACAAGCTGGACTTCTGGAATTGTACTTTTGGCCGAAGAAAAAGTGTCGGGACTAGTCCCCTAAAAATGTTCTCATGATAAAGGTTTGAGGCAAAATAGAAAAAGAAAAATCTGCATTCCAGGCTGAATTTTGTATATTTTTATTGCATTTAAAAAAATCGCTCTTCTGTGATATCGGGAAATCAAGTGGCTTATCATGTATATCGTGTACTTAAAATGTATTCACAAACTACTGTTGTATTTGTATAAAATATAGACAAAGATCGTATTTTTTGTGTGTGTATAAGCTCTGTAAAGTAGCAATCACATTATGAAGCTGCAGTGAAAACGACATTTTAAACATCCACATCCAAAGAAGCAGGCTATTTATTGCCCAGTTACCCAGATATAAAATATTACTTTGCTGCTAATTAAACAATAGTACTGCAGCTTTTTGTGGCCTACAGTGTTATGTTTGCTGTAAGAAAAAGATATGTGAACTCCACAAAATATATGAATAAAATTATAGAATGGCTTTAGATAATGTAGCCCTTCCTGAAGTTTTCATAGAGGATCAATTTCTACTTGGTATAACTTTTCTTCTTCACGTTGGATTTTCAAGAGCGTCTCCCGGGGTAAACATTAAGAGTCTAATAGCTGATTCGAGGACAATACTTTGTTGTTGAAAGGAAATGTAAAGTTTGGGGGGGCTGGGGGGCTGTNGTACCTTTAAAGGAAGGATAGAAATTGTAAATAAACAAAAAAAGTCGAAATATCATGCATCAAAACTTTAATCCAGGTGAGGATCCAGAGAACAAAGAATTCCCAAAAGGCCATTCGAATGTAGAGATCAGTAATGGTTCTTCTTCATGTGACGGAAGATTGGCATCGGCATCGAACACAAAGTGTCTGCCGGTTTTGGAGCTTCCCTGGGGGCTCTTTGTCTAAAATGTTGCTGAAAACCCTCCCTTGATGGTTAACTGGACCAAAACGCACACACCACTTCACCTAAAACGCATCCGTTACACAGTAATGCAGCTTCAGAAAGAGACAAATGATTGGAAGATCGGAATAATCTGAGCAGGAATCAATTGTAGAAATCACTTGTTCGAGATCTCCCAGCACCTCCTTCAGTGTGATGGGAAAAGTCCCTCTTTAACTTTGACATTCCTGCTTTAAGGCTCTCCTCCTACCTTCAGGGAGAGAAAGAAACGCAACCATGAGTTCCAATGCTGGCACCTCCTTTTCACATGCTTAATTCCAAAAGATCCGAGAGCGTTTCTTTGTTAACTTCACGTTAACACTAAATACATTTTTATTTAAATTCGTGCGTATGAACTATTTCACGGACAGTCGATCAAACGAGGATGATTTCCTTAGTTACAGTGTTTAGAAAAAGTATGTTTGGGATGAATTCACTTAAGGGGTAATCTCCCTAATGGGAAAGTAATCAGAAATGCAGTTTGTGTATCGCATCGTCGATCCAGTGGGGTTAAAAGACTTTTTCATTTGTGTTACCTGTTAAATGAAAAAGTTCATACCAATGGTTTACCATCGAGGGGAAGCAAAAGTTCAGTCCAGCTCTAGACTCACTTTTCCTTAAACATCTCCCCAGCAAAAGGCACCACTTTGTGCTAAGTCCCACGGGTATTCCAAAGAAATCAGCTTTATAAAAAGAAGGTGATTTCCTGATCAAAGCTCCGAGTGATCATGGCAGCATCATTGAATTGGGGAAAGCCTAACTATTGTATTGAGCCATACCCCGTTACCCTTTTTTGCAGATCAAAAATGGTCAAATATTGGCAGTTTCAGCCTAAAACTAAAACAAACAAACAAACAAATCCAGAATGTCTTGACTTCACCTGCACTCTATTCAACGCAGAGGTCAATAATCAATTTTTCTACTCAGAAGGGGTTTGATTCTTGGCCAATGTGAAGGTTAATTTTATGTGCCAACACGGCCAGCCCGTGGTACTCAGACTAGTTGTTGCTGTGGAGGTATTTTTTTTAGATGTCATTAACATCTATAATCAGTTCGCTTTAAAACAGACTACCCTCCATAATGGGGGTGGGCCTCATCTAATCAGTTGAAGGCCTTAAGGAGAAAACACTTGAGATTCTCCAGCAAGAGGGAATTCTGCCCCCAGGCTGCCTTGGGTCTCAGGCTGCAACAGCGCCGGACTTCCCTGGGTCTTGAGCCTGCTCCCCTGCCCTACACATTTTGGGCTCGTCAACTTCCATGATCACATGAGCCGATTTCTTAAATATTTATATGCACGCCCATTGGTTTGGCTTCTCTGGAGAACCCTGACTAATAACTCGTTTTAACTGTCGTTCTTTAGAGGTGCTGGTTTTACCTTGAAAGAAGTAGAAATCTTTTTATCTCTGGTAACAGCGTTCTGCCAGAGAACGTAAATTCCCAGGTTCTGAATGCTTTCGGAAAGAAACACCCAGAAGAACACCGTGCATCCTGGAGATTGCATGCATCAAGGGGTTCTCAGAATCTCCTTTTCCATACTGTTGTTTGGACCCCCATTATTGGCAATGAAAAGGGCGATTTTTCCTAATGAACAAGTTTCTTTTTAAATGTCAACAGGCTAACTCTGCTTTACTCAGTAGAAGCATACTTGAAATATAGCCCAATATTTATTATACCTGCACAAGTGGAAATATTCGTAAGTTGAATCTTTTCTGAAAACAGGCAGAGAGTCCATATATAATAATGCCTCAGTCAAGGAGTTCTGAGAGCTCCTCACATACGCTATGGAATTTTCTGTTTTATACTAGAATTTTGGCAAAGGTTTAACTTCTATTTGTAATTGGAGCTCTTTAATATTTTTTCTGGAGGGAGGAGCTTTCAAAGTGGCGTCAGAGCATTCAGTAACCTTATTGGAATGATGCTGGTAAACGGCGTGTTTTGAAAAATACACAGTTGATCTCCTATTAGCATTCACACACCTCTGGTGACATTTATAGGAAGACTCCTAGAACCAGATTTTCATGGCCTAGGAATGTTCATTGTGTAAGTAGGTTAATGGACCAAGCCGTGCCCTATTTAAAATGTTAAGGCATGTCAACTTTTCCCACCCCAGAATTAGTGGTGCCCAGTGGCTGTAACAGATACACACCCTTTTAAACATCTCAAAGACCTCAGGCAGATGCGTTCAACTCATCCCGCGTTTTCTAAATTAAATTACCTTTAGCAGGAGTGAAGGGCTACATCCTGTTGTCTTTTCTGTTGTAGATTCTTTCATACGATATTTCCGTATTTGCTTTTACATTGTACCTTTACTAACAGAGCATCAGGTGCATTCCTGCGAACCCTGGAAATTCTCATCCATTCTTAGCAGTGTCTGCCCATCGCCTCCGAGTCCACTTTCGCTCATCTCCATGTGAAGTTACACGCTGTTCCCCATCCCTCTGCCTTCCCTTGTCCCATTCTCCGTCCCCTGGAATGCTTCCTCCTTCTCACCTGCTCATGAATCCACCTGCTAAGATCTCACCCATCCTCCACCCCCATTCCACACCTTCTCTGGTCCCCCCCACCAAAAGGTAACTTCTTTTCCCTGTGAACGTTTTTTACAGCCTATGAGCTCTCCTCTGGGATGTGTGTATGTTTTCACTCTTCTGAGCACTTGAGGGCAGAACGTTCACACGTTTCCCTGCACGTAGCAAATAATTAACACACATTTGTTGGTGTCAGCTGCAGGGCCATCGACCATATTAATAATTAGGACTTTTTTTTTTTTTTTTAAGAAATACTATTTGGGGGCTCCTGGGTGGCTCAGTCAGTCGAGCGCCTGACTCTTGATTTCAGCTCAGGTCATTATCTCGCGGTGCGTGGGTTCGAGACCTGCGTTGGGCTCTGTGCTGACAGCTCGGAGCCTCGACCCTGCTTTGGATTCTGTGTCTCCCTCTCTCTCTGCCCTTCCCCTGCTCATGCTCTCTCTCTCTCTCCTCTCTCAGAAACAAGTAAAACATTAAAAAAAATGTTTTCAATTGAAAAGAAAAGTTTATCTGATACATTAAAGATTGTGTGATCATATTTAAAACTTCCATTTTGTTCTGCTTTTTTGCATCAAAAGGAGCAAGGTCCACAATAAGGTACCATTTCTCCAGAAGTAAACTCCCTGACATGCTTTCACTATGATGGCCCACAACTGGAAAGCCTGTGAGAAATCTAATTCTTGTAAATCTGTACTTCAAAAATTTCTGGAAGGTGGAAGGTGGGTGACTTGATAATGTACATCAGTAGGTAAGGTTCTTCTTTTTTTTTTTTTTTGAGTTTATTTATTTTGAGAGAGAGCACATGTGCACGTGTGTACACACAAGTCGGGGAGGGGCAGAGAGAAGGAGAGACAGAATCCTAAGCAGGCTCCGCACCATCAGCACATAGAGCCCGGCGCAAGGCTCAAACCCACAAGCTTCGAGATCATGACCAAGATCAAGAGTAGAGCCACCCAGGCACCCCAATAGGCAAGGTGCTTGAGATTTTATTTCATCAAGTACCATGATAAGTTCTCATAACAGAAACTATCTCTGCAAAACCCCCTAGATCTTATTTATATTTTAATTTGCCCTATCTTTGCAGTTAGACCATTGAATAAAAAGCCACTGAAGGGGAGCCTTTTTGTTCGCTTATTCTACACGGAGAGTGCAAATCCATTTGTCCTTAAAGAAATCGAAACCAAACGTTCAGATGGAAGTACTCCCCTCGCCTTGGCAGACTAGCCCAGGGCATGAAGGCTGCTTCTCCGGGGCCACACAGCTACCCCAGGCTGGACACCGTCTCCTGGCACAGGCCTGAGCTCCTTCGGTTCAGGTGGCTGCATTTTCCCACCTGAGTCTGTCGCATGTGCCACTTAGAGGGAGACGCAGCGCTTATCACATGCAAGGCTACAAGCAGAAATCTATTCAGAGTCTCATGCTTTGCCTTCAACTTAAAAAAAATGTTTAATGTTTATTTATTTTAGAGAGAGACAGAGTGAGAGCAGAGGAGAGGGTAAGGAGGAGGAGGGAAGACAGGAAAAACCACGTATCTCTGCTTCCCTTGTCAGCACTTATTACTGTCTTCACTTTACATGAAGAAACTAAGCCTCAGACAGACTGTGACTTGGAAGTGACAGGTTTTAAACCAGGTCATTTGACTCCGGGGTCCACGCCCTTTTCCATTGTAGTTTTAGGAAATCCAATATCCAGGCATCCAGAAAGAAAGAAGAAAGTGGAGAATGAGCACTGGGGAGACAGTACCCCTAAAATACAATGAGAATTTCTCCCTGAGCTGAAGGAAGATCCAAGACCTGAGATCAACAACGTGCCAGAGAGGATTGCCAAAACAGGTCTTTTCCACCAAGACAAGGGAAATATAACAAACAATTTCACACCAAACAACCTAGCAGCAAAAAACATAGAACAATATCTTAGAAATGTGAGGAAGGGTTGGGGAAACCACAGTCCCAGTTAAGAAAATATGGGCAATTTTTTTTTTTAAATTAGAGAGAGCATGTGTGTGGGACGGGGGCAGAGGGAAAGAGAATCTTAAATAGGCTCCACACTCAGCACAGAGCCCAATGTGGGGCCCGATCCCACAACTCTGGGATCATGACCTGAGCCAAAATCAGGAGTTAGACACTCAACCGACTGAGCTACCCAGGCGGCCCCCCAAAAATATGGGGAATTATGAGAATAAATGAAAAGCAAAAACAAAAAGTACAGGTCCCAGATGTTCACAAGTTGAAAGAAAATCAGAACTGACATCAGACTTACATGAAACACTGAATGATAGAAGCCAGTGGGGTCAACTGAGTTGTCAAATAGATGTTCAAGCAAAATATGAGTTCCGACACGTAGGCATTTAGAAAGTAAATTATTGTCTTTTTATTTAAAACAAAAAAAAGCTACAAATAACCCAGAGAAATAACAATGGAATCAATATGGACAGCTCAAGAAAGCAGAAGATAAGTAAGTGGTGAACGATAATGCTAATAATTTGATTAAATCTCAAGTATGATCATTTGCTAGTGAGAAAGTATTCTTGAAAGCAAAATCCTGCTGTAATGCAGATGTCCTCAAGGGGGAATGTGGTAATCATAAAAGTAGCTAGAGCTGACATAGCAAGATTTGATCACACATGAAAACAGGAGTAAAATAATTTGGTAGTCCTCTACATGAAGCCATATATGGAGTGAGATTTGAAAAATCCAGCTTGGTTGGGAAGCAATTTAAAGCAAAAGTAATGCTGGAAAAGCTCAACTTAAAAAAATGTTTAATGTTTATTTATTTTAGAGAGAGAGTGAGAGCAGAGGAGAGGGTAAGGAGGAGGAGCAGAGAGAGAGGGAGACACAGAATCTGAAGCAGGGTCCAGGTTCTGAGCTGTCAACACAGAGCCCAATTCAGGGCTCAAACTCACGAACCATGAGATCATGACTCAGGCTGAAGTTGGATGCTTAACCAACTATACCACCCAGGCATGCTGAGCTCAAGTTAAAAAAACAAAAACCTAAAGAGGGGCACCTGGGTGGCTCAGTCATTTAAGCACCTGACTTTGACTCAGGCCATGATCTCAAGGCTTGTGAGTCTGAGCCCCATGTTGGGTTCTGTGCTGACAGCTCAGAGCCTGGAACCTGCTTCAGATTCTGTGTCTGCCTGTCTGCCCCTCCCCCCCCTTCTCTATCAAAAATAAACAAACATTAAAAAAATTTTTTAACTTAAAGAGACCCCCAAATTCTTGCTGTTAGGAAGAAGGAGGGAGACAATAATAGCTACTCTTCAGGCATCAAAACTAAATAAACTTTGGGGTTGGAACCAAAAACAATGATTCCAATTTGGGGGGACCAGATTTGATAGAAGTATGACCAGCACCCCCTGCCCAAGTTTGAATCTGACAAACAGAACCCATTCATTTTACAAAAGTTGATTGCACACCTACTATGCACCAGGCATTACTCCAAGTGCTGGGAATACAGTATTGAACAAGACAAACTTCTGTTCCCATGGAGCCTACATTCATTGGAGTGAGTCCCCAAGACATGAAAGCCAGCTGGTCCCCTGCTCCAGGTCACAGTGCTCCCCAGATACATTCTGGATCCTGCTAAGAAATGTCATCTCTTGTTTGCTTGTGGGACTGGGGCTCAAAAGTGGACGCTGTGTCAACCAAACCATACCTCCATCTCCAATGACACCCCATTACCGCCACCTTCAGGGCATGTAGACCCAGTTTTTAAAAATTTATTTATTTTGGGAGAGAGTGTCAGTGTGGGAGAGGAAGAGAGTGGGGCAGAGAGAGAATCCCAAGCAGGCTCTGCACTGACAGCACAGAGCCTGACGTGGGGCTCGATCTCATGAACTGCTAGATCATAACCTGAGCCAAAATCAACAGTTGGGCACTTAACCAACCGAACCCCCCCAGGTGCCCCCAGACCCTGTTTGAATGGTTGAAAAGGGGAGGCTATGGGCCTACACTCATGATAGAAATGGGCAGATGACGTGGGGAGCAGGCTACCCCACTTCCTCATCTCCCTCCCTCCCTTGTGCCCTTCCGATGTGGAGCAGGCGATCTTGACGGGCCCCGGCTTCCAAACTCCTGGACTGTTTGGTGCAAAGTGCAACGTTGACAGAGACCACTAACAGGGCCCAGCATGGCCCAGCCCAGGGTGTCCATGTCTGGAGCAACCCTGAGGCAGCAGCAGAGGCACCTTCCGGAAAGTAAGCTGCGGTAAAGCATGCTGTGTGCAGGTAAGGAAATTAGAAACCCATGGATGTCACATGTGCACTTCTGAAACTTTCGTGGGACTTCAAAATTGATCGTGTATTGAGTCACTAAGGACAAAAAATAAATTCTGCTCCCCACCCCTGCCGCCATGCCAGGGAAACATTGCAACAGGCATGGCAGAATTTTGAATTCTTCCAAACTTCTTAAATCCTGATAAATATCGGCACATTGCTCTCCCAAAGCGCAGCACCAATTTACACGTGTTTACTTTTTTCTAACTGTTGATGAAGGTGCACATTTTTCTAGGTATTCTCCTCTCAGTTGCTATTTATATGTGCTTATTTTCCCGGATGGATGTTACTGCCATAGTGTCACTTTCTTCATTATTAGGATCTTGAAATATCCAAAGGATTTGGGGGGCATACGAGGAATGCAAATTATTACTGCTGCATGTTCTCAGCTAACTTTCAAATGTGTAAGTACAATTAGCAAAATCTTCTAAACAAACATGACGAAGGTGACTCATCCAAACTCATTAATTGTATCTGATATATTACCTTGAAGCACTGCTTACAGATATACTTAAATGAATTTGCTTAAGCATTTTATGAGAATGTTAATGATGGCCATTGCTTTTGTTTCCTGATCTTGGTCACTATGGACCATGCCCCCCCCTTTTTTTATGTTTATTCATTTTTGAGAAAGAGAGAGAGAGAGAGAGCATGAGCAGGGGATGGGCAGAGAGAGAGGAGGAGAGAGAATCCAAAGCCGGCCGATGCAGAGCTCTGACTCACAAGCTACGAGATCGTGACCTGAGCTGAAGCAGGATGCCTAACCAACTGAGCCACCCAGGTGCCCCTTAATTGTTACTTTAACTTGCATTTCCGTGACTTACTAATACATTTGAACATCTTTTCGTTTATTTGGTGGCCATTTGGATTTTCTCCTCTGTGCTTGCTCTTTACTACCCATTTTCCCTAGATGTTTGTTCTCGATCAATCAGTAAGTTTTCTTTGTAGAACAGAGAAATTATCATTTGTCGTCTGCATTGTGATCTTTTCCAACAATACTGTTTCACGCCTCTGCATGAAATCAAAGATACCATAGATACCATTTTCAAAGTCTGAAATTCTTTTATAATCATACATGACTACATTTTCTTCTGTGGCTCTAGATTTCCAGGCTTTAGTACATAGGATAGATTCTCAGGAATAGGATAACTGGGTTGAAGCATGAAGTATCATCCTTCCTTCCCAGATCTTCTTATCAGACTTTTATTGTTTTGAAATTTATATTTATATTGCAACCTGTTTGTTTTTGTATCATGCGTAAGATGCTGGTGAAATTTTAATTGCTTCCAGAAAAGTAGATGGCTGTGCTGGTATCACTATTGACTGGTCAGTCTTCATCTGATCTTTCACACTTCTTGTATATTGACTTCTTGTATAAACTGGGGTCTGGGGCGCCTGGGTGGCTCAGTCGGTTGGGCATCCAACTTCGGCTCAGGTCATGATCTCACGGTTCGTGGGTTCGAGCCCCGCGTCAGGCTCTGTGCTGACAGCTCAGAGCCTGGAGCCTGCTTCTGATTCTGTGTCTCCCTCTCTCTCTGCCCTTCCCCCTCTCATGCTCGCTCGCTCTCTCTCTCTCTCAAAAATAAACATTAAAAAAAAACTGGGGTCTAAATATAGATTCTTTGTGCCACTGATCTTTGTCCATTAGTACACCGACACTACTTGCTTAAGGTGACTTTAGAACACATCCTGCTAACAGTAGGGCAAATCTCCCCTCCATGTTCTTTTTCCTGGTTCTCTTAGGCATCTGTCCAATATAAGAAGGTTAAGAATATTTTATTCATTTATGAAGAAAACCTCTGCTCATCCTAAATGGAACGTAGACATCTAAGAACATGGGAGACCTTTCCATATTTTAAGATTTTGTTCAATACCTTTTAATATTGGTCTTTAATACTTGGCCCTCAGTCTTTCTTGTTAAAACTTTTCCTATGTAACTAAAAATTGTTTTTCCATTTCACGGCTAGATTTTAATGGCTAGAGAGAACATAAGAAAGTGGTTGATTTACTTTAATATTAATTTCCTTTCTGCGTAACCAAATTTGCACAATTATTCGAATTGGTTATGTTGTTTTTCCTCCACTATTCCATTGGGCTTACTCAAGTGTACACTCATAGTATCAACACAAAAGATACTTTTATGTATTTTCTAATGTCCATGCCAGTCACTTCATGCTCTTATTATAGTTACTAAAATCTCCAAGAAAATATTCAGTAATAATAATGACAGGCATTGATTGCTTTCTCACTCCTGCTGTTAACTGGAATAGCTTTACTGTTTGGAGTTTAAGATATTTGCGGGTAGGTTTGGGGAATTCTGAGTGTTACTCGATTGGGATTCTACTGACCTTCTCATTTTCACTGGGGCGACTGCTCCAGCCATTCTTGGGTGAGCTTTGATAGAATTGCCAGGAAATTGACCATTTCCTGTAGATTTTCTCATTTGCTACCCTAAAAGATTTGCATGCATCTCTTACGGTGTTTTTTTATCCCCACTTAAGTCTGCCACTCTCCCTTCTACCCTCTTAACCTTGCCAAGTTGACGCGTCAAAAACCCCACCACGGTCCATGTGTGATTCAGCCTTTTTTGTTCGTTTTTATTCTGTGTGTGTGCATAACAGCTTACTCTTGGCTCTTAATTATTCATTTAATCTAGCAGTCTTTGTCTTTTATTTGTTTTATTTTTATTTTTTATTTATTACTTTTTATACAGAGAGAGTGCTAGTTGGGTAAGGGCAGAGAGAGAGAGGGAGAGAGCCCAGGGAGTGGGCTCGATCTCACAACCGTGAGATCATGACCTGAGCCGAAATCAAGAATCGGACACTTAACTGACTGAGCCACCCAGATGCCCCAGCCTTTGTCTTTTAATGGGTTGATTCAGTTCATTTATATTTTATGCTTATATTTTACCTTATTCCTTCTGTCTTATACTATACTTATTATATTTAATATATAATATTATGTCATAATATTATATGCATTGTATATAATATTGTTATAGTGTATATTATTATATACAATAATAGTGCAATATTATATATTATTATTTATATTATTTAAGGTCTTTTACTTTATTCTTGTGAGTCCTTTAGAGCTGTTATTAATTTCACTTCCTCCTCTTGTTAATTTTGATCTTCCTTTGTATGTTTTCATCCCATTAATCATTACTGTCCTGTTTTCCCTGCTTTATTAATCAGTCCCACACAACTCACCTTGTATCTGTAGACAAAAATACCCACTATGTTCCTTCACTGTGACACCCCCCCCACAACATACTAACTCTTCCCTACTCACCTCTTCTACCCTGCTCCTCTAGAAAAGATCCCTTTACCTCCCCACCTACACAACCCTCACCCCACTACCTGGGTGACTCCAGCATTTTGCAACATAGTTTAGCATTTGTTATTTTCTGTAACTCTATATGACCATTTAGTGAAATGTTTTGTTCCAATAGTGGATTTTTAAGTTCTATACTTTTCATTTGGTTGTTTTCTATAATCTCTCTGTCTCTGCTAAGATCTATTTGTCTGTTTAGGGAGCAGATTTACTCGTATCCCTTTGAGCATAGATTTCAAATCCTTTTCTGCTAATTCTGGCCTCTGTTCCTTCAATGATGGAGGTCAGCCTCTGTCAATTACCTTTTCTCATGTGTATGGCTCATGTGTTTCTTTTCTTTGTGTTTCTAGTAATTTTGTGATTTGGGTATGTTTCTCTAAAGAGTAGTGTGTGTGTGTGTGTGTGTGTGTGTGTGTGTGTCCCGTCTCCTCCACAGTGAGCTGCAATGGATAAAGAGGTTCTTTTTGCTTCACTGGGGCTGCTTGGACTCTGTCCGCTAGAGGGCCTTTTCAGGAGTTAGACATTTGTGCAAATGTATACGCATCATTTGGCTATTGCTCAACGGCTCTCTCTTTTCTGGGGTTCTCCCCTCCTTCCCTTTTTCAGCTGCTGTTTTCCCTTTAAACCTTGTCTGGTTTTTCAAGTCAGTAAGACTGCAGAGTTTATCTGAGTTTTAGTTGCCCTTTGGAATGTAATACACTTGGAATGTGACTTTAATTTGCCTCAGTTTATAACACTTGTATCTGAAAAAGCTATGAAATCTGTTAAACCTGAGACAAATTTCCTCAATTATATGGGTATGTGGCCTTTGCCTACAATATGAAGGGTTGTTCTTTTCTTGTATATAATCTGGATAGCAAATATTCTGTGTGATTATTACATCATATGATAAGTATATGTTTGACATAATAACAGACTTTTATGCCATCTTCTAAAATGGCTGTACCATAGTTTTCATTTATGTGAATAATGAACAAGAGGTTCTGTTGCCCCACATCCTCCCAGGATTTTGATATTATATGATTTTGGGACTTTAGCTGGTATCTCATTGTTGTTTTGATTTGCATTTCCCAATGATAACAATGTTTAGAAGCTTTTCATATGCTTATTGGCAACTGTATATCATTTTTAGTAAAATGCCTGTTCACATCCTTCGCCCATTTTTCAAATTAGACTCTTTGTTTTTATTAGGTTATTTCCTCATTGTTAAATTTTGAAGAGCTCTTTATATATTTCGGATGTAATTCCTTTATCAGATAGGTATTTTGCATATTCTCTCCCCGTCTGTAACTTGTCTTTTAATTGTTTTAAGTGTCTCCTTGAAAGTTTTCAACTTTTGTAAAGTCCAATTTATATATGGACTCTACTTTGGACTTGATGGATTGTGCTTTTGGGGTAGTATCTAAAAACTCACCGTCAGGGGCGCCTGGGTGGCTTAGTCGGTTGGGTGTCCAACTTTTGCTTAGGTCATGATCTCGTGGTTCGTGGGTTCGAGCCCCGCGTCGGGCTCTGTGCTGACTGCCAGCTCAGAGCCTGGAGCCTGTTTCAGTCTGTGACTCCCTCTCTCTCTGACCCTCCCCTGCTCACGCTGGCTGTCTCTCTCTCTCCTAGAAATAAATTAAAAAAAAAAAAAAGATTTAAAAACTCACCATCAAACCTAAGGTCATGCAGACTTTCTCCTAGATTTCTTTTAAACTTTTTTTTTTTAACATTTATTTTATTTTTGAGAGACAGAGGGGGACAGATCATGAGCGGGGGAGGGGCAGAGAGAGAGGGAGACACAGAATCTGAAGCAGGCTCCAGGCTCTGAGCTGTCAGCACAGAGCCCGATGAGGGGCTCTTACTCATGGACCACGAGATCATGACCTGAGCCAAAGTCGAATGCTTAACGGACTGAGCCACCCAGGCACCCCTCTCCTAGATTTCCTTTAAAAGTTGTGTAGTGTTGGGGCGCCTGGGTGGCTTAGTCAGTTAAGCGTCCGACTTTCGCTTAGGTCATGATCTCGCGGTTCGTGGGTTCGAGCCCCGCGTCGGGCTCTGTGCTGACTGCCAGCTTGGAGCCTGGAGCCTGTTTCAGATTCTGTGTGTCCTTTCTCTCTGACCCTACCCTGCTCACTCTGTCTCTCTCTCTCTCTCTCTCTCCTAGAAATAAATAAAAATATTTTTTAAAAAGTTGTGTAGTGTTATGTTTTACATGTAGATCTATAGTCCATTTTTATTTAATGTTTGAATAAAATGTGAGGTGTGTATTGAGATCCTTTTGGGTATTTTTGTCTTGTTTAGCCTATGGACATCCAGTTATCCCAGCTCCCCTAGTTTATTTCTGGCCTCTCGATTCTGTTCTGTAGACCTGTGTGTCTATCTTTTCACCAGTGTCACACAGTTATAGTTACTGTAAAAGTCTCGAAACCAGGGAATGTGAGTCTTCCAAGTATATTTTCCTTTTTCAGAATTGTCTTGGCTATTCCTTTTGTCTTTGTATCCATTGCATAGATTGTATTTTAGAACCAGCTTGTTAGTATCTACTAAAAAGTTTGCTTGGATTCTGTTTAAGATGATACTGAACATATAAATCAAATTAGGAAGAACTGATATCTTTCAAATATTGAGTCTTATAATGTATGAACCAGGGTATAGATCCAATCATCTAGATCATCTTTGTTTTTGTTTTTGTTTTGCTGGTTGGCAGTTTACTGCATATAAATCTTGCATGTATTTCGTCAGTACTCTCTTTGTTATTATTGTGAGTGGCATTTTTTTAAAATTTCAAATTGCTGTTTTTCACTGATGGTATACAAGAATATAAGTGACTTTTAATATTAACTTTGTCTCCTGTGACCTTGCAAAACTCACTTATTAGTTTCAGGGGATTTTGTGTGTGTAGATTTTGGAGGACTTTCTACATAGATAATCATCTCTAAATAGAGACAGTTTTATTTCTTCCTTTCCAGTCTCTATGTCTTTTCCTTTTCTTGCACAAACTAGGACTTCCAGTATGATATTAAATAGAAGTAGTGACTGAGAACATCTTTGCGCTGAGTCACTCACCATTAAATATAATGTTATTTGTAGGGTTTTTATGAATAGTTTTTATTAGGTTAAGCAAGTCCTGTCTATTCCTAGTTTGTATGATTTTTTAAAAAATCATGAATAGATGCTGCGTTGAATGCCTGTATTGCATTTACTGATATGATGATGTCTTTTCCTACTTAGCATACTAACTAGTGAGCTACAGGGATTGATTTTGAATGTTTAAACCAGCCTTGCATTCCTAGGATGAATGATACTTGATTGTGAGGTAGTATCCTTTTTAATATATTGCTGAGTTTGATTTGCTAATATTTTGTTAGGGATTTCTGTGTCTACGTTCATGAGAGATGTTGGCCCTAAGTTTTCTTTCTGGTGGATATATGATAAAAAGTGTGTGTGTGTGTGTGTGTGTGTGTGTGTCTAGATATATAGATGTAGAAAGAAAGAAAGAAAGAAAGAAAGAAAGAAAGAAAGAAAGAAAGAAAGAAAGAAAGAAAAAGAAAATCTTCATCAGTTTACAGTTATGCATCTAAAAACTTCAACCCAACAACTCAGCAAACAAGCTGAGTTTTTTTTTTTTAATGTTTTATTTATTTCTAGTAGAGAGAGAGAGAGACAGCATGAGCAGGGGAGAGTCAGAGAGAGAGGGAGTCACAGACTGAAACAGGCTCCAGGCTCTGAGCTGGCAGTCAGCACAGAGCCCGACGCAGGGCTCGAACCCACGAACCGCGAGATCATGACCTAAGCGAAAGTCGGACGCTTAACCGACTAAGCCATCCAGGCGCCCCCAAGCTGAGTTTTTAGTAGATACAAGCTGATTCTAAAATGCATAGTCTACACAATGTATGTAGACTTCAGGCTAGCATTTTTTGTATATGAACTGCTCTCCCCAACAGTGAGGAACCTGGCTCTCATTACACAATATATTTACTTACCCAGTCATGGAATACATATAAAGTAGTTTCATAATTGCTCACCCACACTTTCTAACTAGAGCACAGTATGTGTTTACAGTTCTTGTGGTCTTTAGCCTGTGGGCATATATTCAAAATGCTGTGTTCAAAGTCATCCGTCACGCCCTTTCAGTGTGGTCATGTTATCCAATTAGAATATATTTAAGTTCCTTTGTTTCTGCGTTCTATTTTTTTTTTTTTGTTATTTCCCACCCTTGTTAATATTTCCTTTAAGTATGTGAAACATTAACAGAGTTCTAAAATTCAGAACATATTAAGAAGGAAATCAAAGAAATGCCCGTTTGTCATCACTTCTATTCCAGTACCCTCATGCTTTCCACCCAATTTCCACCCATTAGCCTTGGAGAACAATCTCATTAGGCTCTGGTCTATTCTTCCTTCTTTTCTTTCTTTGTTTCTTTGTTTCTTTCTGTCTTTCTATCTTTCTTTCTTTCTTTCTTTCTTTCTTTCTTTCTTTCTTTCTTTCTTTCTGTCTGTCTTTCTCTCTCTCTCTCTTTTCTTTCTTTTCACAAATAAGCAGACACATGTATATTTTCCTATCTCCCTTTCTTCACATAAAAGGTATATTACAGATATATACTGATCTACATTTTGCTTTTTCAGTGGACAATATATCCTGGATATCACTCCATGTCAGTTGATGGAAATCACCCTTCTTGTTTATTTTATGACCTAGTATTACTTTCTGTGCATGTAGCATAGCTTCTTTAACCTGTCCTATGTATAGGCACTTAGATTGTTTTCCATATTTTACAATTACAAATAATCATGCAATTAATAACTTTCTTCATATATATTTTCATATTGTCAAGGTATATCTTCCAACTCTAGAAGTTGGATTTATGGATCAAAATGTAAATGCATATGTAGTTTTCTTGATTATGCAAATCTGTCTCCAAAAGAATGGTATCAAAGTGTATTTGATTTGTGTTGCTTCTATGAAGATATATTTATACTTCTCTCCAATATCCATAGTTACTTTCTTGGAAAGGTTGGTCTGAATGAAATATTTCATCATTATAGAGAACAAGAAACCCCTTGCACATCAGTCTTAAATATGGAGTGACAGTCAGTGACCGTTGGGCATTTCAGGCAACCCCCACCTGAGAGACACAGAGAGTAGCGCCTGGGTGGTTCAGTCAGTTAAACATCTGACATTCGGTTTTGGCTCAGGTCAAGATGTCATGGTTCATGAGACAGCTCCACGTCAGGCTGTGAGCTGACAGTGTGGAGCCTGCTTGGGATGCTCTCTCTCCCTCTGCCCCTTCCCCCCTCATTCATTCATTCTCTCTCTCTCTCTCTCTCAAAATAAATAAATAAACCTAAACCAACTAGCTCAGTTGGTTAAATATCTGACTCTTAATTTCAACTCAGGTCATCATCTCACAGTTTGTGAGTTAAAGTCCCTGCATCAGGCTCTGCACTGACAGTACAGAGCCTGCTTAGGACTCTCTCTCTCTCTCTCTCTCTCTCTCGGCCCCTCTCCTGCTAATGTTCTCTCTCTCTTTCAAAATAAATAAATAAACTTAAAATTTTTTTAAATAAAAAAAGAAAGACAGAGACTAAAATGGCAAAAAAAAAAAAAAGGAAAAAGGAAACTCAGATGAAACAAAGGCAATGAAGAAAATAATTTTTAATCCCTTAATTAATATTCTTAGGGGTTTATGTTGTTCACAAAACACATAAAAAAGCTGTGTGTGTACATGTGAGTAATATAAAGACAGAGGTATGTATATGTAAATACACACATATACGCACACACTCATACCTCTATTTCCTAACTGTGCCGCTGAGAGGGCTTAGAAGCAGTGGTACTGATGGGGCACCTGGGTGGCTTAGTCGGTTGAGCATCTGACGTCAGCTCAGGTCATGATCTTGCCATCTGTGAGTTCGAGCCCCATGTCAGGTTCTGTCAGGCCCCATGTCAGAGCCTAGAGCCTGCTTTGGATTCTGTGTCTCCTTCTCTCTCTGCCCCTTCCCCACTCACACTCTGTCTCACTCGTCCTCTCAAAAATGAATAAACATCAAAAAAAATTCTTTTTAAATTTTTTTTTGAAAAAGGAAGCAGTGGTACCGAGTAGCAGTGAGCACGCGAACATCCAGACCTTGGTTCCTAAATACCATTCTCCACGAACCAGTTCAGAGCCCTTTGGAAATGGTTGATTCTAAGACATGAAGCAAGGAAAGTAGAGCCAGACAATCCGGGAACATGTACAGAAAGTAAGGAAATGTTCACGGGACGATATGGAACATGTGAAAATGACACAGGAGCCACTTTGAAGTGGCACCCACTGGCCTAATTTAGGAAAATTTGGGCAAAAATAAACAAATACAGTAACCGATTACAACCCATGGAATAAAAGAATATAAAAGGCCACGATGATAAAACTTAAATGACTAAATATAAATAAGTAGAGAAGTGGGATTCCAGCTAATAACTGGAGAAAAAGAATAATGAAATTTAAAAACTATGGATGGACAACCATCATCGTGATAATTACTTTACAGGATAATTATCAATGGATATAAACTCGTGGGCTAAGTATTGCTGAGAAGCAGCATATAGGTTTAACGTATCTTCCCACAAAATATTTACTAATTACAAAGAGTAACTCTGCTATAGAGAAACCCAGAGTACACCAATTTAAACAAGTGATCAAAGTTAACTTCATTAGTAATGGAACAAATCGACTGTCTGTAATTGATCAAACTTAAGCTCATCAGTAAAGGCACAAATCAATAGATTGAAGAACACAATAGCATTTTCCGTCACTGATATCCCTGCCACAGTCTTATGACCTAAATTTAGTCATGGGGGAAAACTCAAATAGATGCAAATTGAGGGCTATTGAACACAATACTCTTCAAAAGTGTCAAAGTCATATAAGACAAAGGAAGACTGAGAAACAATTAAAGGAAACGAAAGAGACCTGATAGCTGAATTAGTTTCAGGGAGAGGGAAACTCAAGAAAGACCTACAAGGATCCAGGACTTACTGACTTCAAAATAAAACAGTTCTTATTCCCATGATTTCCAAGATATTCAAATTGATAAAAGACCCAATCCAAAGTAGGATTGTAAATCCTTTGTAACTATCTCAGAAAGATATAAGACAGCACCTCAGCAAACCATTTAGCCAGACAAAAATGCCTTCAAAGGATCTTAGGGGCACAATAGGGCTTCTCGGAATCTTCAGTTTGTTGTCTTTCAGCAGCCCAAGTGGAAGCTCACTCAATGATGCTTGTGTATGTGATTTTTTCAGTGAACTGGATTTTGCAAATTGATTCATGGGGAACCCATAATGTTTCTTAAAAGAGCTGTATCAGCATGGACTTCTAAATGGTAGGAGGCACTACAAAAGAAAGAAGGATCACGGGGCAGTTGGTTGAGCTTCTGACTCTTGATTTCTGCTCAGGTGGTAAGACCAAGCCCTGGACTGGGCTCAGCATTGGCTGCGGAGCCTGCTTGATTCTCTTTCTCCCTCTCCCTTTGCCCCTCTCCCACATAAACGCGCACATGTGCACGCACTCTCTCTCTCTCAAAAAAAAAAAAAAAGAAAAAGGATCTTAAGTGCATGTCTCACAGATCGTCTCCATTAAATGTTAGCACTTCTAAGAATCTTGAATTTGTCATCCCTCAGTAGCTTCGTTTGAAGCCCAGTCAGTGAGATTTCTGGGTGTGCATTTCCAGAAGTCGATTCGTGAGAAACCACACAAAGTTGTTAAAGGAACTGTATCATCATGGACTGAAAGCAGTAGAGGCAGCACAAAGTGAAGAAGCCTCTTTACTCTAAGCCTCCTCCTTCCTCAGCTGCCAGCATGGCTGTATTTTGTGGAAAAGGAAGGCCGACGCCGAAGGCAGAAGCGGGAGCCCAGAGCTGTGGTGCACCATCCCTCATGGCGGGCTGAGCCCTAGTCAAGGCAACATGTGCCTAACTGGGCTTCAGAACTGTATAGGCCAGTGACTCCTGTGTGCCCTACTGTACTTTGTGACGGATGAGAGTCATTCTCACACAGCAGTCACCCCATCCCTGTCCCCACAGTGTGTGTTGGGTGTTCAGTTCCCAGGTCTCGGACTCAGAGAGAAGCGGTACGTGAAGTGCTCTATCAGAAGCTGTCCTGGAGCCCCATCCCCAGGGTGTCTCCTCTGCATCTGAGCCAGATGCAGAAAACAAGATTCTGGACCTCAAACCTGAATCAGTTCTGAAACAGATGAAATGTTTAGGGATACTGGGAAGATTGTATGTAATTTGCACGTGGGGAGAAAAAGTACATAATTTGTGGCCAGAGAGCCAACCGTGGCAGATTGAAAACACGCCCACAGAATCTTTGGCATTCCTTCTATCAAGTGATGCAATCGAGTTCCCCTTCCCTTGAACTTGTACTGACGTTAGTGACTCACTTCTAAGAAAAAATCAACATTAACGCTGTGGTGAGAGCTGTAAGGCTAGGTCATAAAGATGATACAGGCTTCCCTTGGCTCAGTCCCCTCTTAGGTCACACGCCGTGGGTGCCCTGACCTGGCCTTTAGAAGTCCGGCTGCCTACAAGTGCCAAGTGGAAGGTCCATGCGAAGAAAGAGAGGCCACGAGGAGCCCCCCACCCCCACCCCGGTGTTCCAGATCCCAGCTGTTTATTCCCAGCCCTGTGCCTGGCCTGGAAGCTAGCAAACCCCCAGGGAGTGCCATTCCTCGGGTTTCCAACCACAAACTCTGAGCCCAACCCAACTGCAGACTCTTGAGGAAAATAGGTACGGCGTGTTGCTCCTGCTGTAGTTTTCAGCCACGATGTTAAGGGAGGCAATAAATAACCAGAACAACTAACTAGTGATCATCAAGGACATTGAACATTTTTGCTAAGCTGCAAAAGGTAATTTTCTTTCTCTCTCTGTATTAGGTCTCTTCCTATGTTTTATAATTTGATTAACAGTCTCATTTTGAGTGAGGTGTTTGACGTTTGTTCGTTTTTCCTTATATCTCCCTGTTTTTAACCCCTCACTGTCTGCCAGCTTTACAGTTGTCTCCATCTAGGGTCCCTTCCCTATGACCCCTGGCCCACAACGGTTCTTATAATGTCTTATTGGGCACCTGTCACACGATGATTAATTGGCAATATCACCGGTTCATCCCTTGAACATGATGCAGTTCCTGGTCCCAAAGGTGGTTGTGTTCGCCCTTCCCTCCAGGCGCCCCACTTCCATAAACCCATCGACCTACATGGTGGACAGCAGTGGCCTTCACAGAGGAGGAAGTAGCTTCCCTCTGGCTCCTGACTTCATGCAGGATCCTGGCTTTTATTTCCCCCAGCTTTTTTTTTTTTTTAATATTTTAATTATTGCTGACAGAGAGAGAGACAGCATGAGCAGGGGAGGGTCAAAGAGAGAGGGAGACACAGAATCCAAAGCAGGCTCCAAGCTCTGAGCTGTCAGCACAGAGCCTGACACGGGGCTCGAACCGACAAACTGTGAGATCATGACTTGAGCCGAAGTCGGACGCTTAACCGACTGAGCCACCCGGGCACCCCATTATCTCCCCCAGCTTTATAAAACTTTATTAGTCTCTTAGGTTAAAAAAAAAAAAAGAATGAGAAATAGATCCTAAATAAAAGCAAAAAAGGCATTACAAGTGGCATTATTATTATTAAAACACATAGATTTAAAGTTAAAATCTTCAAAAAGGAAAAACAAGGACACAAAGTAATAATAAATGCATTAACTTTAAAGATATAGTAGTTATAAGTTTGTTGCACCAAAAAAAAAAACATGGCAGCTAAATATATAAATGGTAACCATTAGAAATGTAAGAAATTCATTCTAAAATTATATTAAAATGAGAGTAACACTTTTCTCAGAATTAGCTATAAAAGACAAAAATAAGAAAGGACATAAAATCAAATAACATAATCAAACTTGATGGATATATGAAGTAAAATGTTGTCATTTGATGGGGCGCCTGGGTGGCTCAGTCAGTTAAGCGTCCAACTTTGGGTCAGGTCATGATCTCATGGTTCATGAGTTCCAAGTCTCACGTTAGGCTCCATGCAGACAGCTCAGAGCCTGGAGACTGCTTCGGATTCTGTGTCTCCCTCTCTCTGCCCCTCCCTCGCTGATGCTCTGCCTCTCTCTTTCTCAAAAATAAATATTTTTAAAAAACATCATTTGATAAAGGCATACACATATGTATGACTCACCTATGTATGTCCAGGTATTACAAAATCTTTTATGCATTTGGTCACAAATAAAGCATAAACACACTTTTAAAACTATAAATGTTAGGGCCACATTCTTTTAATAGAAGTAGAAATAAATAATAAAAATATGACTTTAGAAAATATATAACTACTTGAAAACTAAAAACCATTGTCCCAAATATGCGTTAGACTCATAAAGAAATCCAAACTGAAACTTCAACCTACCTGAAAAATAGCAAGAAAAGGAGACTGCATCATACCAAAACCTCTGAATCGAAGTTTTCATTGTGCTGGAAAAATATTTGTCCCTTGAAATTTCTTCATTATTGAAAGAGAAAGACAGATAAGAAAGGAACTTCATGTTTCTCCATGGGGGAAACTAGTACCTGTCCTTGAAAATCAATCCCTCCGCTTAGCCCAGTGAAAGCTGGTGCCCAATTAGTCCTGCCCAAGACTCCCTTGCACTGAGATGTGGCCATGTGACTAAGTTCTCGAATATGAGTGGAAGTGTTCCATGCCACTTAGAGGCACAGGGGACATGCCTTGTCCCCATTTTCTTTCCCTTCCCCACCAGCTAGAAGAAGACAGGTTGGTGGCCCACTTTTGATTATGGGTGTGGGGCACCAACTTAGGGCAGCATCCACAAACTCAGTCTGAAAAAGGCCCAAGGGAAAATACTTGTCGTTTTGGGAGCCATCTGACCACTCACGACTACAGTTCTGCCACTGCCACTCAAAAGTAAAATGCAGGCAAAGCACACACAGATCAGTGTGGCGGCGCTGCAACATGATGTTACCGATAAGGGACAGGTAACAGTCAGGAATATTCCTCGTGTGGTATGCTGACCCTGCTCTAGAGAATGGCAGAGCTTTCCCACTTGCTTGAGTTCCTTAATGCCGTTCTGGAACAGGCCGCTTACCCACCCAGGACTGTCCCATAAAGGAAAATAACAAAGACCATTTGGGATCTATCCTCTGCTCCAGCAACATAGCCTTCATTGTAACTAATATGTCAACTTAATTATTTTATTTTATTTTTGAGACTGAGAGAGACTCAGCGTGCAGGCAGGGGAGGGATGGAGAGAGGGGGAGACACAGAACTCCAGGCTCCGAGCTGTCCGCACAGAGCCTGACACGGGGCTTGAACTCACGAAGCCACCAACCGTGAGATCGACCTGAACCGAAGTCAGATGCTTGACCAACTGAGTCACCCAGGTGCCCTGTCAACTTCATAAATTAAGGGGGAAAAATAGAGTAATTTAGAAGAAATAAAACAGATGAAATAAATTAAAGGTGGATTTAGTGAAATAAAAATTGGGAAAAATAAATGCGAACTTGGTGCTTTGCAATAACAAAACTCAGTAAGATAGAAACCCTTGGTGATCCTGGCTAAAGAAAACAAGAGAGGAAGAAGAGAGTAAAAGAATTACAAGAGACTAGTGCATCTTAACCTGTTGAAATTGTCTTGAAAATTTAGAGGAAATGGATGGTTTCCTAACAGAATATTAATTATAAAGACTCAAGAAGGAGTATAAAACCTGGACTAAAACAAATGCTAGTCAAATCAAATAGACAAGAATGGAAAAGTGATTAAAACTCTGTTATTTGGAAAGACTAGCACTTCCAGGATAAAACTCATAACTGAGTTCTATGAAGTTTCAAGAGCATGTATTCATTCATTCTATAAATATTTACTGAGTGCTTCCATCTTCCAGGCACAGTTCTCTCCAGGGTGAAAAAGCAGTGAACACAACATAGTCCCCACCCACATGGAGATTCTATTTTACTGGAGAAAGACAGACAATAAATAAACATCCAAATAAATACATGATGCACATTGTGATAGTAAATGCTGCGGAGAACAGCAAAGCAGAGGTAATGAATGCCCCTAATGATAGGGAGTTTCCATAATGGCCCATTTTTCATGTGGTTATTTCTCATCTGCATAGCCTCTTAGGTGAAATGACTCTTCTTGTCTTTTGCCCATTTTTAAATTGGATTGTTTGATTTTTTAACTGCTGAGTTTTGAGAGTTCTTGATATATTCCAGATACTAATCCTTTGTTGGATATGTGGTTTGCAAATGTTTTCTCTCACTCTTTAGTTTGTATTTTTATGCCCTTGGCAAGTTTTACATTTTTATGAAGCCTAATTCATCAATTTTCCCTTTTATAGTTCCTGCTTTTAGTCTCCAATCTAACAATTTTTGGCATTACCTTAGATCTTGAAGATTTCTCATAGGTCTTTTCCTTTTATGTTTTACATTTAAGTCTTTGATCCATTTTGAGTTAATTTTTGCATAAACTGTGAGACTTATAAAAAGGGTGGGTTTTTAAATTTGTTTGGTTTTGGTTCTTGCTCATAGATGCCCACTTGCTCTAGCAATCATTTATTGAAAAGGTTATCTTTGCTCCTTTTAATTTTTCTTGAATCTTTGTCAAAAATTGATTGGACATATTTGTGTGGATCTATTTTTGTGTTCTCTGTTCTGTTCAATTGATCTATGTATTTATCCCTCCACCAATACTATACAGTCTTAATTACTATAGCTATATAATAAGTCTTGAAATGGAGGAATTCTTCCCACTTAATTCTTCCTTATCAAAATTATTTTAGTTCTTCTGGCTTCTTTGCATCACTGCATAAATTTTATTTATTTATTTATTTATTTATTTATATTTGTTTTTGGGAGAGCACAAGTGGGGAGGGGCAGAGAGAGGGAGACAGAGGATCTGAAGCAAGCTGTGTGCTGACAGCAGCAAACCCGATGTGGTGCTCAAACTCATGAATCACAAGATCATGATCTGGGCCAAAGTCAGATGCTCAGCTGACTGAGCCACCCAGGTGCCTCTACCACATAAATTTTGGGATATTCTTTATATCTACAAAAAGCTCTTGGTGAAAATTTGATAAGTATTGTGTTAACCCTCAATATCAGTTTGGGGAGAACTGACATCTTACAATGTTGTCTTCCAATCCATGAACATAGCATGTCTCTCCATTTACTTAAATCTTCTTTGATTTCTTTCATCAATGTTTTCTAGTTTCCAACAAACAAATCCTGTACATGTTTTGTTAGATTTACATGTAAATATTTCTTTTTTTTTTTTTTCCTGTTTTGATAGAGAGAATGTGTGTGTAAGCAGGGGAAAGGCAGAGTGAAAGGGAGAGAGAGAATCCCAAGCAGGCTCCCCCACTGTTCCTAATTTGTAAAGAATTTTGTTATGAATAACTCTTGAATATTTCAGATTTTTCTGCAATTGATGTACTCATGTGACTTCTTATTCAGCCTATTGATATGGTGGATGACATTTGATTTTCAAATATTGAACTAGCTTTGCATTCTTTGAATAAACATCCCATGGTCATAGTACACAATTTTTTATATGTTGCTGAATTCTATTTGTTAATATTTTGTTAAGGGTTTTTGCATCAATGTTCATGAGGAATACTGGTCTATAGTTTACTTTTTTTGTACTGTGTTTGGTTTCAGTATCAAAGTAGTACAACAGACTTCATAAAATAAATTGGAAAGTGTCTCCTCCTCTTCTGTTTTCTGGTATAGATCATGCAGAGTTGGTGCTAATTTTTCTTTAAACCTTTGAGAGAATTTTCCAATGAAGCCATCTGTGCCTCAAGATTTCTTTGGGGAAAGTTTTTAAATTATGAATTCTATTCCTTTAATCCTTACAGAGCAATTCAAATTAGGCATTTCATACTGGCTGAAATATGGTAGTTTGTTTCTTGAGGAATTGGTCTGTTTCACTTAATTTGCCAAATGTATACACACAGACTTGTTTGTAGCATCTCTTTTTATCTTTTGTATGTTTGCAGCATCTGTAGTAATATTCCCTGTTACAATCTTGATATTGGTAACTTGCAGCTTCTTTTTTGTATGTCCATGTTGCTTGAAGTTTGTCCATTTCTTTGAACTCAGAGAGCTAGATTTTGTTCTCTTGATTTCCTCTATTGCTTTTCTGCTTATACTTTCACTGTTTTATGATCTCTTTTGTTTCATTCTTAAGCTTATTTTGGGCTCATTTTGCTCCTTTTTTTTTCTAAGTTCTTGAAATGAGAGTGTAGACCATTGATCTGAGGTTTTTCTTCTTTCATAATCTGAGCATTTAGTGTTACAAATTTCCTTCTTAGCACTGCTTTAGCTGCATCCCACAAATTTTGAATATGCTGTATGTATATCAGTTCAATGTTGTTGTTTTTTTTAAATTTCCTTTGAGATTCTTCCCTTTGAAACACGGATTATTTTCAAGTGTGTAATTTTGTTGCCAAGTGCTTGGAAATTTTCCTGTTATCTTTTTGTTATTCTTTTCTAGCTTCATTAATTACATCATGATCAGAGAACACCCTTTGGTATGGTATTCTTTTTTTTTTTTTTTTTTTTTTTACATTTCTGGATTTCCAGGGGTTTGCTTTATGGATGTGGTCTTCTTGATATATTCCACATACACTTGAAGAGAATATGTATGCTGTTGTTGTTAGGTGGAATAGTCTATCAACATCAATTTGAAATAACAGAACACAAAGAAATATGTTGAACAATACCATGAGTATCCAGACAGGGGAAGGACTACAGATAAAATGGCCCACATGTTTCAGTAGATAATATGTAAAGGAAAAAAAAAGAGAGAGAATCTGCAGATTAAAGACCTTAAAATACACAGAAGGGTAAAAATAATGTAATAATGTGTTACATTAACCATAGTGTCTAGGGATGGACCCATGGTTGATGAAAACCACTGCGCACGTGCACACACACACACACGGAAGTGATTATTACTATAAAAGTCAGGGTAGTGGTTATGTTTGGATAGAGAGAGTTATGGCAGGATACACCAAGGGTGACTGGGGTAGCTGGCAACATTTTATTTATTAGTTTGTGGTTTTATTTCTTGACTTGGGTGGTACTTACAAGCAGTGGTGTGCTAGTATTTAACAACTGGCTCTCCAGGGGGAAAAGAAAGCCTGGGCTTGTAGCATTTCCTGATTTCCATCATGTAAACACTACCGCCATGGCCAATTTTCAAGCTACCAACATGATGTCATTGTGGAGCTGGGAAGAAATTGCACCAACAGCCCTGAGAGAGCCGTGTGAGCCAGCTCCAACACCACTGGAAGGCTGTGTTCCTTGTAATAACTCTCTGGGCTGTACTCTTAGTTTTTGAATATTTTAAAGTTAAGAGGATAAAAAATAAATTTTAAAAAATAGCACTGGATAAATGACTGTTTCCTGGATGGAACAGGAAATATGTAAAATGAGCCTTGAATATCTTTCAGTGTCTGAAGGCAAGGAAGTGCTCAGAACAGAACTAAAGAACCCATAATGAGAGGGGTATGTCAAAGGGACACAGTAATTAATTGAAAGGGTTCCCAGTGGCCAAAGCTAGAATGATTTGAGCAACAAGATAAAGTAGTATTGGATTATAACCCAACGTGTAAAGTAAATATCCATGACTGCACACTGATATAAATAAATGATTGAATATGGGAGAGAGCAGACACATCTGCTGTGCAGAAGAATCCAAATAACTTATGTACATATGCAACCGCATAATTCACTGCCTCTTAAGAAAGGGCTGCACATAGTGACTTCTTTCCAATGAGCACAGTATGGGAAAGGGGGTAGAAATAGTGACTTCACAGTAAAGAAACATAACAAACACTCCCTCGGCCATGTGATCCAGGTCAACGTCAACAGAGGTGAGTCATGCCGATATTTTACGCCCTTGATATGATGTGATGAAAATGGCACTTCACTTCCGTAGTCTTCCTTCCAGAAACCCCAGTCTAATCATGAGGAAAACGGCAGACAAATCCCAAATGGGGGACATTCTACAAAATACTTGACCAAGACTCCTTAATACTGTCAAGGTCATCAAAAACACGGGACGTCTAAGAAGCTGCCATCAGCATGAAGAGCCTAAGTAAATATGACTATTAAATATCATGTGTCCTACATGGGATCCAGGGACAGAAAACAGACATCGGGTAAAAATGAAGGTCATTTGGGGGCACCTGGGTGGCTCAGTCGGTTAAGTGCCTGACTTCGGCTCAGGTCATGGTCTCACGGTTTGTGGGTTCGAGCCCCACGTCGGGCTCTGTGCTGACAGCTCAGAGCCTGGAGCCTGCTTCAGATTCTGTTTCCCTCTTTCTCTCTGCACCTCCCTCCCTCACACTCTGTCTCTCTCTTTCTCCAAAATAAACGTTAAAATTTAAAAAAAAATGAAGGTCATCTGAACAAAGTATGGGCTATTGTTAATAATGTTTCCATACGGATCAGTAAATGTGCCGGGGAATAGAGAAAACTAAGTGTGGGCTGTATGCGAACTCCCTGTACCATCTTACAATGTTTCTGTAAATGCGAAACTGTCCAAAGATTAAAAGTCTAGAATTAAATAAAATTGTAAACTGTTTACTCTGGGTCTCTTCCTTAGGAAAGCCACACATTCAGGCTACCTCATCTCACCTAAAATGTGTGACCCCCAAACGTCAAATGGGTGCTTGGTGTTGTCTGGCGATCTTACTATCTTGCCCTGAACAAATTTCTCTGCCTTTTGTCCAAGTCACATTTCCTCACTCCTCACATCTCTTCCACACCACTCCCCAGCCCAGTCCCAGCTGGTAGGTCTTGCTTCATATTTTACCCAGAAACCAGAAGCAAACAGAAGAGAAATCCCACGTGCTTTGCCCACTGAATCTAACCGTCTATTGTCCACATACCTGTCTAAGACCAGCGACTCCCATTTCTGCACTGGATCCCACCTCCCCTGAAGCCCCCCATTAAAGTAAAATCACTCTTTTCCCCTTTTGTGTAAGATCATTACCATCAGCAGTGTGTCCTGTGAATATATCCAGACCCCATATTCCTCTCCAGCTTACCCCCCATTTTTCTATTCTTTGCAGCAAAATGTCCTAAAGGAGTGATCTATATTCGCCATCATGATTGCTTTAAAATACAGTGTATTAATAGAAAATTCGAGGTAGGGTAAGGCCAACAGACCAGGAAATGATGGCCATTGAAAAGACAGTTTGTTACTCATTGTTCCTAAAGGCAGAGGGATGCCACACCCTCGCGGGGCCCCTGGGGAAGCACTGGGTAGCAAGGAGGCAGAGGGAGAGGGAGCCACTGTGGACAAGAGCCCCATTATGGTCTCCATGGGAAGGGAGGACTGACTACCTGGAATCATTTCAGTGGGCTCTGCGGCACACGGTGTCCTGTTTGTCTGGTACTTGGCCCTGGGTGCTCACGGCAGCGGACAGTGGCCCCGAATGTGAGAGCTGGGGATTTGGGCTCTGGACTGGGTGGTTTGTTTTAGAAACATATGCTCAGGAGCGAGTCATTCAATGTCTCTAGGGACTGGTAGCCCTGGAGGGGACAGGCCAGCCAAGATCAGCAAGGCCCCACGTGCAGAGCATCAGCCTATGGAAAATGAAAGACATGGTTAATACACCCATTTCATCACCTGTTTGGAACACACTCAAATCAGGCTTTCTTCTTTCTAGTATTGGCTTCCTCGGTCTTGTGACGACACCTTAATCCCCCTGGATGTCTTTGTACCTCACTTTCCTCTGGGGGGTTCCTCCTCCTCAGCCCAACCTCCAAAGATCAAAATAACCCCAAGGCTTAATGTCCTTCTCATCTCCGTCTTCATGAGCAGCTCAGGAGAGGTGCTGTGTGGACCCCTGTGGGCTCCGAGAGGCCCCCCCACCCCCCCAGGACGGGCNTGCCCCCCCCCCCCCCTCAGGAACTGCAGGAGATGAGAATTGTACTCGCCTGTTTCACTCAGCTCTCAGTTGGTATTTGTGTTTATGATGCAAAAGGAAAGATGGGCAAGACTGCGGGCCCCTCAGCATGGTTCAAAGCAACCAACTGTGCTGGTAAGGATTGTTTCTTCAGCGCCTCACACTCATGCTAAAGAGAGAGAGAGTGGGGGGGAGGGGAGAGAGAGGCAGTTGCACTTAGAAATATCTCTAATAAAGTGCCTAAAAGTTTTACGTTTATGAAATCTCAATCCTTTAAATAGGACGCATGCTTAAGGCACTTAAGGCACTTCTGCTGTGTACCAGCATATAATGATCCTGGGGAAAAGTACTTGTACAGTTGTTAAAGTTGCAAACTGAACCAGCCTCTTTTTTTCATGGCACACCATTATTTATAATTGCCAAGACATGGAAACGACATAAGTGCCCATCAACAAATGAATGAGTAAAGATGTGATATGTACATATAGATAGAGGTACAGATAGAGATAATTAAGCCATTTAAAGGAAGTAATCCCGCCTGACATTTGAGACAGCATTGGACAGACCTTGAGGGGGTTATGCTAAGTGAAATATATCAGAGAAAGACACATACTGTAGGATCTCACGTATTTGTGGAATCCCAAGGGGGAAGATAGAGATCAGATTTGTGGTTACTAGAAGCAGGAGGTAGGGGAGGGAGAGGGGAAATTGAAAGAAGGTAGTCAAAGCCATAAACTTCCAATTATATGGTAAAGAATAAGTACTAGGGATGTAATAATGTATAGCATGCTATTTAACTACCACTGCTATATGCTATGTGAAAGGTGTTAGAATAAATCTTTTTTAAAAAAATGTTTATTTATTTTGAGAAAAAGAGTGCATGTGAGTAGGGGAAGGACAGAGGGAGAGGAAGAGTGAGACAGTGAGAGAAAGCGAATCCCAAGCAGGCTGCGCTATTAGCACAGAACCCGATGTGGGGCTCAGGCTCATGAACGTGAGCTCGTGACCTGAGCTGAAATCAAGAGTCAGATGTAAGCCATCCAGGCACCCCTAGAAGAAATCTTAAGAGTTCTCACTATAAGGAGGGGCGCCTAGGTGGCTCAGTTGGTTAAGTGCCTGACTTCATCTCAAGTCATGATCTCACGGTTTGTGACTTCAAGCCCCGCGTGGGGCTCTGTGCTGACAGCTCAGAGCCTGGAGCTGCTTCAGATTCTGTGTCTCCCTCTCTCTCTGCTGCTCCCCTGCACATGCTCGCGCACGTGCTCTCTCTCTCAAAAATAAATAAATGTTAAAAAAAAATTTAAAGTTCTTGCTACAAGCAAAAACATTTTTTCATTTCCTTTTTCTTTTCTTTTTTTTTTGGTATCTATATGATGGCTGTTAACTAAACTCATTTTGGTAATCGTTCACAACATATGTAAGTTGAATAATGCCATGCACCTTACGCTTATATGGTGCTGTATGACGATTATATCTCAGTAAAATGCGGGGTAAGTACATACTGGTAAAAGAGAAGAGGGTTTAAATAAACTATAACACATCAATATAACGGATAATATGTAAATAAAAACCAGTCTGTAGCTATCTGAACTCACATGGAAATTCCTCCAAGATACAATGTAAGTAAAAAACATTCAGAACAAGGAACATAATGAGCCACCTTCTGTGTAAAAGTAGAGAAAAATAAGGCTCTGTGTGTGTGTATTTGGATATACGTGAACTCTGGAAAGCTACCTAGAATCTAGTAAGAATGGTTTCCATGGTGAGCGGGAAGCAAAGGACAGAAAGCACAGCTGGAAGGGTGGTCTTTTCGCTGTGTATCGTTTTATCCTTACAGATATATTACCTATTGGAAAATTCAATAAATAAACCTTTTATATTAGTTATTGGGGGGGCTGCAGAATATAGATTGATAGATTCCAGGCCCCAAAAGTCTGAGAACCTCCGATCTCACATAAACCCCTGTGAACCCGAGATGCTTCCAGAACAAGAGTCCGCCATAATCTCACATAACAAAAGTGAAGGAATTCTATTCATAACAGGATGAGAAAAGCCTTACCCCTCAGCACAGTGCAGTGGGTTCACATACACAACAACAACATCAAAATAGGAAAGTATTAAAGTTATGAGGGGCCATTATAACATTATACCAGCTTTTGTAACCCCTTAACCCTGCAAAGAACATGGAGGTAACGAACGGTCCAGCTCTTCCTTTTGAATCCGCATCCTCCCTTCTCCTCCTCTCCTCCCAGGAACTTTTCCTTTTCTTGCCCTATCTGGCCCAAACCAGTCAAGAAACCCGGCTCTAACTGCTATGTGCATAGGACAGGAAAGTGCCCGGTCAGCTGGGGTCTGGGAATCCAAGTGTGTCCAAAACTGTGAACCACAGTCTGGCCTTCTGGCTGGTGGGGCCTCCTCAACGTCCTTACCTAAGTCAGATTGGTCTCCTGGGTATTCCCAGGGCACTTGCACGCACTTCATTCTCGGCCTTCTGTGTGTTTGGTCTGCTGGTGGGCTCAGTGGACCCACTGAGTGGTGGGCTGTGGGCACAGCCTGCCTCTGTGATCAAGGTCCACAGCTTCCCTTCAGCCTCACTTGTTTCCAGCTGGACCTAAAACAAGAATGTTCTGAAATGATTCTAAACCTCTGGGAGTGCCCTGTGGGTCCAGTACCTTGGGCAAGGGGCGGGAGGTTCCTCTAATTTGAAGTTGGGGCTTACTAGAATGCCCTCCCAGCTGGTTCCCTTCGTCCAGGCCCATTGGCATCCAATCCATTTTCCAGTAACTACCAAAAGAAACTTTTGTTGTTTTTTTTTTAATTTTTTTAATGTTTTTTATTTATTTCTAGGAGAGAGAGAGAGACAGCGTGAACAGGGGAGGGTCAGAGAGAGAGGGAGTCACAGACTGAAACAGGCTCCAGGCTCTGAGCTGGCAGTCAGCACAGAGCCCGATGCAGGGCTCGAACCCACGAACCGCGAGATCATGACCTAAGCGAAAGTCGGACGCTTAACCGAGTAAGCCACCCAGGCGCCCCAAGAAACTTTTGTTTTAAGCTTATTTATTTGAGAGAGAGAGAGAGAGAGAGAGAGAGGCAGAGAGAGGGTGAGGGAGAGAGAACCCCAAGCCCACGTAGGGCTCCAACTCACCAACCATGAGCTCATGGCCTGAGCTGAAATCAAGAGTCCGCCGCTTAACCCACTGAGCCACCCAAGCGCCCACAAAAGAAACTCTCTAAAAATGCAAATCTGATCATGTCCCAGAGGCCACAGCGTGGAGCAGAGGTGGCCCCCAGGAGGGTGTGCTGCTGCGTGTGCTGAGTCACAACCTTCATGGGATGAATCCGAGTGAATTTCGGAGGGGTTCAAAAACTGGGGAATGATCCCTTTTAAACCTCTTATCACTGTTATTAAATCATTAACTTCCTGTAATTAATAGAATGAAAGAACCAGTTGGTGACCATGGCAATTTTTTTAAGTCAATCCGCAGAATAGCATGAACACCCCATGTGTCGTATAGATGCCTAACAGAATAGGTGTTTGTTTAGGGACAACTGTCTACCTGCTCCACCCACCTCCAGGGCTCAAGCCAAACCAACCATCCTAGATAATGGATAGCCCCTCATTACTTTTCCATGAACTGCTGGAATTTGGCAGGTGCCCCAGAAATATCTTGTGATGTGCATTTAAAATTTAAAACCACAGAGGGCACACAAAGGCATCTCTGGCTATGCATCTGTTCATATCTCCTCATCGAGTCCAGTACTGAGAACTAATGAAAAGGTACAATGGGATGAATCTGCTGTAGGTTGCTATTCTGAGTGCCAGGGTCTACATGCATTTATCACTTTCCTGATTTCTTCCCCATCACTACAGGGTGAAGGAGATGGGTCAACGTGTCTAAATTTTACATGTCGTATCATTAGCTGACCACCTTTTAATAAGATTTCAGGAGTCCTAGACTTACTATGCTTTTCTAGACCTTTCCAAAAGCCTCCCGAAATCTGATTCAAACAATTGTCGAGCAACGTGGAGAAAACATGCATGTGATTCATGAGGGAGAAGGCAATGCCCCTGGCTTGAGAGTTTCATTACAGCTCCCCTTACTCTTCAGAACCAGAGATTTTTTTCTAAAATCGAAGCTCTTGGGCTTCGGCTCATCCCCTAACTTTCCATAGGTATTTGCTTTCAGAACGAGAAGAGTGTGGATTGCCAGATATTTGGCACCTGCCTGCTGGCCACATTATTGAGCCACCACGATTAAAAGGTTACGAATTGTTCCAAGCGATGCCAGCACGGTTCAAATGCCTCCCGAGCTGGATGAGCGATTGTGGCATTATCTCCTCACTGATCCGTATTATCCCTTTGGGAAATTCCAACCTAACCACATAATCCAGCAGTTAAGCCGCTGAGACCCAACACTTCCAATCTTTCCAGGGAGAGGTGCTGAGATGCTTCTTATACAATGAACATCGTCCTCTTACAACCATTGAGTTCCAACCTTCCTGTTTTCCCAGCCACCTTCCTCGAGAGCCCCAGCAGCCTCTCGGAATGGGCACCAGCCTAAGCAACCCAGCTGAGCCTACCATGTTGGCTTCCTAAGAAAACTTGGCTCCTGGACACCTGGGCCATTTCCCCACCTGTTCCGCATGGTTCCAACCTTACAGGTAGAAGTGGAGCCCCGCTCAGCAGAATCCCAGGAGAACTCTGTGCAAGCAACTCTCGCTGGGGGCAAGTACATCATGGAGGAGTCTCCCCGACTCTGTCTTTGGAAGGCCTGTAGAACTGCTGGAACGCTACTGGGGAGTGAAGGGAGGGAATCACTACTAATGCTGTGTTCCATCCCTAGAGATCGATACAGGATAGAGAGAGAGAGAGAGAAACACCAATTTTCTCCATAGGGACAGTTAGAATTGGGAGTATCTTAATCAGGAGTTCATATTCCAGAGTTAGAGAACTAGCATGTCAAAATTATGATGGAAATACATATCAAAAGGTTTAAGACATATAAGAAATCATTGGTGAAACCGTTATCTTCGAGACTTTGCCCCGTTACAGATTTTATGGACCTCATGATGCTTTGAACGAATGAACATAATTCAGACAACAGGAAAGCCCAAGGCTATAGGTAGGACTCAAGAATCCCTTCACTTCCAGAAGACTCGGTGGAATGACCTGACAAGCAGGTGGACAAGTACCTGTGTCATCCAAGGAGTGAATCTGCCATGCGAGGTGTCCAGGGGACACCGTGAGGGAATTCCCATAGCCTTCTTCAGGACTCAAGACTTTTTTTCAGGTATCCAGAGCCCCCCATCATCCTTCCCTCAGTGGAAAAGCACCACCTTGGCTATGGTCAGACCCCCTTTCTCAGAGGCAGTCCCAAGTCACTAACCGGTCAGTGTGGGTGTACAAATTCCCTGACCCTTGCCCTAATTTGGGACACGTCTGAATGACCATCTCAGTTCTGAAGCAGCCGTGCGCCTACCTCACAGCCCAGCTTACCTTTCTCTGCACAGTCTGCTTCCACGGGTCCCAAGAACACTCCATTATGAATGCCTTGCCCAGTAATAACCTCCGCGTCACACTGTTTGTCTCCCAGGGAACCCAACCTGCTAGGGCTGAGTTGGTAGGAGTCCACGGGCACCAAACCACCCTACTTGCTGGCAGTCGGGGTGCTTGGTATGAGACAGGAATAGATGAGTTCTGGTACAAAGCAGCAGAAAGACTCTTACCACTTGACCAAGTGATGAACTGGGGCGAGATGGTACTGAGTGTCTCGCTAGCCACCCTGTCCAAAGTAGAGGGCAAACAGCAGCTATGGGAGCGTAGAGTCAGGTGGCCACTGCTAGCTGCAGTGGACCCTGTGACAAAAGATGAAGGAAGTCTGGGAGTGATTAATCAGCCAATGAATAGGAAGTGTGAAGGCTAGAGGGCTTCTCTGGTGCCATAAAGAAGACACTCAAGTATATTTATTTGCAAATATCTTTTTCCCACGCTATGGCTTGCCTTTTTGTTTTCTCGATGGCATCTTTTGAGTTGATTCATAATTTCCATGTTTGATCTAAAAACTCTTTGCCTAGCCAGAGATTGTGATTTTTTTTCTTTGTTTTCTGTTTTACTGATTTACAATCTTCTCTTTATTATTTCTTGCTATTCCTAGTTTAAGGGTAAATCAGTAATTTTAGGCCTTTCTTTTTTCTAATATGAACATTATGAAAGAGTAACAATTCCTTTAAACATATTACCTGCATATCAAAAAAATAGATGTGTTGAGTTTGCATTTTATTTTTTTAATTTTTTTTACTGTTTATTTTTGAGAGAGACAGAGTGCAAGCTGGCGAGGGGCAGAGAGAGGGAGCAAGATACAGATTCCAAAGCAGGCTCCAGGCTCTGAGCGGTCAGCCCGATGCGGGGCTCAAACTCTCGAGCGGTGAGATCATGACCTGGGCTGAAGTCGGCCACCCAACCGACTGAGCCACCCAGGCGCCCCTGAGTTTGCATTTTAATTCAATTAAAAGTAACTTATAAGTTCCCTGTGATTTCCTTTTGGGCCCATAGATGTTTAGAAGTAAGTTGTTTAGGGGCACCTGGGTGGCTCAGTCGGGTATGTGTCTGATTCTTAGTTTTGGCTCAGGTCATGATCTTGTGGTCTCACGGGTTCGGGCCCACAGCAGAGCCTGCTTGGGGTTCTCTGTCTCCCTCGCTCTCTGCCCCTCCCCCACTCGTGCTGTCTCTGTCTCTCTCAAAATATATAAGTAAAGTTAAAAAAAAGAAGTGTGTTATTTAATTTCCAGATATTTAGAGATTTTTCAAATATCCTTATGGATTTTTAACTTCACTTCACTGTGGTGTGAGACTGTCCTCTATTCGATGTCAATCCTTTTGTATTTACTAAGACATGGCTTGTCTTGGTGGATGTTCCTTCCATGCCTACCTGAATATAATGTACACTCTGGCGGTTCAAGGGTCAAAACTCAGTCGAGAATTGTGATGGTTCAATTTATGCGTCAACTTGGCTGGACCACAGTGCCCAGATATTTGGCCAATCATCATTCTGGATGTTTTTGTGAGGTTGAATGGGATTAACATTTCAATTGTTATTTATTTATTTTTATTTTAGACAGAGAGGGCGCACAAGCAGGGGAGAGGGGCAGAGGAAGAGAGAGAAAAATCCAAACAGGCCCCATGCTCAATGCAAAGCCAGATGTGGGGCTCGATCCCATGGCCCTGGGAATATGACCTGAGTTGAAATCGAGAGTTGGACACTGAGCTACCCAGGCGCTCCCCCAAATGCGATTAATACTTCAGTTGATGGACTTTGAATAAAGCAGTTTGCTCTCCATAATGTGAGTGGGCTCCATCCCACTATCTCTCTCAAAATAAATAAATAAACTTTAAAAAAACTGAAGGAAAATCTATTTCGATATACAGTTTGGACCAGCCAAAACATTAATCCAAATGTCAGGATACAAAACATTACCAGACATGTAGGGACTGAAAAAAAATGATCTCCCCTGTACCCTTTCTCTGGAAGTGAGATGTGTTCCACCAAAACAATAAAATTAACCAGACAAGGAGCTCCGAGGTGGCTCAGTCGGTTAAGCATCTGACTCTGGGTTTTAGCTCAGGTCATGATCTCGCCGTTTGTGGGTTCAAGCCCCACATCATGCTCTGTGCTGGCAGTGTGGAGCCTGCTTGGGATGCTCCCTCCTGCTCTGTCTCTCTGCCTCTCTCTGCTCGAACTATCTCTGTCTCTCTCAAAATAAATAAACTTATAAACCAGACAAGAGGAACGTGTAGAATGCAAAAAAAAAGTAGATCTAAACCAAGAGAGAGGCAAAGAGAATTCCAAGAGTAAAAGTAAAAGGCAAACCCAAGATGGTAGCTCTGTTATAGGCTAGAAACACCACCCACTTTGAAATGAGAGAGCAGTGGATGCATGTGCCAGAATGGGCAAATAGCCAGCACCCAGCTTGTAAAGTGGGACAGGGTCGCCTCTGGATAACAGGTGAGAAAAGGCGATTGGTGAGAGCATGGCCCCACGTCACCAGCCTGTAGGGCAATCCGATCTCAGCCACTGTGGGGACTTTCTCACATCCACCATCTCCCCTCAGGTAATCCAGTTACTGCATCACATAACTGACGCGTCCTCAGTGACTTGCTTCGTGCAGAATTAGTTCTCAGAATCCAAATGTTGTTCCTCGAGTCCCATCTCTCTTTGACCACATCTTTGCTGTGCTTTATTCTCCATTCCCCTCTCTCTCGGGTAGGCACTTGCTAAACGTACTAGTTCTTCGTTGGTCTAGAGAATTCTTGAAACAGGGACTTACTGAGCCAATCATTATGACCAAGAGAAAAAGCATATGATAACTAGGTAGGCCTTGGGGCTCTAATAAATGAAAAGACCCTCATTCCCCATGGAAACCTGTGGAGAAGTGAAAATCCAAAATGACTGGGGTGCCTGGGTGGCTCAGTCGGTTAAGCGCCTGACTTCGGCTCAGGTCATGATCTCACGGTTGTGGGTTCGAGCCCCGCGTTGGGCTCTGTGCTGACAGCTCAGAGCCTGGAGCCTGCTTCTGATTCTGTGTCTCCCTCTCTCTCTCTCTCTGTCTCTAACTCTCTCTCTCTCAGAAATAAAAAAAACATTAAAAAATTAAAAAAAAAAAAAAAAAGAAAGTCCAAAATGACTTAATTGTGCAAACACTTCAAGGCGGCCAGACGGGCCTGGTGACTACCCCGTGTCAGCTTTTCCCTTCTCAAGAATAGTGTAAGAAAGGACTTATGATGGTCCTAAAAAAAGGAAGCTGTCCTTGGAAAGTCTGAATGTGTAGAGAGCATGCCTGAAAGGGACTGTTATTAGGACTTGCAAAGCAGGACTCTTTGGAATCCCCTACTGCAACCCAAACCATAACCCTGAAATAGCACGAGGGTTCTAGAGCATGCGAAGTCATCCCAGCTGAATACCGGAATTAGACGCCCTCCAGTAGTTCACACCTCCATGTCCCCCTTACCGCCTAGGTTTGGGGCACAGATAGGTCCCCTGGGCAGTGGAGAGTATATTTGTCACCTTTTGGCTACAAAATATCCAGTCCTCCCAACACATGTTGGCTTCCTTTTGAGAAATTCCTTCTCCCCCAGTGTTTCATGGTCTGCTTGAAACCTCTGCCTTCTTCCTCCAAGGAAAACCAAAGGGTCGTGTTCTGTCTTTCCTGCTGCTGGTACAACCAGGAGGGTAGAGGAGTGAACAGAACTGGCCCGTGGGTTGCTCCATCCTAAGACTAAAGAAATGGCTGAGGGACATTCAGTCCAGGGGTCGCATCCTGGTCCTACTTCTCTGCGTAGCCTGTTGCAGCGGCTCACGCTTCCTATTCTGTACAAACGGGCCTCGGTTCTGGCTCACTTCTGAGCATGGCTCTTGGGCTCTCACTGAGTCTCTGATCCTATGGAATCTTTCCAGGAAATTTCTCTTTGCCTCAGTTTGCTTTAGTTGACGTCCGCCATTTCTGAGGACACTACGAGCCCTCACAGAGTGGGTAAGTACACTGAATGAGTCTGTTGTTGCCGCGTCAATGTTACGGCTACTGTTGTTTCTATACTGAAAGATCATCTTAAATCCCCCTAATTTTTATAAGCTTCTATGAATCAAGCTAGGGCAGTCATCTCTCTCCCTGGAAGACCACTGAGCAATAATAATTGATTTATACACTCCTCAACGCCTCTCATAACGGGATAATGGGTGCAGTGGAATTTAAACTTATGGCCTAAACTAGGTTCAAGAATGTATAACAATCACGCATTGCATTGATAATGTATTGATAGGGGCGGGGGTGGATAGAAACATAGAGGACAGCCTATAGGTTAATTGTGCAAGATATAGACCAAACAGAAAGAAGTATTAAGTGGAAAGCCCTGGACACCCAAAGCTTTTCAAAATGAAAATCTATAGGAATCGCATATCTTCTAGAATGCTTCCTGGCACTGCCTCTTCTGACTGTAACTACCGTTGTTCAAGGTTGGAGCCATGATTCTGCGTCACCTGAATCAACATACTTGTTAATGTGCTAACTCAACACTATTCCTTTTGGTGGAAAAATGACACAAGCTAAAGAATGCCTTCTATGGGGTCATCTGGGACAAATTACTGTGTGGCCAGCCCCCTTCCTTGGGTTGGGCTGAATGGAGGGACCAATATGGATTCAAGTTATTAATAACATCTGGTCATATAATTAAACATTGTAGGAGAGAGTGCAGTCGTACAGGATTACACTCAGCTGTGGAAGGGATGAAGCTGTTAAGCTAGTCTTTTTTGGTAATTAGTAAATGAAACGTTTTTTAAAATGTGTCGATAATAATTGGGCTCTATGAACCCCATATCAGCCTCTAGTTGATAGGTCTATGACATAGTTTAAAATTACACAGTAGTAATTTAATAAACACAGAAGCCTAAGTCAAATGTCTCTGTGAATAAGAGAATATTTATTTCATAAGCGTTCACTGGTATCCCGAGTGGATGCTTCAGGGAATCCTTAGATAAAGATTCTACTTATCCCTCCCAAAAGCACCTGCAGCTCCCATATAACACAGGTACCCTTTCCCACACACTTGACTGTTTTCCAGGAGACTGTGCACATGCACACACATGCACACACGTGTACACACACACACACACACACACACTTCTCAGAGATGTTCTCAAGTTGCCCAGATAAATGGGCTGCTGATGTTGCTAAGTTCCTTCTATTTGTTCCATAGAAAAAGTGATTAAAAGACCAAGCAAAACTTAAAGATTCAAAGAAGACCAGGGGGTTGAACCACTGATACACGTATGCTTCTCTCTTTCTTCTTTGTGTACAGATTAGTAGTAAATGTCAGAGGCATGTTAAGGTCTGAAACCACGATTTTTATCTCTGTAAGAATTTGGTGCGGTCAGCAAATCTGTTGCAGCAGGGAACCTCGGCTCAGCAAAGGAGGCTGCAGAATCAGTCACTTGACGTTGCTAAGCCCCTTTTCGTCCCCTCTGCACCTGCCCTTCACTACCCTGGGTCGCCACGTTTGGACTTCAGGACTCGTCTCTGCTTCAGCAACCTCAGGTATCAGGTAAGGTAGGAACCACAAATCTCTTTGTCTAGCCTCTGTTTCTCAACCTCAACCTCAAACACACACACACACACCCCTTGTATCTTTCCTGTAACAGCAAATAAAAACATTTAATATCCCGCTTTCTTCCCTAGGCTAGACGGGCAAAGCATGGCTACCACCATATCTAACTGGCATGATGCCCAATGCTCCTCAGGTGGCACTGGGACATTACGGTGCACGGTCTGGAAGCTCTGCAATAGGCATATTAGAGATGCCCCCCAATTTCACCTTCTCCTTTATGGACACTGGGACTATGATGTGTTGCAACACCTGAAGAAAAACCAGGGTAATCACCATGCCAACCACACTGATTCGTGGTATGCATGGAAGAGGAGATGAGGATCCTACGTAAGTTGCCAAGAAAGCAGTCAAAACCTCATTAACGATGTTGAGAGAGAAACTGAGGGGAAGGTTCGAGAAGGTTCTCTTTCCATTGCTCGCCCAAGTATGACCACTGAGACTACACCCCAGCCTCCCATCTGAACCAGAGCGAAACGATCTTCTCATAATGGGTCCTTCCTCCTCCAGAATCACCTAAAATCACCTATGAGGGCGTTCCCACAAGTTTCCTGATGTTCTGTTTCCAAAGACAGGAGCCAGGGATGCCAGGACCTTCACTATAAAATGTTTTTTTAAATAGACATAAATGTCTTATTTTGGTTTTGAGAGAGAGAGAGAGGGCGAGCGAGAGAGAGCAGAGGGGATGGGCAGAGAGAGAGGGAGACACAGAATCCAAAGCAGGCTCCAGGCTCCGAGCTGCCAGCACGGAGCCTGAAGTGAGCCTTGAACTCACAAACCGTGAGATCATGACCTGAGCCGAAGTCAGATGCTTAACTAACTAAGCCACCCAGGAGCCCCTAAAATGCTTTATAATGTCACGCAAGATTAAGCCCTAAGGCATTAGCACTGAAGTCCTCAAGCTGGCAAGGAGGCACACAAATCTTCATCTAACAAGAGGCACTAAGAAGACACATTATATATTCTATGTAGATATGGATTTAAAAGTTTTATATTTTAAAAGTCTTAGTCTAACAAGAGACACAGAGTAAAGCAAGTTTTAATCAACAAAAAGTTTTATACACAACCTATCTATCCACACACACACATAAAACAACTCTCTTTGTACCAATTTTAAAAATGCCTTCCTGGGGCGCCTGGGTGGCTCAGTTGGTTAAGCATCTGACTCTCGGTTTCGGCTCAGGTCATAATCTCACAGTTTGTGAGTTCAAGCCGTGCCTCGGGCTCTGCGCTGACAGCGTGGAGCCTGCTTGGGATTCTCTCTCCCCATCTCCCCCTGTCCCTCCCCTGCATGCTCTCTCTCTCTCACTCGCTCTCAAAAATAAATAAATAAATTTTTAAAAATGTTTTTAAATGCTTTACTTACAAAAAGCACTTGGGATGCTGTAATTGTCAAGAATAGTCTGCTTGGAAACTTCTAGGGGTTCTGTTACTTCAATCCTATATACAACTTTTTGTTCACCCCTTTGGTGGAATGTGTATAAGGATAAGGATAAGGATATATGTATTTGTATAAAGCTAAAACAAGAACGGGTTTTAAGCAAATATTCTATTTTTTAAAGCACAATCTTAACCTCAAAAAGAAATAGAATTTATCCAAAGGCTTTTTAAAAACTGGAATTCCACACTGTAATTAAACATTAGGATAATAACTGTGTATGTCAAAAGTGACATCAGAATTTTGACCCAAGTAGAGAAGTTCTCCCACAAAATCTTGTCATATTTTATGCGTGGTGGCCACGGACCTGCGTCTCTCAGATCACTGAGTGCAGAACATATTGCTGGCCAGCGGCCCCAGAATAAGCTGCACTCACTCTAAAATCCACCGTGATGTCTGTACTGAAGCCAAGCTTCCCAGCACTGCTCCCAGACAGTGGCTGTGCGACAGGGACACAGAGCCAGCCCGTTCCTAGGAGGCACGGGATTCCTCTAAGGGGCATCTTTGACTTGAGTACTCCTCAGCTGCCGTATTGAACCTTCTAAGGGCTACATTACAGGCTGAGACTCTTCCACCCCACCCTCCTCTCCTCCCTCTGTCCTTCACAAGGGTCAGAACTGCATCCGGGGCTGACACTCCCCAGCTGCCCCCCACCCCGGTCCCTCCTCATTTTCCCTCAGATGTGCTCCAGCAGTAGGTCTCTTGCATGTCTAATCTTTTTTTTTTAACATTGACTTTTTTTTTTTAATGTTTTACTTATTTCTAGGAGAGAGAGAGAGAGAGAGACAGCGTGAGCAGGGGAGGGTCAGAGAGAGAGGGAGTCACAGATTCTGAAACAGGCTCCAGGCTCTGAGCTGGCAGTCAGCACAGAGCCCGACGCGGGGCTCGAACCCACGAACCGCGAGATCATGACCTAAGCGAAAGTCGGACGCTTAACCGACTAAGCCACCCAGGCACCCCTCTTGCATGTCTAATCTTGTCTTGCTAACCTGCTCTTCAGAAGAGGTAGACTAACACCGCATCCATCCTTTCTTCATAAAGCAGAATTCTACTGTTTTATTAGATACTACATACCTCCTTAAAATCCACCCTGGAGGAAAATTAAAGATGTCGGGACTGGATAAAACCAATTTAGAGAATCATTTGGATGCTATACAATGTAAATATATTACATATTATTGAGTTGGTAGAAAAATGTTATATAAGGAAGCTAAAAAAGAAAAATAAAGTTTAAAGGTTTTAATATCATCGTGTATTTACTAAATTAAATATTAGTGGAGGGGCGCCTGAGTGGCTCAGTCGGTTAAACGTCTGACTTCGGCTCAGGTCATGATCTCACGGTTGGTGGGTTCGAGCCCCATGGGCTCTGTGCTGACAGCTCAGAGCCTGCAGCCTGTTTCGGATTCTGTGTCTCTCTCTCTCTCTGCCCATTCCTCCTGCTCATGCTCTTTCTCTCTCTCAAAAATAAATAAACATTAAAACAAAAAAATAAAAGACATTAGTGGAATATATGAAACTATGTAGATTCTAATATTACTGGAAATGGAATAAAAGACAGAATTAGATTGCCCAACCAGAACTTGTGCATCTGAATTGTATGCTCAATATATTACATTTGGTCGTTACATAAATATCAGCTGGTAGCTAAATGAAATTTTCATACAGAACCTGGGAAATTCATGTGGTTCACTTGCCCTTTACTCTTCATCTCATATGGTAGACCGATAATTGGCTTCTATCATGCTCCAGGGTTTGAAAACCACACAAGAAGAAAACTTCTTGGCTGAAAGCCACTACCTTTTAAGAAAATTACTGATAACTTCCCAGAATTGAAAACAAATTAAATCACATTAATCACACATGATATATGCATACACATATTTGATCCATGTAATCATAGAAGCTCAGAATAAATTATTATGAATGGCTCCACCAGAAAATAACTGTACTATACATCCGAAGTGGCATTAAGCATAAGGATAAAAATAACTGCCAAAGTCTTAAGCTTTATTTAATAATTTTGTTAGACAACATGAGTAATTACATTAATTTTGTTTGGAATCAAGATGTTAAGAATAAGAGAAAGGGGAAGGAAATTATAAAAGCAAAGTGTTTTAATTAGGAAGTATAATGTTAGAACTGAATTAGAAATATCGATATGAACCCCTGCTTTAAAAAAAAAAAGAAGTGTATGTTTTCTAATTCTACCAGCTAAAATGAGCTAGGAGCAAAGGACTAAGAGAATGAACCTAATGAGTAAACTTCACTAGTGTGATTTCTAATTCCATCTTTCCAGGATCCCCGGGAAAAATGGCTGATTGCATGTCTGGGGTAGGGTAGGTTATAAGCCTGGGGCAACTTGCCGCACCAGGAGACAAGAAAAAGTGCAGATTAATGGGACTGTGTCAAAGAACACAAGTGCTATAATTCCCGCGGTGCATCAACTTCCGATAAAAGACAATGATTGCTGCAGTTGGTTAAATCACATTGAGACTCTGCAAAGTCCCGAGTCTATCATGATATACAGGAAACAAATTAGCATAAAGATGAATAAAGATGGTGAACTGAATAGCCTGCATTACTTTTGAATCCTTTATTCAAATATGATGTTATTTTGATTCATTTATTTCATCGGTGAAAAATTCAGAATTTAGTACATTTTAAATACATACTATTAAGAAGTGTTTTCTGGCGTAAGGAAGGATGCCTGTAGAATGGGATCCCATAACCTGTGACTGTAAGTTGGACAAACACATTCAAGATCACCAAGTTTTAATCAGATAGCATTTCAAGTATCCATGAGCATTTTACGGTCTCAAGAATGTAAGAAAATTGCAAGATACCATTAAACTCAAAAGATTTTGAAAACCAGTCTGAAAGGAAGGCATTTGCAAATGTCTTAAAATTCCTGTGAAGTCAAAAATGTAGAGGGGCGCCTGGGTGGTTCAGTCGGTTTACCGTCTGACTTCAGCTCAGGTCATGATCTCACGGTTCGTGGGTTCGAGTCCCCTGTCAGGCTCTGTGCTAACAGCTATCTCAGAGCCTGGAGCCTGTTTTGGATTCTGTATCTCCCTCTCTGACCCTCCCCTGCTCATGCTGTCTCTGTCTCTGTCTCTCTCTCAGAAATAAATAAGACATTAAAAAAAAAAAGGCTACCCCATATATGTATGCAACTTAAATAGCAATATAAATTTTTCTCTTATGATTTCAGTTTTAATTATATTTTTAAAAGATGCATTATAAACCTAAGCACTTTTGCAACTTTCTAGGACCATTTTAACTTTAGGCTAGTAACGTTATGGATTGGTTTTATCTAGTTGAAACACACTTATTGAGTACTTACTATGTTCAAGCTCTAAGTGCTATACAGCAAAGAAGGGCATTATCAATATTTATATTCAACAAATGAACAAACTGATATACAGGTATAGGTTGAGTGACCTATCCAAGATCATCCAGCTGGTAGGTATTAATTCCAGAACTGGCATCTAGGCTAACTGCTCCAAATCCCAGGAACTTCACTATTTTAAACTTCATGCTACAGTCCTCTATCTTTTCTTATATTATAAGAAGTTGCATCATAATCAAATAACCCTTACTTATTCCTGTTTTCACTGGTATTCTTATACTGTTTTTTAAAATTTTTATTTCTCTTAAGGTTTATTTTTGAGAGAGAGAGACAGATAGACACAGAGTCAGGGGAGGAAGGGGCAGAGAGAAGGAGACACAGAATCTGAAGCCGGCTCCAGGCTCTGAGCGGTCAGCACAGAGCCCGACGTGGGTTCGAACTCAGACTGTGAGATCATGACCTGAGCTAAAGTCGCACGCTCAATCGATGGAGCCACCCAGGCACCTCTCTTATACTGTTTTAAGAAAGCAATTTTATAAATAATATATGAGGTGATAAATACTGCTGGCCAAAGTTGCATGTATGAATGGAAATACACATAAATATAAAATTAATTCTCTCCACAACTAAGTCTGGCCAAGACACTATATCTGTTACTAACCAAGCAATTAATGACTCCCAGGGCAAAGAAAGATCCTTTAATCTCTGTGCTCATGAAAAGCTAAATACTTACAGTAAAAATCTGGAGGTCACACAAAGTTTTCACAGAGAAATGATGTACAGATCCACATATTACAGCAAAAATAAGATGTGCAACCAAATATTTTAGAGAAGTGGCAGTTTGTTTTGACTTGTCTTTAGGACCAGATCTAAATACATTATCTCATGGGTGGGGTGTGTTGGATGCTTGACTGCCATTTAATACAATTAAATAAAAGCAATCTCCCCCAAGTGCTCTACACCATTAAAAGTTCTGGATCGATTTAATTTTCCAAAAAATAAACCCATAATAGTAAAACAAAACAAAATGCTCATGTTGATATTAATTGAAGTTCTACCCAACTTCAAATTTTGACAGCATCCTTGTCATTTGAAGAGGTGATAAAAAAGTATATCCTCCCAAAATGCAAGGGAAAGTAACATATAGGGGTATCAGGTATTAGTCATTAATAAGATTGTTATTTCGCTGAATTTTGTGATGACTACGTTGTCAGCTTTTCAAAATGTGTAATTTGCTGTGATTTCTCATCTAAAAAACATTCACTTCCATATCTGATTTGTAAAAATTTTTTTACAAATATTCCCTCAATTTTGATAAGCTTTAAGCCCCACGAAACTTGGATTTGCCCCTGACCATCATACTTAGAAGAAACCAAAATAGCTATCTATGCTTACAGACGTGGAAACAAGTCCATGATATACTGAGAAGCATAAAGCTCAACCTTCAGAATAATAACAGTACAATACCACTTAAGTTAAAAAAAAATAAATACAAGTTTTCCAAGTTTGACTCTATAATCTTTATTTTTAGCAAAGTACATGGTTGGGGTTTTTGGGGTTTTTTTAAGGATTTTTAGTTCTAAAATGAAGCAAAAGTGATTTTCGACCTTAATTCACGGCTGTGACTCGCGACGCCACACTTCCACGCCTGCGACCCGCCTCCGCATTTCGACCTTCTGAAACCGGGTCGTCCCCGGAGATCGCTGGGAAGCCGGGGCGCCCGGCGCATGCGCACCCAGGGCCGTGGCCGTTCCGACGCGGTCGTCCTCGGCGGGCTCGCTGCGTTGTCGCTACGACCTTGAGTGGAACGGCGTTTTAAAGATGTCCTCCAGAAGATGACGTGATGCTTGTGCACTGCCGTGGAAAGGGGCGTCTGCNCCCGCCGTCAGCGCACGTCGCGGCCTGTGACAGAGCCGCCGCGCTGCGCCCGACGCCCGAGTGGCCCTGCGCGGAGAGGCGGCCGCCACAGCACTGCAGTCCTTGTCAGTGCGCTCCTCAGCGGTGCACCCGGCTCCCTCTCTCCGCTGCCTCCTTAGCTCTTCTGGGGCCGGCGGTGCCAGCCCTGCTCTCAAGAAACGTCATCCTTTGCCTTTATTTGGGGATGACGAGGTTCTTGCATTTGATCAGATTAATCTTAATCCACTGCATGTTTCGTATATTACAATTAGGCAACAACCTGGCTCTTAGATCTTTAACCTCAACATTTAAGTTGGAAAAACCAGTCAAACGGCAGATTGGCTTCGCTTAGAGTTACGTCGACCCTGGCAGGATACATTTTAAACCATTATTGCCTAACAAATCTGTGTCTTACTGGTGCAAACCCATATACACTGTTTAGTATGAGTTTCATAAATAATAATTAGCAGTTAGGTACTACTTGCCAGGTCCTGATCTAAGTATTTGGAACTCTGTCAATCCTGACAGCAATCCTGAGGTAGGAGGAGGAAACGGGGGGGATAGGAAGGAACCCCGGCCATCTGGCCCCAGAGGCTGTTTTAAAACGGCTATTGAGGGGGCGCCTGGGTGGCTCGGTCGGTTAAGCCTCCGACTTCGGCTCAGGTCATGATCTCGTGGCTCCTGAGTCCAATCCCCACGTCGGGCTCTGTGCTGACAGCTCAGAGCCTGCAGCCTGTTAAAGATTCTGTGTCTCCCTCTCTCCCTGACCCCCCCTTGCTCATGCTGTCTCTCTCTCTCTCTCTCTCTCAGAAATAAATAAAACATTTAAAATATAAATAAATAAATAAATAAATAAATAAATAAATAAATAAACAAAATGGCTATTCAGGGGCGCCTGGGTGGCTCAGTTGGTTAAGCATCCCACTTCAGCTCAGGTCATGATCTCGCAGTATGTGAGTTGGGTAATGTCAAGCTCTGTGCTGACAGCTCAGAGCCTGGAATCTGCTTCAGATCCTGGTCCCCCTCTCTCTGCTTTCCCCCTCCCCTCCTGCTCACTGCTCACAGTCTGTCTCTCCCCAAAATAAATAAACATTAAAAAAGTTTTTTAAATAAAATGGCTATTCAATGAAAAAAATTTTTAATGTTTATTTGAGAGAGAGAGAGAGAGAGAGACAGAACTCCAAGCAGGCTCCAGGCTCTAAGCTGTCAGCACAGAACCTGATGCAGGGCTTGAACTCATGCCTGGCTCAAATTCACAGAACCGGAGATCATGACCTGAGCCAAAGCTGGACGCTTAATGGGTTGACACCCAGGTGCCCCAGCAATGAAATACTCTTGAGCAGATTGGCAGATGATGGGTGTAATGAACTTGGGGCTTGTGAATGTAGAGTACCACATTTTCATTAATCCCTTATACTTTGTATAAATAATAAAATCAACTTTTTGGAAAATGAATCGTCTATACTCTTATCTTAAAAATAAAAATTATACGATAACAAGTCACATCATTTTGCCAAGAAGGTTATGGCACTCAATTACTCATCTTTGATGAATATTCACAGCATTCCTAATATCAGGAAACAGTTTCAGCACTTAAATTATAATCCCAACTATGTGACAACTATTAAATAAATTTTGCAGCACAGACTTACTATAGAATATACTTTCATTACTTCCTTATGTTACTCTCTTCACTGTCATCCTTTTATATTTTGGGTTGGGTTCAACTACCTTTCTCCTAAAATGTTTTGTACATGTACCTCTTCTAGACTTTTGTAGTTATCAATCCGTACAGGACTCCCCAGTTTTTTTCCCAAAATTAAAAAGTTTCATATTTATTATCCTAAGTTCTTTAAGTGAAAAAACTGAGGCTCAAAAAAGGTTAAACACTATACACAATATCACAGATGGGCAGACATCCTATCTTAGGGCTCAAAAGACTTCAAACGGCTTATGGAAATACCTTGTGTTTGTTCACCTATCTTCTCAGAACCAATATTTCTCAAAAGCACAGACCTGTCATGATAAAAATGTAGTTTAACATCACATAGTACTCTAAGCACAGAACTTTCAAAAAAACAGAACTTTCAAAACATAGATCCTAACATGTTCCTGTTTTTTAATCAATACGGTAATGTTGGTCTTTTCCCCAAAGATACGGAATGAAAACTAGTGGGAGGCAGGGAGTTTGTTGTTATAAAAACTAGAAAGGAAGAATTTATGGTTGAACAGCAAGACCCTGATTTAATTTCAACATCTGGTTTTCCACGTTATATATAGACAGTAGTGATTCTGGGCCATTTCTACTCAGATTTTTCCTCTCCTAGGACTCTCTCATATTTGTTATTATTTGAAGTTCTGATCATGGCTCTGAATCTGTTCTTTTTTTCTCCCCAGACTCTGTTTCAACACTTCTGTAATTCATTTGCTACAAAGTCTAGAATCTCTCTTGTAAGTGAGCTTCCTGGGGGGGGAGGGGGGAGGGGGGCAAAGTGCCATGGTCATGGGAAGTTGATATGTTGCGAAGAAGTCTTGCTAATTTGCTATATAAGCTGCAAGGAGTGTCAGAGAATTTTCCTTTCCCCTGATGAACTTAGGAGGCGTATGTTTTGCCCTGTATCAGCGATTCTATTTGGATCGATTACTTCAAGGTTACAGTTTTTTGTCCGTATATGAATGTTGCACCTAATTACCCCTGTAATCGGTTAAACAAATGTCAGCTGTTCCTATTTCAACGCTTCCTGCCAATAACTGCTGGAAGTGATTTAATGCAGTTGGAAAACAACACTGACAATCATTATAGCCTGCGAAGTGTGAAATAATTGCATTGCACTATTGTGGTCTCTNACTGGGGGGGAAAGGGGAGAGTCCGCGAGCAGCTGGGTGCTGTTTATCTGGTGAACTCGTCTCAGCCGAGAGCTTGTTTTTACAAGAAGTCACTTGAAGCGTGGAAGGGAAATACTGTCATCTGAAAAGGAGGGCTGTGCTTCATTCCGATTGTTTTCCCCCTTCTGACAGAAAACGTGCGCTGATTACACCGCAGATGTGGCTCCTTGGGGGGAAATGAAGGAAGAGGAGAAAAGCGCTGGGTGGAGACAAGGAGCAGTCGGCGAGGCTTCGAGACCCCCGGGCCTTTCCCTTCTCGCCTGGCTCCGCGGGGTCGCGCTGGGCTCCACGCTGAAGGCGCGATGCCCTCGCCTCTTCCCCGGCGCAGGTACGTCCCCAGCGAGCTGTCGCCGTCGGTGGACGCCAGGCCCTGCAGCAGCCCTTCCGAGCGCCCGGGGCGGGCGGGGAGGCCCTTGCTGGGGGACAGTCCGCCCAGGGCGCCGCGGCTCCCCCGCCGGCTGGCCTGGTGCTCCATCGACTGGGAGCAGGTGCGCTTCGTGCGGAGGCTGGGCGCCGGCGGCTTTGGCTCGGTGTACAAGGCCACCTACCACGGCGTCCCGGTGGCCGTAAAGCAAGTGAACAGGTGCGCCAAGAACCGAGCGGCGTCGCGGCGCAGCTTCTGGGCGGAGCTCAACATCGCGCGGCTTCGCCACGACAACGTCGTGCGCGTGGTGGCCGCCAGCACGCGCACGCCCGCGGGCTCCGACAGCCTGGGCACCATCATCATGGAGTTTGGGGGCAACGTCACCCTTCACCAAGTCATATACGAGGACGCCGAGCCTCCCTGCTGTGCCGGAGACCGGTTAAGTTTGGGGAAGTGTCTGAAGTATTCCCTGGATATTGTGAACGGCCTGCTCTTCCTTCACTCGCAGAGCATCGTGCACCTGGACCTGAAGCCTGCTAACATTCTGATCAGTGAGCAGGACGTCTGCAAAATCGGGGACTTCGGCTGCTCCGAGAAGCTGGAAGGGCGGCTGTGCTCGCAGGCCCGTCCCTACCCCCTGGGGGGCACCTACACCCACCGAGCCCCGGAGCTGCTGAAAGGAGAGACCGTGACGCCCAAAGCGGACATCTATTCCTTCGCCATCACCCTCTGGCAAATGACCGCCAAGGAGGCCCCGTACTCGGGGGAGCGGCAGTACGTGCTCTACGCCGTGGTGGCCCACGGTCTTCGGCCGTCTCTGTCGGCAGCTGTCTTCACGGACTCCAGGTCTGGGAAAAGCCTGGCCAAGGTCATCCAGGGCTGCTGGGGGGCCAGTGCTTCGCAGCGGCCAAGTGCGGCCCTCCTCTTGGTTGACCTGTACTCCTTACGAGCTGAATGTGGCTGACTCTGAGCCTGTATCAAAATAAGCTTTGTCTCTGTTTCTACTCGTTTTTAAAGAAGTGACCGCGTGGAAAAAACATATTTGCAGGATGGGTTTTTAGAAAATAAAGTTATTAAAAACTCCCTTTTGTCTCCAATACCTTTTTTCTTTTTTAAAAAATTTATTTTAAGAGAGAGAGAGACAAGGAGGGGCAGAGGGGCAGAGAATCTCAAGTAGGCTCTCAGTGCAGAGCCAGATGCGGGGCGTGAACTCATGAACCATGAGACCATGACCTGATCGGAAATCAAGAGTCAGACGCCCAATCAACTGAGCCACCCAGGCACCCCTGCAATACCTTTTCTAAGACAAGTTGCACAAATACAAATCTAGTGGTCATCTTACTGTTGTTCGTAACCAAACTTCTTCTCTTAGAGAGTTACACACTGTGCTTCCACAGTCCCCTACTCCTGGATTTATTCAAATCTGTTACTGATGAAACCAGCTTGTCCAAAACAGAACTGAATTATAAAATGCCAAACTTTTCTATAAATTCAGATAATACACTATATACCCACCACCTAAATTTAAACTGTTAACAGTTTACTTGCTCCCACACCCAACAAGTAAAACCTTTTTTGAAAAAGATGTTTTTCTGCTTCTTCCCCCAAAACTTCTTGTTCATAATGACCTTCATACATAAAATTCACAAACTGAGATAAATGCATTCATTTATTTTATTGAGAGAAAGAGGGAGGGAGAGGGACAGAGAGGGAGAGAAAGAAAGAATACCAAGCAGGCTCCACACTCAGCACAGAGCCCAAGGTGGGGCTCAATCCCATGACGGTGAGATCATGCTCTGAGCCGAAATCAAGAGTCAGATGCTTACCCAACTGAGCCATGCAGGCACCCTGAGGTAAATTTACTTTTAAATGGATAATATCTTAAGTGATTTCTTGTGATATGTTGAACTTGTCCATGCTATGAGTAGAAAAATACTTCTTTCTTTCTTTCTTTTTTTTTTTTTTTCTGAGAAAGAGGGAGGGTGGTGGGGCAGAGAGAGGGAGACACAGAATCCAAAGCAGGCTCCAGGCTCTGATCTGTTCAGCACAGAGCCCAATGCAGGGCTCAAACCCACAAACCATGAGATCATGACCTGAGCCAAAGTCAGGCACTTAACCGACGGAGCCACCCAGGTGCCTTAGTGGAAAAATACTTCTCAACTGAGTCTCTTTTACTCTTCTCAACTGAGTCCAAATATTTGGACTCGGAAATAGATGAGAACACAAAGATTTAGGATATGTGAGGGAAAAAATACCAACCCTGAGGAATAGTAAAATTTAACATTTGGATGCGGGAGAGCAGGCAAGTAAAAGCAGACTGCCCCTTCTAGAACTCAAGGCAATGGCTGCCAGGACATAAGACTGTGCAGAATGAATTTGATCATTAGGACCACTCTGGCTTCCATTTAGCAGCAGTAGTTTCCGCGAGCGGTGGAGGGCAAGCTCATTGCAACAGACCAGACAGTCATGGCAAGGACTCGATGTGCTTGGGCTGTTGAGGAAGACGGTAGGAGCAGAAACATTCAAAACGGATGAGATACACCCGTTTTGGGCTTTGGTTTAGTTCTCTTAGGATGAAGAAAGTGAGTTTATTTGTGAGCGGAGCAAGAAGAGACAAAGATAATGGGTGAAGTTTAAAAAGTTGTAAAAGAAATGAAAATTAGTACCCAGGGAAAGAAATCATAGCTTCAGAGAGAAAGGGTATTTCTTCCCAGACGTGAGCAAAGGAGAGTGGGAAGATGGCCANCAGGTCTACGAGATCATGGTTTGGAACTGTTCTTGAGGGAAGCAAAAGCGAGCTGTCCGTTCCCATGGAAAATTCTGAGTGAGTATGGCTAGCTACGTCCGTGTAGCTGGGGGCACAAGTCACCCACACACCAGTGAACAACTTCCTCCTCTGCTCATTGTAGCAACAGGAGTCCTTGTTGGAAAGTTTAAGATGCAATGGCTCAAAAATAAAATGAAACCAGTTTGCTGCCCCCCAGGGTGCTCAAATGAGTTTCTAATTATGCTGAATATCTCATTAACAGACTGTCAGTGAGCTACGCGAAGTCCCCTATGAAAACGATTAAGGTCCAGAATTCACTTCCAGAATGAACATGCCCACAGCTTCTACTCAAATACCTTCTCTTCTTCTGGAACCCAAAGTGGGAGGTACCTTGTAAACCCCCTAATCGGTGACATGACGGAAGAAAACACACAGACGATGAAGTGTAGGCGGTGACGCCGGATGACTGGACACAGCTTGTAATAAAAGAGCGCGGGGGTCGGGGGGGAGGACGAGCTTGGGGGTGGCAGATCTCAGAAAGCCTTGGCAAAAACAGATGCCCTGATGAAGAGCTGAGCACTGTGAAGTGCAGAAGTGGAGGGGAAAACCCTCAGAACAGAGCTAAGATCAGAGTGAGCTGAGCTGACGGGAGCTGACAGAGAGCGAAGGAACAGAAAGTGCTAAGGGAGGTCCGGCCGTGGCAGAGCTCAGAAAGTGGAAGCAAACAGCGCCTTCTGAACATGAGAGGGTCATCTGGGCGGGGGGACTGGAGGGGGTGATCAGGCATCACGAGACAGGCACAGGAGCCTCTTGAGCCTGGTTTCTTTGGAGAGAGAAAAAAGGTGTGGCTGCCTGAAGAAACCACAGAAATGCCTTGCTTGAAGGAGACACATGTGTTTGGGGTGGCAGAGAAAGGCAGTCTCTGAGCTGCGGGAAGGCTGCTCTGATGGGAGGGAGAATAAGTAGTGGACTGTTTCACCTATGATACTCTAATAGTGAACAGTCACAGGAAATTGTTTAAAGGAGACAAATCAAGTCAGAGGTAAAGGCATATTTAACAGTACAAAGATAAGGATTAAAGATATATGACCGGTATAAACTGGGGCAGAGGAGGGAGGAAAAGAGATATAAGCTGTCAGTGTTATCGCTGTTCATAGAAGTGGGCTCATAGATATTGTCTAGGATTAAGGACATTATATACAGGTATATAGTTGAACAAAAATACAACTACCCAAACAAAACAAAAAGGTGAAAGAACCAAGCACAGAATGAAAGACAACATAAACTATAGAAAGAAAATAATATAAAATGGGAGAGTTTAGATCAAACTTATGTCATTATCAATAAATGTAAGTGACTTACTTCACCTATTAAAAGAAATCTCTATGTTGTAAGATATAGTTAACACACACACACATATATATGTATATATTAGGGAGAGAGAGAGAGAGAGAGAGTACGTGCATGGGAGGGGCAGAGAGAGAGGGAGGGAGAGAGTCCCAAGCAGGCTCTGGACTATCCGTATAGAGACCATTGCAGGGCTCATTCTTCTTTTTTTTTTAATTAAACAATTTTTTTAAGGTTTTATTTATTTTTGAGAGCGAGAGAGAGACAGAGTATGAGCAGAGGAGGGGCATAGAGAGAAAGAGGGAGACACAGAATTCGCAAAGCAGGCTCCAGGCTCTGAGCTGTTAGCACAGAGCCCAATGCGGGGCTCAAACTCCAACTCATCAGATGGGCTGCTTGGTTGGTGATATTAAGGCCAGAAGATGGGGTGTTTGGCCAGGGTGCGAGGGGCAGTATTTGCATACACGCGGGCAGAAGAAGTAAATATACTGAAGATAGGAACCCCTTGGAGAACGGGGCTCTAAGTACAAAAATGAGGAAGTCTACAATAGATTGTTGGATTGAAATAAGACGTATCAGTGTCAACTCATACTTTTCACTAGCGATAGACGGTTAGAGACACAGACGTACAGAAGGAGACATAAATATGTATGTGCAGGTGTGATGCACATACATGTATGTTCCAGTTCTGACCTTTGAGAGGGTCTAAAATAATGGTGTTTTGAAGCAGACCTCAGCACCAGATTTTAGTTTCTGAATTCTGAGGTTTTCCTTCCTCAATTCTTAATGATTCGCAGCAGAAGGAAGACAGGGCTTCTTAGAGAACTGACTGATTGCGGAGCGGAGAACACACATAACGGACCTTCGACTCTTATGCCCCTTCCTTATTAGGAAGTGCTCCAGGAATGAGAGGGACACATCAAAAGGACACAGGACAGGTCTCCACTGGCCAAACCTAAGACTATTTGTGCATTAACATAATAACAGCAAGTAAAATAGGAATAATCCTAGTGAATGAAATAGGAATTCATACTACTATGAATAATTAACTAGGTCAGGGAGAAAGGAAAGTCCTACCTTACAACAGAATTGCTAATAAGTATAAAGACTTATTAATGATCAAGTATCCTTACAGTGGGAAGCCCTGCTGACATTATCTTACCAGTGATGTAGATAGATATTTTTATTCAAGTTAATATCACCAGCAATGGGACAAATTGAAGTCACAGACCTCCTGAGAGGGCGCCCTGAGAAAAACATGCACCGCTTCTATCATATTCCTGAAAAAGACATAGAACCTGATTCAAATCACGATGAAACAACACACAAACCCAAATTGGCCTGTGTACTTCAAAACTATCAAGGGAAGACTGAGTAGGACAGGAGAACCCAATATAACACATAATCTTGAATCGGATCATGGTCCCATAAAAGACGATATTAGGACAACTGGCGAAATCGGAATGCAGTCTCTGGATTCGATGGTAGTATTAGATCAATGTCTTCATTTCCAGTTATACCACGGTGATGTTGGAGTGCCCTTGTTTTTAAGAAACACTCACTGAAATCCTGAAAGAGTAATGAGGTGTCCATGTCTGTAACTGACTTTCAAGTGATTCAGAGTAAGAAATAATTATAAATGTATGTAAAGAGAATGATAAAGTAAATGTGGTCAGATCTAACAAAGGGGAGATTCTTTGTCAAAGAGAATCTGGGGGACTTTTATGTCACTTTGGTAACTTTTCTGTAAGTTTGGAATTACTTCAAAATGAAACAATTAAGAAGAAAATACGTAGGTAAAAGCTTAATGAAAAATGTGCAAAATCTTTATGGGGAAGTCTTTAAAACACCTTAAAAAGTACATAAGAGGCAGCAAACCAAATGAAAGCTTACTATAAAAGTGGCCATTCTTCCTAAATTAACTTAAACATTTTAAAAGATTCCAATTTTTGTATTTGTGTGTGTATATCTCCATCTGAAAATCAGACAAGCTGACTCTAGGATTTATATACAAAATAAAAAGAGCCAGAAAAATTCAGAAAGAAATGAGCAATAAGGAAGTCCTAGTCCTATTAAACATTAACATGTAGTACAAAATCTAAGTAATGAAAATATTGTGGTGTGATGTATAAATACACAAACCATTCAAACACAATAGAATGTCCAGAAAAAGAATCAAACACATATGGGAATTTGGTATCCAATAAAGATAGTTTCTTAAAGCAATGGAGAAAAGATGGGCTTTTCAATGAAATTATAGTGGGACACCTATGTCGCCAACCAGAACCAAAATTAGGTTTAGATCTCACGACGTATGAATATATGCTCAACGAGCCAAAGATTTAAGTGTAAAAAATGAACTAATGGGAACTCCCAAGGAGAAAAGGGGGAAGGTCAATTCCATTATAACATTAGAGCGGGAAAGCCTTTCCAAAGCCATAAAAGGAATAATTGGTATTCACAACTATAAAAAGAAGGAACATATCTACATGGGAAAAAATTAACAATATAGATAAGGTCAAAAAAGAACTAACAGACTGGAAGAGAGTATTTGTACTTCAAATCACCACAAAGAGCTAATATCCCTAATATAAGAAAAGCTCTTAGAATTTGATGAGAGGGGAAAAAAAAAAAACAAAAAAACAAAGGACAATCAGTTCACAAACAGAAACATGAATAATCCTTAAATATATGAAAATTCCTAATTAAAGCTAATCTGAGATACCATTTTCCATTACAGAAATTGAAAACGGATCACCAAAATGCAAAAAATTGACAAATAAGATTGGTGAGGTATAAGGAACTGGGTCCCTTCAGATAATTGCTAGTGGAAGTACACATTGGTATAAACTCCATGGAAAGTAATTCGGTACATCTATGAAGGTTACAAGATCAAGTACCCTGTGGTCCGGTAATCCTACTTCTGGAAATTTACCCTGTGGATATACTCATAGGTATATGAACAAGCTTATTCATTATAGCATTTTTGTAATAGCAAAAGACTAGAAGCAAGTCAAATACCTTTCAATAAGAACTAGTTAGATTTTGATCCATCTGTATAATAAAACACTATGCCCGAGAACAAAAAGAATACACCTATTACTGTTACTGAGAAAGCTGCAGTGTATTTTTAAGTTCGAAGCAAGGTGTAAGACAGTAAATAAATGCAGCATGCCGGGCTATGCTTCCTTTTGTGAAAAAAAGAAGGGAAATGAGAATATATATTCATATTTGTTTGTATTCGTATAAGAACGCTAGAAGGGAAAACAAAATAAAAGTCATTACCTGTGGTAAGAAGAGACAGATGGAACAGGAATGGTAATGAGTTTCTGGCATGCATCTTTTCTGTTAATTTGGTATTTGAACCATAGGAATGCATCGCCTATGCAAAAACAGCAATGTTTAATAGTAACGATATTTAAAAATAAAGTCAAACCTCATCTGTACAAGTTTGCCTTAAACCACTTTGAATCCTTGCACCTAATTGCCCCCTTCATCCAACTTCCCTCAAGCCAATGAAATCACGGTAAACATCTTTTAAGTGAGCCAGGAAGTTCATTTCTTTCTGACCTTCCTTAGATTCAAAGCAGAGAGCGGCTGCCAGCGCCATGGCCTTTGAAAGAAAAAGACTAAAACTCACCCAGGTTAAGTTACATCCCCTGATAAACATCCCCGTCACATTCTCCATCTCCACAGCACCCATCACTCTCGTAATTACTCTCTTCACTATTTAGAAAAGGCATCCACATCACAGCTAAACTCTATCGAGGGCATGATGCACCAGGAACTGTAAAATGTTTTACACAGATATCAAATTAAAGCCTCACAACACCTCTATTTACTATTATTACTTCCTATATTTATTGCTACTTCCTTGTTAAATATTGAGAAGACAGACACAGAGATTCAGAACTTGCCCAGGGTCATACAGCTAAGTGACAGGGCCAGAACCCACGTCCATACCCATTTCACTTCACCACCCAGGATGGTGGCGGGGAGGGGGCAGGGAATATCTACTCTTAGCTTCATTATTTCAAATGTTTCAACAACTTATTTTATCAAATTCATAAGAATGAAATCAAGAAAATTACTATTTAAGGCATGACTTTGTACAAATATTAGGAAAGTGTCATTGAGGATGATTTTTTAAAGGAAACAGAAAAGATATCTGAGAAGGATAATATGGTGCTCAAAGCTGAAAAAGAGAAAATAGTTGGAGTCTGTACTTATTCCTTTCCTTATTCTTATTTCCTTTCACATAAATCTGATCGTACAAATCATTATCCACACATTCACATATTCAGCAAACCTGTATTTTACCATCCACTATATCCTTGGCACCATGGCAGGCACAGTGAGAGAAAACACAGGCATAGCCATTGACCTAGGATTTGAGAATTACATCCCATTTGAAGAGGTTGTACAATACTATGTTTAAGATTTTATGGATCCCGATTTCCTTATTGGTATATTAAATACATTTCCAATATTTAAAATTGCCTGACTGTTCTGGGAAATTCTGGAACTTCCAGTGAGTGGTGAAGGGCAAAAAACATTCATTTATCTCTTCTCCTTCCTAAAATTCCATATGTGATAGTAGATTAATTTTTAAAAGCATTAATTCAGAAGGGCAAAGATAATGAGAGAGAAAGTGATAGGAACAAAATTTTGGAAACTGGCAAGTTTTGTATGCCCTAGAAGGCTTAACCTTAACCAGAAATAGGGGAAACTGAGATAGAACCTGAGTTACCAGTCAGCTTTTTAGTGCCCTACTAAATAGTAGGCAGCTCAGCTTGTTTTTAAAGAAAGTCTTGAATATTAAAGAGTAAGATCGAAAAATTTTATTATCCTCATAGACGTTTTATAAAAGGAACTATTTATTGACAACATGAAAAATCCAGTTTTATTTTTTTGAAAAGACTAGCAAATAGTAAAGAGCCCTTGGAAGTCATAGCTATGATAACATAAATGAAAAATTTATCAGAAAAACTGATAGATAAAGAAAGGCAAATCTCTTAGAAAGTAGAGGAAGAGTAAAAAAAAAAAAAAGATTAAAAATATCAATTGTCTTCTCCAAGACAATTGAAGGGTCAGTCCATGAAGTCTAGTATCCAAATAATAGAGATTCCAAGAAGCGGAAATATGGAAAACAGGAGATTAACAATAGACAGTTTAGGAAACAAAAGTTTCCAGACTGAAAAGATGCAGTATTAATTGCCCAGACAACAAAAACAAAATACAAGAAGCTTTTAATAAAGCTTCCCAAAAAAACACCTACAATAGATAAGGATCCCAAAAGACAATAGAGGCTACTACCTCCAAAATTCTGAGGGAAGATCATTTCTAACTTAGAATTCTATACCCAGCCAAACTATCGAGTGAATGTGTGTCTGACTAAAGACCTTTTCAGGCACGAAAGATTTCAATTTACTCCTGTGCACCCTTTCTCAGGAAAACTACTTGAGAAGGTATTCCACCAAAGCAAAAGTAGGAACCAAAAGAGAAGAAAAGATGCGATCCAAGAAATAGATTCAACTCAAGAGAGAGACAAAGGAAATCTCCAAAGATGATGGTAAATGAAGACCACAAGCTATCAACCATGCAATAGGGCAGATTAGAGCCAATCTGGAGACCCAAGAAGCCAAGAGTAAAGAATGTCTGTGTTTGAATACACTGAAAGAACATTTCCACAATCTGAGAAGAGTTTAGGGTTAACTGATGACTACAGAGCGAATGAAATAAAAAATGTATTACCCTGAGGGGACACAAAAAGTTAGGCAGTACAAGAAAAGCAAAGGCAGCATAACAAGTGGTTCAGTTCAAAAGAGCCCTATGTAGCTATAAGAACACCACATGGTATGTCGATCTAACCAAAGTTGTAACAATGAAAGAAGGACCAATGGAGGAGAATTTTGACAATAGGTATTGGAGATAGGAGTGGGGAGAAAACAAACTCCTAATCTTCTGAAGACAGAAGTCAACAGGTAGCTCCTAAAACTAAGGAAAAAAAAATCAAGAAGCGTCCACATAAGTAGACTACTTCCAGGCTCAGACAGATGCCAAAACCAACAGCAAAAGGGAATTGAAAATGGCTACAAGACTCCAAGAGTGGGTATGGCATCCTAGAGGCCGTTGTCGTTGCTGCTGCTGTTGTTGTTGCAATAATTCCAGTGCAACTATTTGACTCTTTAGCTGATGTTCATGTATAATCGATAAAAAGTAAAACTAAATTTGAGAAAGAAAAAGAAAATGTGTGTGGGTGTGTCTCAGGTAAAGGTGGATGACGGGGAAATATTTTAATGTGCTTTTTTCTAGGAAATGAATTTTAAGAAACGAAATCAAAGAAACGAAAGGGAGTAGGATCTTGGATTAGTGTAATATGGGTGACTCAACTCACTAGGCAAAATCCACACTTTCTTTAAATAGCGTGACGAAGCAGGACCGGCTCCCTGGGAAGGGGGAAAGCGGAACAGAAGGAACAAGCCACCCTTCAGGGAAGGAGAGGAGAAGCCGGCAGACAAGACAGTTTCCTGCACACGGCTGAACAGGGCATCAAGTTACAAAGAGGGAAACCCTAAAGGTCTGGGGAATAACAGAGGACAGCCAGAAGAAATTTAAAGGGAAAGGAGAGAAGCACTTGGCACAGTGATGGCAGCCCTCGACAAGTCTCCTTACACAGGAGTCAAGTTACAGAATTTCCCTGACTTCAGAACTGGAAGTAGATTCCCCCCCTCTCAGGAACGGTGAATCACAGTAGAACACACTGTACAGTCAGCCGGACCAAACATTTGTCAAACGTTGAGTCATCTTTACTGAAGTCCTTAAGGAATTTTGATTCGTCCACAGTCTGAAGAATAGACCATTGGAAAAAAAATACAGACAGGAAAATAACCTGTTCTCTCCCCTATTTTTCAACCGACTGTCATGACAGGGTCATGCAGGTCTACTCTAGATAGATCCTATAACTCTTGTTAATTGTCTCCTGAAGTGTTTCTTTCCAAAATTATTTCGGAATTCCCTGCTATTAACTTGAGCTAGAATTACCCCCCACGAGGACAGTTCTGTTTCCATGCTAGAGTTGACTGAATTAAGGCTTGACTATGCAATGAGTGGATTGTTCAGGACCTGTCTTCTGGATTTCTTGCTGTCCACATTTTGGCCATTCTGGCACTCGTTGGCACCCTGACTAGATGTCAGGAGACAAAATGATGGAGAGAAATGCAAGTTTCTTTTTCTAACGGGTCCGTGATCCAGTATTGGCTTTAATGAGAATTGATGACTACTTTCGGATTTCATTTATTTGTACCCTCCTCCCCATCTCCCTACTTTACAGATTCCTCCTTAGGAATTAAAATTCAATTTTAAAGAGTTTGTTTTTTTTAGTTTTTTGAACTATTTAATGAGGTTCCACAGTCAGACCTGTAAGTTGGAACTTCTAACTTCAGGCATGGGGGAAGGCAGTGAGAGGGCCAGACTGGGATTTTGTTTGTACAAAGCCTCAAAGACTTTGTGAAAGAGATCGCTAAGAAACTGGGGCTAATAGCTGAGCCCTCTCCCCCCCATCCACAATCCCTCCATCTCTGTCTTTCAAACAGATAAAAAGGAAACCAGGAAATAATGGCATTTCCTTAACTGAGGAGGAGCTGTTGGAACGGAAAAGAAATGTATTCTGCAAAGAATATCAGGGCAAGTAGCTTAGGCTACTTTAGGGGCTGAGAAAGAAGATCTTTTGAGATGACTTCTAGGAAAAATTACCCCTGGAGAGAGTGGAAGGTTGTATGAACAAGGGAAGTCAGAACAATGAAAAGAAGCGCCAGGGGGCGCTGCTGACTAACAGCTGGGGTATCCTTTTCCCTGACCCTGCACAGGTAAGTGTCCCCAAGGGACAGCAGAGGCAGCAGCAGCCCCTGGGGAGGCTGCCGAGACACTAGCAAGGGGACAAGCAGTTAGGGTCTCTGAGCAGAGAGCAGGAGAGGAGAATCCATCTTTCCTGACTGTAGCCTGGGCTGCTGCAGCCCGAGGAAACAGAGTCGTGAGTCTTCTCTCTGGGAAAGTGGAGGAAACCAAAGACTGAGTAAGTCATCCTTCCTGTTCTCAAGAAGCTTCTAGTCTGCCACTAGTAGTTTTACTAAAACTATATATATATGTAACTATAACATATATACACTTACTAAAACTATATATATTGTTTTTTAAAAATAAATACTTTACATATCACACACCAAAATCATTTCCAGATGGATTAGAGAGCATCTGTAAAACCGGAAGAAGAGAAATGAATAGTTAATACAGATTTGAAGGAGGAAGCAATTTCTAAACTTTTATCAAAGTGTACAAAAACTATAGAGATTGGCACATTTAATTACATAAAGATTATAAGGTCTGGATATTAAGATAAATAAAATGCAGACAATGGGTTGAGAAAAATAGACACATGAACAAAATTCATAATGCTAATGAAGTTGTGGGTAAAACAATCTTTCATACATTGCTGGTGACAATATAGGCTACTGCAATTTTTTGGAAAGCACTTGCTATTTGGCAACATATATCAAGCACCTTAAAAATGTTTTTATTCACTGATTCAGTAATTATGATTCTGGAACTCCATCCTAGGAAATGCTACAAAATAAGCATTTTAATTTGTTAATTAACAAAATTAACATTTTGTTAAATGTTCACTAAGAGCCATTTATTTCAAGAAAAATTTGGAACAAGAAAAAGGTCCAAAATGGTTAAATAAACTACAATACAACAGGTGATGTAAAATGGTATGATGATAAGGGCGCCTGAGTGGATCAGTTGGTTAAGCACCCTACTTTGGCTCAGATCATGATCTCACAGTTCATGGGTATGAGCCCCGTGTTGGGCTCTGTGCTGACAGCTCAGAGCCTGGAGCCTGCTTCGGATTCTGTGTCTCCCTCTCTCTCTGCCCCTCCTCAGTCTCTCAAAAATGAATAAATACAAAAAAATTTTAATGTTATGGTGATCATCATAATACCTTGTTAAGTGAATGGGGCAGAATACAAAATTAATTATCAGTTTGGTTATAACTTTTTAAAATAAACAAATTGCTTTCAAAACCTATAGAAAAAGACTGAAATTTTTGTTTGTGTGGGTCTGACTGTCTGCGGGAACTGTGGGTGTCTCTTTATTTTTTAAAAGCTTTCCTTATTTTCCAATATCTAAATATTCCTTATAATGAAAATACTTGTTTAAAAATAAGTGGCCACCAAAATCATTTGTATACATTCACAAAGAACAATCTGGAAAGGAAATTAAGAAAACAATTCCAATTTACAATAGCATCAAAAGCAAAAACAACAACAACAACAAAAAAAACCTTAGGTATAAATGAAACCAAAGAATTAAAAGACTTGTACAGGAGAAATGACAAAATATTGCTAAAAGAAATTAAGGAAGAAATAAATGGAAAGACATCTCATGTTCATTAATCAGAAGACTTTAATATGATTAAGAATGTCCATACTACCCAAAGCCATCCACAAATTTAACACAATCCCTACCAAAATCCCAACGGCAATTGGGAAAAGAGAAAAGTTCACCCTAAAATTCTTCGGGAATTTCAAGGGACCCCAAATTGCCAAAACAATGTTGATAAAGCAGAACAAAGTTGAAGGGCTCACACTTCCTGATTCAAAATATATTAAGGAGGGCACTTAGGGTGATGAGCACTGGGTGTTACATAGTAGTGACCAATCACTAAATTCTACTCCTGCAACCAATATTATATTATATGTTAACTAACTAGAATTCAAATAAAAAACTTGAAACAAAAAATAAAATAAAATGAAATAAAAGAAAAGAAAACTAAAATAAACTAAAAAAAAAAGTAATCAACAGTGTGCTACTGGCATAGATAGACAAATAGACCAAGAGAATAAAATAGCGAGCCCAGAACTAAACCCTCACGTATACAATCAAATGATCTTTGATAAGAACGGCAAGACCACTCGATGGGAAAAGAATAGTCTCTTCAACAAATGCTTCTGAGAAAACCGGCTATGCAAAAGAAAAAAGCTAGACTCTTACCTTAAAATCTATGCAGATATTAACTCCAAATAAAGACCTAAGCAGAAGATCTAGAAATATAAAATTTCTAGGTGAGGGGCACCTGCGTGGCTCAGCCAGTTAAGCGCCCAACTCAAGTCATGATCTCAGGGTTTGTGAGTTCAAGCCCTACGTTGGGCTTTGCGCTATCAGCCGATAGCATGGAATTCTCCATCTCCCTCTCTCTCTGACCTTCTCCTGCTCTCTCTCTCAAAATAAATAAATAAACATTAAAAATGAAAATTAAAGTAAAATAACAAAATAAAATTCCTAGGAGAAAACATAGAAGGAAAGCTTCATGGTATTAAACTTGGCAATGATTTCTTGACAATGAAAGTACAGGTGACAATAGTAAAAATGGACAAACGGGACTACTTCGAACTTAAAAACATTTGCACATCAAGGAAACAGAGTGAAAAGGCAACCTACAGAATGGGAGAAAATATCTACAAATCATGCACCTGATAACGGGTTAATACCCAGCATATGTACCAAACCCGTACAACTCAGTGACTAAAATCAGATAACCTGGTTTTAAAATAGGCAAAGGATTTAAATAGACATTTTCTCCAGAGACATACAAGTGGCCAAAAGCATTCGAAAAGATGTTCAACATCACTAATCATCAGAGAAATGCAAATCAAAATCAAAATAAGACATCTCCTAACACCCATTAGGATGGCTATTATAAAAATAAAAAAATAGTAATAATAACAAAAAACAAGGGTTGAAGATGTGGAGAAACTGGCACTGCTGGCAAGACTGTAAAATGGTACAGCCTCTGGAAAACAGCACGGAGAATCCTCAAAAATTTAAAACTAGAACCACCCTACGATCCAGAAATCCCACTTCTAGTATATACCCAAAAGAATTGAAAGGAGGGTCTCTCTTTTTTCTTTTTTTTAAAATTTTTTGATGTTTATTTGTTTTTGACAGAAAGGGAGAGAGAGAGAGAGACAGAGCACAAGCAGAGGAGGGGCAGACAGAGGGAGACACAGAATCCAAAGCAGGCCCCAGCATCTGAGCTGTCAGCACAGAGCCCAATGCGGGGCTCGAACCCACAAACTGTGAGATCATGATTGAGCCAAAGTCAGATGCTTAACCAACTGAGCCACCCAGGCACCCCGAAAGGAGGGTCTCAAAGACCTATCTGCACAGCCATGTTCATTGCAGCATTAGTCACAATAGCCAAGAGGTAGAAATAACCTAAATGTCCGTAAACAGATGAATGGATAAATACATAAACAAACATAGTCTTGATTAATGTAGCTTTGCAGCAAGTTTTATCTATCCTTTTGTTAAGTTTATTTTAAGTGAAAGAGAGAGAGATCGAGAGAGAGTACGAGTGGAGGAGGGGTAGAGAGAGAGGGGGAGAGAGAGAGAATCCCAAGTAGGCTGCACACCATCAGCGCAGAGCCTGAAGCGGGACTCAATCTCACAAACCACGAGATCCTGACCTGAGCCGAAATCAAAAGTCAGGTGCTTAAGTCACTCAGGCCACTCAAAGCCCCAGCTTTGTAGCAAGTTTTAAAATCAGGAAGTGTGAGCCCCCGTCTTTGGTTCGCTTCTTCAAGACGGTCCACTATTTCCAAGTGAGTGTTAGGATCAGCTTGACAATTTCTGCAAAGAAGCCAACTGGGATTTTAATATGGATTGCACCAAATCTGTATGTTGATTTGGGAAGTACTGATATCTTACAATATTAAATATTCCAACTCATGAACATGGGATGCATTTCTAATTACTTAGGTCTTCTTTAATTTCTTTCAACAATGTTTTACAATTTTCAGTACAAGTTTTTGATTTCTTTTGTTAAACTGATTCCAAAGTATCTTATCCTTTGTGATACTATTAGAAGTGGAATCTTTTTTTAAATTTCATTTTTGGATTGTTCATTGCTTCAGTTTAGAAATATACCGTTGAATTTCATACATTAGGGGTGCCTGGGTGGCTCAGTCGGTTAAGCATCTGACTTCAGCTCAGGTCATGATCTCATGGTTCGTGAGTTCGAGCCCCACATCAGGCTCTGTGCTGACAGCTCAGAGCCTGGAGCCTGCTTCCGATTCTGTGTCTCCCTCTCTCTCTGCCCCTCCCCTGCTCACACTCTGTCTCCCTCTCTGCCCCTCCCGTGCTCACACTCTGTCTATGTCTCTCAAAAATAAAAATAAACATTAAAAAAAGAATTTCATACGTTAATCTTGTATCCTGTAATCTTGCTGAACTCATTTATTATTAGTTCTCAGTGGGTTTGTGCATTCTTTAGGATTTTCCATATACAAGATAATGTCATCTGTAAATAGAGATAGTTTTACTTCTTCCTTTCCAATCTGGATGACTTTTTCTTTTTCTTTTTCTTTTTTTTCTTGCCTAACTGCCCTGGCTAGAAACTCCAGTATAATATTGAATAGAAATTATGAGAGTGGACATCCTTGTCTTGTTTCTGATATAAGGGGAAGAGCTTTCAGTCTTTCATCCCTAGGTAGGATGTTAGTTGTGGGTTTTCCATAGAAGCCCTTAATCATGTTGAGGAAGCTCCACTCTAGTGTAGTTTGTTGAGTGTTTTTATCATTAAGCATGTTGAACTCCTGTCAAATTTTTTTCCATGTCTGTTGAAATGATCATGTGGTTTTTTTGTCCTTTATTCTAGTGATATGGTGTAAGAAATACATTGATTGATATTTGGATTCTCTCTTCATTCCTTCTTGACCTCCAAGCAACATTAACACAGTTTGAGTATTGCTTTTTGAAATACTCTATTTTCTTCCCATGACTTCATTATTTTCTTTTTCTCCTGCTTCACAGGTTCCTTTTCCTCTGTCTTATTCTAATTGCTGAGTATCCAGGGCTTTGTCCTGAACCCTCTTCTCTTCTCTGTTTGCACTCTTCTTGCATGATTTTTTCCGGTCCCATGATTATCCTGGTGCTAATGGGCCCCCAATTTATATTCCCAGCCTTGATCTCTTCTTGAGCTCACAGGAAGATCTTGCTGCCTCCTTTATGTCTTCCTTTTCTATTAACAATGCAAACTTAACTTGATCAAAACAAAGCGATTGTTTCCCACTGCTTTCCACGTCTTCTTTAGCTCAGTTAATGTTCCCCAAATGCACCTATTTGCTTAAGCAGAGAACTAGAGGTCGTCTTAATTCTTTTTATCCACCTTCCAAGCCCAATCTAGTCAAGTCTACTTCAAAAATACATCCCAAACTCAATGACTTTCTCATCATCTATATTGCTAACGACAACTCTATAAGCTTCCTAATAGTCTGCATTCCTATAGTCAGTTCTCTATGCAGCAGACTGGTTTAGGTTTTTAAAACCTAAATCATATCATACCACTTCCTTACTTAAAATTTTACATTACCAGAGTACCTGAGGGCTTAACTGTCCCACTTGAGATTTCAGCTCAGTTTGTGGGTTTGAGCCCCACGCTGGGGCTTAAGATTCTCTCTTTTCCTCCTGCCCCTCCCCCACTTGCTCTTGCTCTCCAAATAAATAAATAAAAGTTTTTAAAAATTTTACATTGCCTTCCCATTCCTTCATAATGAAACTCAAACATCTTTTTTTTTTTTTTTAATATTTGTTATTTATTTCTAGGAGAGNCCGAAACTCAAGCATCTTATCATAACCTAAATATCCAACATGATCTGGGCCTTGACTACCTCTCAGACTTTACCTTTCACCCTTCTCCCTTATTTACCATGCCGAAACACACCATGCTTCATTCCTTCCTGTAATATACCAAGCTTCTTCCAGCAAGGAGTGGCTAGTTCTTTGTCATTATTCAGAATTCAAATGTTTTCTACCTTGAACATTCTATCTTAAGAAGAAACAATCACACTTCACTCCCCAGTCACTCTCTAATCTCTACCAGTTATCTTTTATTTTCTATAAAGAAAGAAATATGCAGATATGAAACTATTCTATTTATTCACTTCCTGTTCCAAAAAACAATCCATCCTCACCCACTATGTAATGTAATGAATGTAAGCTCCGTGAGAGAAAATGTGGCCTCAAAGTATCTGCCCTTAAACAATATCTGACACATAGTAGATGATCAATTAATATTTGTTGAAGAAATGAATAGGATATGTGAGAGATAACAAAAACTATAAAGACAGAGCATCTTTCTAGAAGTAACTTGTAGTTCAGACATAGAAATGTACATTTATTCATTAAAAGTAGTTCTGAATATCTAGTATGTATCAAAGCATTTTGCTAGAAGTTGGAGACATAAAGCTCACCCAATGTCTTGATCTTAGTTCGGGCCCTCATCATTCCTTGCTTTAATTGCTAAAATAATCTCAAAATGTTTTTTTTAATGAACATTTGCAAACATATACAAAAGTAGAGGGACCAGTATAATCAATTTTCAGACTTAACGATTACCAAATTGGCTTTGCCAAATGTGTTTCATTGCTTTATTTTTTCTACTTTTGTTTGCTGAAATATCCTAAAGCAAACACAAAAGTCATGTCATTCCATTCCTAAAAATATGAATTTTTCTTGCGTAACCATATTGCCATTATCACCTTTAACTAGCAAGAATTCCTTACTAATGTCTAATAATCTGTCAACAATCAAATTTCCCGAATTGCCGTAAAATATGTTTTATGATTATTTTGTTTGAATCAGGATTCAAATAAGGTGCACACATTGTGTTTAGGTGTCCTTTAGTCTAGAGTGTCCACCCTCCATCGCTTGTGTATTTTCAGAAACCAGTCCAGTTTTTCTATAGAATGTCTCACATGCCCAATTTGCCTGTGGATCCCTTGTGGTGTCTCTTTCTACCACCCTTCACATTGTTCATAAGTGGAATTTAATTTTAGAGCCTTGTCTAAATTCAGGTTCAACTTCTTGAGGAAGAACACTTACTATGTGGTGCTGGTAACTTTGCCCCAGGAGAAACACATTGCTTTTTCCACCTTTCAGAGATACTGAGATGATCAATGGGTTCAGCAAATCTCCCCATTGAAAGGTTCCCCTCGACCTTTCTTTCCTGTAATGGTTCTATCCGTTATATGTTGCCCGATTCAATTTTTTTTCAAGTTTATGTATTTATTTTGAGAGAAAGCGCACAACCAGGAAGAGGTAGCTCCCTACCTAGAGAGAGAGAATCCTAAGCAAACTCCATGCTAATAGTGTGGCTCAATCCTGTGAACCAACTGTGAGATCACGACCCGAGCCAAAATCTAGAGTTGGACGCTTAACCAACTGAGCCACCCAAGCGCTCTGCCTGATTCGATTATTTAATTAGGAATTGTAAAATAATTTTAATTTGGTATCTTAATTTGATCATTTCTATGTTATTTATTATTTGAAATTCTGTTTAAAAAAAAAGGGGGCACTCTGTTAAGCGTCCGACTTTGGCTCAGGTCATGATCTCACGGTTTGTGAGTTCAAGCCCTGTGTTGGGCTCTGTGCTGACAGCTCAGAGCCTAGAGCCTGCTTCGGATTCTGTGTCTCCCTCTCTCTCTCTCTCTCTGCCCCTCCCATGCTTATGCTCTGTCTCTCAATAATAAATAAACATTTAAAATAATTTTAAAAAAAGAACACTTCCACATAAAATAGAACTGTTTGGTAGGAATACAGTATGTATAAGAAAATCAAGATAAATGCTTAATTTTTGCTTCTAATTTCCAGTTTTCACAATAAGGCATTAGTGCCTTATTTACTTACTAGGCATCCAATGAGTTTAGTTACTTTTCTTTTCTTCCTCTATGGTCTTTTTCTTCTCTCTCTCTCTCTCTCCCTCTCCCTCTCTCTCATACACACACACACACACACACACCCTCTTGTTTGTTCTCTTTTGGTATCACTGTAAATTTACTGTTTTTATATATTCAATGTCTATCAGTTCTAGTCATTATTATCCTGATACTCAAATGGTCTCATAACTGACTAATGGAGGCTTCTTCATATTGGCCTTTGTTCTTTTGACATAATCCATTAACTTCCTTCCTTTGAGACACAACAAGATGTCCCAAGCTCATCCTGCAAATTCCTGCCCATACCCAGAACCAGGCATTCCTCCAATAAGCCCTGGATTATTGTAGTGGGGAATATTGTAGTGTATTGTAGGCACTCGTTGTGTTCATTGTTATTGGGTTGTCATTGCCCTCCCCCAGTCTCTTCTGTGGATAGAGCCAGGGAATAAGTATTTTTGAATTTAAAAAAAAAAGTAAACATATGCAGGATGTTAATTATACTTCAACAAAGCTGTTAAAATGAAAAACAAAAATAATGTATATCAATAGGCTCTAGCTCAACCACTATTTGCTGTCTCAACAATGGTAAGATAAAGATAAGGTGAGATAAAGCTAACCATATGGAAAAGTACATAGCACATGACACACTACCATACACCACCACAGTTCAGCAAATAAGGGCTGACAAATTATTTTCCATACAAGACACCTGTAATAGAGATCAAGAAATCCTAAGTTTAGTTTTTATGTGAAACAACTGGGTGCATCTGGAAAATATAATTTGAAACCACCTAATATCTTATATCAGAATAAATCTCAGAAGGATCAAAGAAATAAAGGTAAACAATGAAACCGGAGAAGCATCATTAAAAAGCCATGGAAATTTTTCAAAAGGAAGCTGTGAGAGACAAGTGTGACCCCAAAGCCAAAGGAATAAAAGTGTAATTAATGATGACAAAGAAATAAAATTTCTGAGTAGTAAAATCCATCATTAGCAAAATTAGAAGATGACTGACAAACTGAAACATAATATCTGCGACTCAGATCACAGAGTAAGAGCTAATTTGCATAACAGAGAGCTCCTACCAAATCTCTGATAAAAACAAACAACCTAATAGAAAAACATGGGCAGAGGATATGAACAGACTATTCACAGAAAAGTAAAATACTCTGAATGGTGCTAAAGTATATGAAATTAGGCTTAATTAACTCAGTACAAAATAAAACAAAAAAACCCACAATAATTAAAGATTTTAATGTTTTTATTTTATTTTTGAAAGACAGACAGAGTGCAGTGGGGGAGGGGCAGAAAGAGAGGGAGACAGAATCCGAAGCAGGCTCCAGGCTCTGAGTTGTCAGCGCAGAGCCTGACACAGGACTTGAACTCACAGACTGTGAGATCATGACCTGAGCCAAAGTCAAACACCCAACCAAATGAGCCACCCAGGCACCCGAAAAACTACAACAATTTTAGATGAATGCTAAAAGCAGTAAAACTAATAATTTTTACTAAATCATGATCCTTTCCTTTTAATATTCTGTGTGATCAAATTGGAAATACACATGAGGTGCTTGTGGTGCCTACTGAGGCATGTCGTTTGCTTTGAGGAAAGCACTTGTGAGACTAAACTGCAAGCTGACCCAGCCTCTTTTTTCATCAAACATCAATTTTACTGGGCGAAAAAAAACGAAACTTGAAAGACAAACTGTGGTTATTCAGATGTGTATTTGTTACACATTTCCTGAGAAATGCATGGAGTCTGTCACTTTAAGGAAAACAATTAACGGTCAATTGCTAATGATAAAGTTTGAGCTTTCAAGCAAATATTAGATGACTTTGGAAAACTTGTATCTGCCACCATGAACCTCACAGCTTCGTAATACTTAAAGGACTTTTCTGACAAACTGAGTAGTGATGCTAGGAAATATAATTTTTAAAATATTATAAAGTGAAACATGTCAACATGTAGAAAATCTGGAGAAGTCCATGAACCAATATTTTCCAAGTGATCAATGCAAGATGTTACAAAATCATGCACAAGTAGGGGTAAAAATCCATTCAAAGTACATGAGAGACAAATAGATATTATTATAAGAGATTACAAAAATGCCACTGGTGTGGTTTCAGAGTCTCATTGTAATTGGTCTTTAAGGAACTACCACTGGGACGCCTGGGTGGCTCAGTCGGTTAAGCATCCGACTTTGGCTCAGATCATGATCTCACAGTTTGAGCCCCACGGGTTTGAGCCCCGTGTCAGGCTCTGCACTGGCAGCTCAGAGCCTGGAGCCTGTTTCAGATTCTGTGTCTCCCCTCCTCTCTGCCCCTTCCCCACTCATGTTCTGTCTCTCTCTGTCTCAAAAATAAATAAACTATAAAAATTTTTTTAAAAATATATATTAAAAAAAAAAGAAACTACCACTTATCCAGTAGAAGTGCATCAAAGAAGAATTTCCACAAATATCTGAATAGGTCATTAATATCCTCCCTTTTCCAATGTCTAATTTGTGCTCACACAGAATTTCTACACAGCAACCACAGCTACATATTGTAACAGACTGAATGCAGACACAGATATGAAAATTGAGGCAGTAAAGAGATTTGTAAAAATAGAAAACAATGAAAATATAGTTATTTTTCAAAAAATGTTAACAATACATATATAATTTTTTAAAATAACACATGTTTTTAGATTTCCTTATTTATTAGTCTCTAATACAGCAAATACCCATAGACATAGGGCTACATAAACAAAAGCTCTTTGGGGTCTTCAATGATTTTTAAGCATATAAAGAGTTACTAAGAATGAGAAGTTTGAGAATCACTGTTCTAGAAAATTATAAATTGCTAAAAGCGATCCCAGAGCACAGACATCAAGGCAAAATAATTACCATGGAAGAAATCAACATTTATAGTGACCTCTCAATAAAACATGCATTTTACCACTTCTTTAAGACACACATAACCACACTACTATATAAACTTTCTGCAGCATGATGGAAAGTTTCCAAATTTGTTTCTTTGATGCCAGGACATTAATACATACATACATGTACACACACACACACACACACACCTTAAAAACAATTTGATTTGTAATATGCTTTTGTGAAGAGATATTTTTCACCAGGAATGCAAAAAAAAAAAAAAGGGGGCTCAATATTAAGAAATCTATTCACCATACTAATATGAATGCCTACTTAGTTACTGAAAAGGCATTTGACAAAATTCTCAATTCACTCCAAAATGAAATCAGAGAGTTACTAAAAGAAACCATGGGATAATTTAATAAAAAATCTGAGAATGTGGAGGGTCTCTCTTAGCAATCAATTTTTTTCTTGTCTTTCTATTTTACACTTATTTTTGAGAGACAGAGACAGAACACAAGTGGGGGAGGGGCAGAGAAAGAACAAGGCACAGAATCTGAAGCAGGCTTCAGGCTCTGAGCCATCAGGACAGAGCCCAACACAGGGCTCGAACTTACAAACCATGAGATTGTGACCTAAGCCAAAGTAGGAGCCTTAACTGACAGCCACCCAGGCGCCCTTGCAATCAATTTTCTTGATGTGCCCCATCTAGTGGAGTATAAACAAATAAAAGGGTTTTTTTTTTTCTAATTACTGGTTTCAATTGCATTGTGTCACTCATCTTTTCCCACCCCTTAATTAAAACCTAGGGGAGAGTCAATGACTTTCTGCTAATTTCAGGTTATTAAAACTCAGTCCAATGCAGTTTAAAACCCTAAACTGATCCAAATCAAAGCTCTGTCCTCACTATCACCAGGTAGACTTATGCTTGAGTAAAGAGACTATAACATTTATAATCTAAATCAGAGCACCTTGAGTGAACGTTGGCACTAGTAAAACAAAACAAAACAAAACAAAAAACGCAACCCTTTGGTCATGTACTGAGGCTGTGCTGGCCAAATCAGATGAATGGCCACCTGAGATCAAAAGACTTGAAATGGGGAGAGAGGGGTCTCCTCTGCCATTTCAAGCCTCCTCCCCTGTGGATTCTGTAGCTAGCTCCTCCAGAGCTGAGGAGCAGGAAGGGGGGACGAAGGAGGCAGAAGCCATCTTGCGAGTCTGGCACTATGTTGGTGGTGAAGAGATATTCTTGGATCTGTTTATTTCCATGAAATAGCCTCTCAAAGTTGGAAGACCACAGAATGCAACACCCTCCTTTTACAATGATACAGCAGAGACCCATGTAGATGGCGTGACCCTTGTGAGGTGGCCACCCCGGAAGTGGACTTAAGCATGTCCTCACAGCCCCCCTTTGCTGCCCTACAGCTGCCTCTGCCCCCTGTGCCCGTCAGAGCCAGGACCGGGGCGAGGCTTTGGGAGGTAATCTCACCTCAGGTGTAATATTTACGGGGCGCCAAAAAAAGTAATAAAGAACAGTCATATTGCAATGCAATATTTTTAAAAAGCAAAATAACCCATGACAATCAAAATATCACAATTTGCAATATAGACATCCTCAGTATTACTGACGTTTCCTTCTGCCCGAGGCTCGAGTAGCCATAGTATACATAGCTTTAAATGTCTAATATTCATCTCAGACTGAACAGGTCAACACAGAACTCTCAATCTTCATCTAACTTGTCCCCTCCTGAGGCCTCTCCATCCTGGTAAATGGCCTAGTTCATCAGGCTCAAAACCAAAGAGACGTTCTTGACTTTTTTCCTGCCCTTAGTACCTACATCCAACCCATCAACAAGTGACAATCTACTTTCAAACTCTGTTTCCGGGCTCCAGTGCCTTCATTTCCAAGGCTACAACTCCTGTATATAACGCTGAGCTCATCCTCCCTGCAACAGCTCCCTCACTTCTCATTTTCACCGTCAGACTCCTTTAATCCATCTCCTTAAAACACAAATTGGATCACAGCCTTGCCCTGACAAAAACCCTTGGGTGGTGTCATAGATAAAGTCCTCCCAAAATAAGTCCAAGTCCTAACACCAGTACCTGTGCTGAAGTCCAGCTCCAGCCAGTCCAGGGGTCCCTGAAGGATAGATGGTGTTGGAGACAGAGTGATAGAGCCCCAAGATTCTTTCTGATCACCAGGCAGGCATTGCTGCACTGTCAGTTTTGGTGTCTTTATTTCTAGGTCAAACGATAACATGGCATCAGAAAATGGAATGTTTACAATGGATAGTTCTCTGTGATAAGACGCTTTGGAAAGTGTACAGAAACAGGTTGTACAGAAGTCTTCTAGCAGAAGTGCCCCAATTATAGTGAGGTTGAGTAAATCTTACAACTAAGAAAATAACAGGGTGTTCTTAGTGAAAAACAGGATAAAACACACATTTTAATAACGCTAAGATCAAGTCATAGGCTAAGTTGTATATACTCTTATCCATCCTCCTCACAGCTGCCAGTGTAAGGGAAGGTGTTTGTGGAATGCAGGCCTTAGGGAAGGGGCTGCTATACACCATCAGTTAGCAAAGGTATATGTAGTAACTTACATTTTGCCCTTATCTGTTCCTTTTCTCTAAGTGAGGCTCTTTATCTCTGGGCAAGACTTAATTGTCCTGTTATATTCCTTAAGGCACCGGAGAGCCAACCGTACCTTTAAAGAGTTTAGCTCATTTCCAATACATAGAATAGCCTCTTCGAGTGCATTTACCTTTGTGTCTAGTTTTTTGTCTATGATTTCTTGAATAGCTAGGGCATGAGAGACGCTTTTGGGAAGTTGATTTACATGTTGAGCTGAACCTCTTGGACTAACACAACAGTAGAAACAGAATTGTACACATAAAGGTCAATCTTTTATGAGTAAGGGTCATGAGCCTGTTCATAGCTAAAGAGAAGTATGGAGGGAAACAGGACCTGCCGGAGACACGATGTCTGTTCCCATGATCACAAAAGAAGAAGTTCCCACAATAAGTTCCTTCACAAGGTGCAATCATCATACCAGGGCCAGAATAAGGGGACAAGTCATTCCCGATACCAACCAATAAGGTACCTTGGGGGTCGGTGCTCAAGCAGAAACAATTGAGTGGGGGTGGATATCAGTCGTCGTCTGATGGCAAGAGACCGTGCAAACTTGTCCTAACCTCACAAGTTTTCTCAACTAGTGAGTTCAGAATGGCTCTCAACATACCGGTGAATGTGGACTTATTTGGAAATAGAGTCTTTGTAGATATAATTAAGTTGGGGGTCTTGGGATGAGATCATTTTGGATTTAGTGTGGGCCCCAAGTCCAATGACTTGTGTCCTTGTAAGAGAAGAAAGGAGATTTGACTCAGAGACACTTCACAGCCACGTGAAGACGAAGCAGAGACTGGTGTGAAAAGTCTATGAGACAAGGAGCGCCACGGCTTGGTAGGAAAGAGGCCTGGAGCGGAGGGAAGACAAGGTACAGATTCTCCCTCAGAGCCTCCAGGAGGAACCAACCCTACCAAGAATTATGAGGGAATAAGCTTCTGTTGTTTGAAGCCACCATGTTTGTGGTAATGTTTTACTGCAGCCACAGGAAGCTGAGATGGGCAGCAATTTTCTGTGGCACTTAGAATAACATCTGAGCTCCAAACCCTGCTTCACAAGGTGCATTGCCCAGCTCTGCCCTCTCCTGGATTCCAGGTCTGTTCACCTTTTCCTCATCCACTGTGCCCTGTATCCTCAGTTTTCTCCAACACAACAAGATTACTTCTACCCTAGGGACTCTGCTGTCCCCTTCCCCAGCTTCCTACCTAGCGGACTCCTTCAAGTGAGTCCATCCTCTGCTCTGGGACACCTCCTGCATAGACATTTGCTATTCTCCTTGGTTACACAGCTGAAAATGCCAGAGGTCACCTTCCCTTCAACTCAGCCGCGGCCGCACGAGCGAGGCTTTGCCCAGCGACGTTGGCATAAAGACATAAGGACCCGTGCAGAATCCGGAAGGAGTGATGAGTGCGGCGGCACGTAGGTCCAGCGTCCAGTAGTTGACAAGGCGGTGGCTTCAATCCACTGTCCAGCGGCCACGGTCCAGCGCCGCCGGGGTCAGAAGAGCGTACAGCAGCATCGGGGCTCAGCCCCGGGTCCCCACTGGCGGCCCTTTCTGCGGCATACCCTCCAAAGCCAGTTCTGCGGCCCTGCCACGTTTTAATTTGCTTAAAGTGACCCGGAAGTGATCTCTGTAGACTGCAACCAGGGATCTTGAGCGACGTGCCTCCTCTAAGGCCGTTGCTGACCGCACAGCTTCTATACCCATATCCTGTGTTGTTTTCCTCACAGAATTTATCACTGCTGAAATTCCTGCTTATCTTACAGCCAGCTGCCTGTCTCTTCCACTAAAAGCATGTTCCGAAGGCAGAAATGAAAGCAAGCGCCTTGTTTTCCATCATATTCCCAATGCCTCTAACTCTGCCTAAGCATAATAGTCGATCCATAAACATCTGTGGAATGAATAGATTTAATAAAAGAAAGTAAAAAAGGGGGCGCCTGGGTGGCTCATTTGGTTAAGCATCTGACTCTTGATTTCAGCCCAGTGCATGATCTCACGGTTCGTGAGATCAAGCCCCACATTGGGCTCTGTGCGGAAGGTGTGGAGGCTACTTGGGATTCTCTATCTCCCTCTCTCTCTCTGCCCCTCCCCTCATGCTCTCTCTCTTTCAAAATAAACTTTAAAAAAAGGAAAGCAGAAAGAGACAATGTCTGAACTTGAAGTGGGTTTCAAATGACTAATTTATCAGTAGAGAATTAAGAGCTCTCAAATTACAATGAGAAGTTTGGCTCTAAAGAACATCAAGGGAGGTACTGAAGCTACTCTAAAGTCAGTCCTCAGCACACAGTGCCAATCGGAGTCACCCATGGAGACAGGCTGACTGGAGGAAAACTAAGATGAGCCTCGTAATTAGGAGAAAGTGCCACCTCCATGCTGTTGACAGGCCAGCAACATTTCACAAAGGCAACAGGCAGGAACTCTGAAGAACATGTATCTCCCATACAAGTAGCCTATAATTCTACCTTCCCTGCAACAACACGGGCAAAGCGGTTCAACACTGCCTGATCAAATACTACCTCAGGTCTGGGGACTTCCAGATGACCCTTGTCAGCTCATTGTATCCATTCCAACATGTTGTGTGTGTACAATGTAGTCGTCATCTGTTGCTGAATAGCCAGTTATCACACACGCAGCAGATGGAAACAACACAATCACTATCTCACGGTGTCCGTGGATCTGGAATCCAGGCTCAGCTTAGGAAGCTCTCTGCTCAGGGGCTCTTGTTTAAGGATGCACTCAAGGTGGAGGGGGCAAGATGGCGGAGAAGTAAGGAGCTCCGTACTTGCACTCGCACTCATACATCACACGGAAAAGATCTGAAGNATCGGCCAGGGCTGCGGTCTCGTCTGAAAGGAGAGATCTGCTTCCAGAGTCACAGGGTTGTTGGCAGAATTCAAGTTCTTCGGGGCTGTTGGCCTGGAAGACCTGTGGGTTCTTGCTGGCTGTGGGCCACAGGCTGCCCTCATTTCCTCGCCCCACGGGTCCCTCCCTGTAGCAGCTCCCAACATGACGGCTTCATCAGAGCTAACAAGGGAGAGAGTCATCCAGCTAGACAGGCGTCAGAACCCTATTTAATCTATTCACGAAAGTAACATCCCGGCACTTCAGCCAATTTCTAGTGTTCAGAGGCAAGTCGCATGTTCCCACACTCGGGGGGCGGGGCTTCCACAGGGGCGTGAATAACAGGTGGTGGAGGTCACTGCGGGCCGCACCTGAGGCTGTCCACCACGCGAGCGCAGTGCGGCAGAATCAGTGTGTGGTGAAAAGCTATAGGCCCCAATCTTCTCATGGAAGGAGGCAAATGGTAGAAATATTTTCTAAAAACGTGTGCCAAGTCTATGCACCATGAAAAGCCCAACCCCAGGGGGGTAAATCTGTACCTGGCTCCCCTTTATGGTATCAGGACCACAAAAGTGTGACCATGGGCGTCCTCTGCAGGTTATCTGCTACAACTAGGACATGGCACTAGGCAACGGAAGCAGACCAGCTTTTCAGGTTGTAGTTCAAGAAACGCTGGAATCTTTCGGCCTGCAGGGAACGGGAGAAACAAAGCAGGGAAAGAAGGAGCCTGAGGTCTGGTGGACAGGACATTGTTTCCACCCCAACAAAGAATTTGGAGAGCTCTGCAATGGAAACATGGTTGAAAATTACCAACCCAACACATGCTCCATGGGAATCCTTCTCAAAGAAAAGATCTGTGTCCCTAGTCCTGTTACATCGCTCGCTTTTGTGAAACCATTTTATTTTTAATTTTTTTAATTTTAATTTCTAGGAGAGAGAGAGAGAGACAGCGTGAGCAGGGGAGGGTCAGAGAGAGGGAGTCACAGACTCTGAAACAGGCTCCAGGCTCTGAGCTGGCAGTCAGCACAGAGCCCAACGCGGGGCTCGAACTCACCAACCGCGGGATCATGACCTAAGCGAAAGTCGGACGCTTAACCGACCAAGCCACCCAGGCGCCCCTGTGAAACCATTTTAATGAGCAAATAGAGTTAACTGGACTTGGGGATCTACAGGACTGCAAACTGGAAAAAAATGAAAAGAGTTAAAAAAAAAAAAAGATTCTGGAGGCACCCAGGTGGCTTGGTTCATTGAGTGTCTAACTTTGGCTCAGGTCATGATCTCACGGTTCTTGAGTTTGAGCCCCCTGCCCGGCCCTTCACGCCCCCCCTCAGGCTCTGTGCTGATAGCTTGGAGCCTGGAGCCTGCTTCAGATTCTATGTCTCCTTCCCTCTCTGCCCCTCCCCTGCTCACACACACACACACACACACACTCTCTCTCTCTCTCTCTCTCTCTCTCTCAAAAATAAACAATTTAAAAACTTTTTTAAAATAAGGGTGCTGCCTTACAATGACACATATTAGTAGCTCAGTAAAATTCCTGATCTCAACTAGAGTAAAATACAAAAAGCCTTTCTATGCTTTTATACCTCGCAGGTAAGTACAACCACTAGTGATAACGTTAAGGGCTCTATAAATGAGAGACACCATAGTGTAGTGGCTAAGGGTACAAACTCTAGAGTTTGACTGCATAGGTTCAGACACCGGCTTTTCCTGTGACCTTGGGCAGCCCACCTAACCTCAGCTTCCTCATGTATAAAATACGAATGACAGCACTTACGTTCCAGGGGTTGACGTGAAGATCAAACAAACTGATATGAATACAGTACTGACTACTGTCATGGACCCAGCACTGTTCTAAGTTCTCACATGTAATCCTAGTAAACCACAAGGAATTGTCTCCACATTTCACTCCCCTACCAGTACAACACAGCTAACCACAAGAGAATGTTTTAAACTCTTTCTGGTTTTAGTCTTAAATTTCAGACTGAAGAGTTTTAATACAAATTTTTTTAGATCAAAGATTCTGCAAATAAAACAGTGTCTAAACAGCCACTTGACCCATTCATTTGAAAATTTGCCTTTATTGTGGCGCCTGGGTGGCCCAGTCGGTTGGGCGTTCGACTTCGGCTCAGGTCATGATCTCACGGTTCGTGGGTTCGAGCCCCGCGTCAGGCTCTGCGTTGACAGCTCAGAGCCTGGCGCCTGTTTCAGATTCTGTGTCTCCCTCTCTCTCTGACCCTCCCCTGCTCACGCTGTCTCTCTCTCTCTGAAATAAAAAACATTACAAAATAAAATTTAAAAAATACAATTAAAAAAAGAAAATCTGCCTTTATTATTTTACCAATATACACATCTGTACCGTGAATTAAGTAGTTTTGAACTTCGATTAATTTCCTTTCGTAAGTAGTACGATGACACTGTCATTACAGCAAAAGACCAGTAGATGGCTGTCCACAGAAAGGAACAAACACCCACACAAGATCATTTTAAGAGACCTACAAAAATCAGCAAAGGAAGGCTATGAACAGAGGTGTTGAAAATGTAAGAATATTTTTACTTTAAAATGAAATGTATAAGTAATTTCATTTTCTCACAGTAAAACCTTCACTAGCCTGCTAGAAGAAGCATCTATTTGAGAATATCCTTCCCAAAGGGCAGCTGACATAACACCAAAGTATTTATAATTTTGTAATATGCGTATCCTCTGATTAAGGATATCTAGTAATTGATCTATGACATTAAGGATGGGATTCTGTATTTTCTTCTTTTGGATAAATTGTTAACTTTCACTTTTTCCTCCCATGAATATCTTACCTCTAGTGTTTGAACATTACATTTTTAATTAAACTGTGGGAATTACTCAGGGCATCTGGGTGGCTCAATCGGTAAAGCGTCCGACTTTGGCTCGGGTCATGATCTGTGGTTCGTGAGTTTGAACCCCGAGTCGGGCTCTGTGCTGACACCTCAGAGCCTGGACCCTGCTTCAAATTCTGTGGCTCCCTCTCTCTGCCCCTCGCCTGCTCACATTCTGTGCCTCTTTCTCTCTCTCTCAAAAATAAACATTAAAAAAAAATTTTTAACGTGGTAACTACAGGAGCTATTAACTTCAAAGAGAAAAATACAACACAGTGTTTGAACTAAACATAAATTTGAAAATAGTGATGTCACAATGGAATACTACTTGGCAAAGAGAAAGAATGAAATCCTGCCATTTGCAGCAATGTGGACGGAACTGGAGGGTATTATGCTGAATGAAATAAGTCAATCAGAGAAGGACAGATACCATGTTTTCACTCATCTGTGGATCTTGAGAAATCCATGGGGGAAGGGAAGCAGAAAAAATAGTTACAAACAGAGAGGGAGGGAGGCAAACATAAGAGACTCTTAAATACAGAGAACAAACTGAGGGTTGATGGGGGGCGGGGGACAGAGGGAAATGGGGGATGGGCATTGAGGAGGGCACTTGGGATGAGCGCTGGGTGTTGTATGTCAGTGATGAACCACAGGAATCCATCCCCAAAACCAAGAGCACACTTCACACACTGTATGTTAGCCCATTTGAAAATAAATTGTATTTTTTTAAATGAAAGTAGAGATGCTTTCATTACATTTTTCTTTTTTTAAATTTTCATTACAGTTTTCTAATATGATCTCAGCCAGGTGTTTTCTTAGCTCTAGTCACATCAAGTATTTTTCCCATACATGCTGGGCCACATTTTGCCTTTTTCTATACTGAAATTCTTTCCTCTGGTCAAGGAAGTTAATTTGTTCACCATTTTCTCCAGTGCTTGAAGGGAAAGTTAAACCTAAGAATAGATGTACCAGATTTGTTCCTTAAAAAAACAAAAATAAAAATCACAAAAACACATCTCAAGCACTCCTATTGGTCACCATCATAATAAGTTAAAGCCCTAAGTTATGAAGTCTCATTTAGAGTACAGCCAGTAAATTAAGTATTCAGTTTTCCAGATCTTTCTGCTGCAAATTCTATGATATCTTTTTTACAGCCAATGGATGACATTTTAGAATAACTGAACCGGAGGGGCACCTGGGTGGCCCAGTTGGTTTAGCATCTGACTTCCGCTCAGGTCATGATTTCCCAGTTTGTGAGTTTGAACCCCACATCAGGCTCAGAGCCTGGAGCCTGCTTCGGATTCTGTGTCTCCTCTCTCTCTCTGTTCCTCCCCCGCTTGCACTCTGTCTCTCGCTCTCTCTCAAAAAGAAATAAACATTAGAAAAAAACTTTTTAAAGAATAACTGAACTAGAAATATACACATTTTAATATTGAAATTAATTGTGAAATGGCCGAAAAATCTAGTATACATATTTTTGTGAGTCAAAGCAAGCCAGCTGTTAGCTCTGCCCAATTATCACCAAATAAGTTAGTGCTGTTATTTCATGAAAGTTTCAAATAGAATTTCCCTTCAAGGAATAGAAGAGAAGGGCTCAAGAAGGAGCCCTGCTTCGAGGGGTCAGAGCTCTGTCCTTCACCAGTTCAGTGTCTGAGCAGATAACTCTTCTGCACTCAGCACTTCACCTGTAAAATAAGGAGGTTATTTACTCTTCCTTCTGCCCTGTACCAAAACCCATCTTGCCTATTTCGTTCTACTTAACCACTCTGCATTTTTAGGTCCATGTGTGCACTTTATGCTCTGTGTCCTGGCGACCCACGTCAACTGACACTCCGGCGATCCTGAAGGGTCTTACCCGAACCTTCTCCGAACAGAGCAGGGAGAGAGAACCTGCGTCTCCAGACTGCACCGCTGGATGCACCACGCGCTCCAGGATAATCCCAGCAGCCATGCATCACTTTCCCGGAGGGAAAGAACCCAAGTGCCGGTGCTTTCTAGAAAAGGACTAGATGCTTCTACAGGTCTGCGAAGCCAGAAGACAAAGTAGCACGAAAAGGCATTTCAGGCTATGAAAAACAACTGCCTGCTAATTTTAAAAACGACACGCACCGGCTGTCGGTCATTTTTCCTAATACCCACGTGAGTTAAACTCGGAGCCTTTACCCACCTGCTCAGAGAACGAGGGATTCGGTTTGTAGGGGAAGGGACGTTTGCGCTGTAAAAACCACAAGAATCGTTTTGATTTTTGCAGAGACCGGGGGCAGATGCACCAGGCAGAGGCGCTTCTCGGGTTTTAGATCGCAACCTCCGGGGCATCTCTCGCAGGTGACTCAAGGACCGTGGCGGTGACCGCGCCGGCGCCAGACGCCGCCTCCCGGGGCTGTGACTCCGCCCGGCCGAGAGGGGGCGCCCGCGGCCGCCCCCTTCCCGCCAGNGGACCCGGATGCAGACGCCAGCGCGCTATATAAGCGCCGCGGAGGCCTCACCCCTTTCTCTTTGGGGAAAACGCGGTCGCGGCCGGCGCTGACCTCCGGAGGCGCCGCTCCTGCTCCTGACTCACCGCTGTTCGCTCTCGCCGAGGAACAAGTCGGTCAGGAAGCCGCGCCGCAGCCATGGTGAGGCGGGGGCGGCGCCGCGCGGTGCGGGACGTGGCGGGACTTGGCCCCTGCCTGGGACGCCCGCCGGGACGGGCGGAAACGCGAGCCTCCCTCGCCCGGGAAAGGGGCTCCTGAAGCGGTGGGGCAGCCTGGGGAGACTCGAGGAAGCATTTCCAGGCTTTTTAAAGCCCTGTTTTCGTTTGTGCAATGGCAGGCCTTTAAAGACACCGGGAAGACGCCCGTGGAGCCGGAGGTGGCGATTCACCGAATTAGAATCACTCTAACCAGCCGCAACGTAAAATCTTTGGAGAAAGGTGAGTACGATAGCTTTGGGGTGAGAGCTTGGGGCGCAGCCGACAAAAGCGATTAATTTGACTTGTTGCTGAGCACGAGGGGCTCGGAGAAGTCAAGTGGCGAGTTGGTGAACTTAAAAGCGCCAAGCGGGGATGACCTACTCTTGGCTGTCGGTGTCTTTAAGTCCGTGTTGGCGGTGAGGAGACGGTGACTATGCGGAGTTACGGTGATGGCTGTATACGCTATTCTGAGCCAGCATCAGTCAAGGCTTCTTGGGTTGGCCCGGGCCGTCTCGGAAACTGAAAGATGCTCTTCTTCCCCTGTAGTGTGTGCCGACTTGATCAGAGGCGCCAAGGAGAAGAATCTCAAAGTGAAAGGACCGGTTCGGATGCCCACCAAGGTGAAGGGAGGCAGAGGGGTGGGAGGGCCCNTGGTGAAGGTTCTAAGACTTGGGATCGGTTTCAGATGCGGATCCACAAGCGGCTGATTGATCTGCACAGTCCTTCCGAGATTGTGAAGCAGATCACCTCCATCAGCATTGAGCCGGGAGTGGAGGTTGAAGTCACCATTGCAGATGCTTAAGTCAGGCTTTTTAATAAATGGATTATCGGCTAACTCTTGTTGCCTTTCTTTCCTAGGACCATCGGGTCTGAGGAATTCGGAGTTGTGCCGTGAAAGTGAGTCCGCCTTTCAGGTGGAATTGTCAGAATTGGGTGAATATCCTGGGCTTGGCCTGTGTTTCCTTTAGAGGCCACCAAAGCAGTTCACACTTGAGAGCTGGATTGTATTCACAGAACACACGAAGACCCTACCATTGACAGATGCATACAGTGGTGGGTCATAACCGGCTGCATATCGGAGATTTTTCAAAGAACGTTATCTGGATCCTACCCCAACATTGTAGTTTTATGGATACAGGATGCTACCAACACAAGGTTTCTGGGATGCGGCTGACTTGAGAGCCTAATGCATCCTGGTGGGGAGGTAACTGGGAAGTAGTTCTGCCAGTTAATGTTATTCCTGGGGAGCAGGCTGAAGCACATGTTTTTGGAACCAGTTGCAGTTCTGCAGGCAGGTGTTTTGATTATATTTTCCATTGTTGGGTTAAAAGAAGTAAACCCGTTATTAGCGTTGGGGTTAAATCTGAGTATTTTATATACGGTCCTTGGGGTTTTTATTTAATATGGAGCTAGAGAAAACTGCCAAAAATGTTCTGACAAAAGTAAACTTCTGCACATTACAAAATGCCCTTAAAGTCCTCTTGATCAAATTTGCTGTTTAATACAGGGTTATAGTGATTAAATTCATGCCTTTACTCTGGGTTTAGGCTTAGACCTTCACTGGACTATCTTGACCACTGCCTTCATTTAACGTGTGTTCAAATTTACTTTGAGCTGGGATTTCTCTGTACATCCAGTTGTGTGCAAGATACTTAATGTACTTCCCAAGCTCAACCAGGACATGCCTATGATGAAAATTCTCTTCCCTCCTTAAAACTCTTGTTCTGTGTTCTTTCTCAGTCCATGATCACTATGTAGACCCATGGCCACTCAGAAATTGGAATCCTCCCCCCTTTTACTGCTTCCAATATCCAAGACCTTTCGATTCCACCTTTTTTTCTCTTAGACCTCAAAAAACAATTTGGACTTAAGGAACTTGAGTGGAACTGACTGTAAAGAACTATGCCAAGCTGATGACCTCACGAATTCCCAGATTTTTTTAAATTGAGAAACTAAAAGATTTCACTATGACTGTAATAAACATTCTGCAGTGAGTCTAGTGAAGGTTCTGAGGTAAGCAAGCAGTAATCCGTTCTTTCACAGAGGCTGCTTTGTTTAGAAATAAAGGAATTATTGATGAGAACTGACCTGTCCTCTAAAACAATTTTAAGCATTCTCTACATTGGCGACTGCTAAGGCATTATTTACATGTATCAGGTAAGATTATTTTAATACTTCAGTACCTGGCAATGTGTGGCCTCCACATAGAAGTATCTACAAGCTTGTTTTGATGATCGAAGTATATTGCAGCATAGGAGTCTGGAATACAGTTGATATCCCTAGAATTGGTTGGAAAACTAAATTCTGTGAAGATGTTAAAGCCACTTAGACCTAAAGAATAGATTGAGAAGAGTGCATCCAAAAATCTTGAAAGAGCAGCTTTAAGGCCTTGACAGTAGTTATGAATTTTAGCTCATGTGCCAAAGTAACGTACATCAGCAGTTGTGGTTTTTCACGCTCGGTTGTATTTAAGCTCTAGGTATTTAGAGAGCCCGTAATACAGCCAAAATACAGCACTTAAAGTTTTGGGAACTGCTATGGTCTTAAATTCCTCAAACATTTAAAAACATCTGTAACAACATGGAAATAAAACGCATGCAGGACCTTGGGATACTTCGTGCTGAACTAAAGATGGTTGAGTAGTGGTAATGGTGCCAGTGAGCGTGAGGCCAGCTTGTATGGGTTAGGGAGGTAAGGAAATACTGGAAGTTGGGAGGCCTCTCCAGTCCTTAACCTCCTTCCCTTTGGCTTTAACAGAATACTCACAACTTTGAGCTCAACATAAGGCAACAGAACCCACCTTGGCTGTGCATCACATGTCCTCACCTGAGCGCGCTAAGTGCAGGTGTGCAAGCTCTGTGGCCAGGAAGTAAACAGGCAAGAGAATGTAGAAGTAGAAATTCTTGGCCATGCAGTCTGGTCTGCTCCAAACATGGTTATTTAGAGATGTGGGCTTGATAACCTACTTCTTTGGGCCTCGGTTCTCATGCAAAATGAGAGTACCTCAAGAGCATATATGGGTGTTCCTTTCTCTAGGAGATGTTTTCCCAGCAAAACCAAAACTGGCTTGCTAAGGGCATAGATTCCCAGAGGGTAAGTTACACTGCTGGTCAATGGTATTAGGTCCAGTTACACTTCACTTGAGAAATACACCTGAATTCCCACGGGCACCGTCTTTCTAACTGCATCCTCCAAAAATGTGAACGTGTTGCTCTAACTGCTGGAGAACCTGGCCAGGCTAAGGCTTTATTTCAAAATAGGAGTCAAGTTAATTATTTCCTTCATTCCAGAAATAGTATATTTAACTTACATAGCAAGTTCAGCTTTTAGAACGAGGGAAGTGAATCCTTCCATACCTTTTCTGTAAACTGCCTTTTTTTCTTTACATAGAACCTACCCTCAGAGGTATTGTTAATGTATTCAAAATTTTTCATGTACATATGAAATTGTAGTCTATTTTCTCTTTAACCATATAAAATCTATATAATTTTTAAAAATTAGAATACTAAACATTGTTCTGTAAATTATTTTTATCATTAATTATGTATCTGGGAGAAATTTCTGTTAGTACATAGTTCATTTCTTTCAATGAATGTTGCATTATATGGATGCGCCTGAATTTAATTAGCCAGAATTTAACTAATTAACTTTAAGAACTAGTAATTTACTTAAGAACATTTACTATATTTCAGGTATGACGTTTTCTAAGTTTGATTCCACTCTTAGTCTGTTTTTACATAATGGAATTTTATGAACTATCTGAATCAATTCAGATGGTTTTTCCACCAATTCTTGGGATATTGGGTGTATTCCAAAGACTTGTGTGCTGCAGTATACTTTGATCATCAAAACAAACTTGTAGGTACTTCTACAAGAGGAGATAAAAGAGAAAGAGATAGGGGCGCCTGGGTGGCTCAGTTGGCTAAGCATCTGACTTCGGCTAAGGTCATGATCTCACGGTTCGTGGGTTCGCGCCCAGTGTCAGGCTCTGTGCTGACAGCTCAGAGCCTGGAGCCTGTTTCAGATTCTGTGTCTCCCTCTCTCTGACCCTACCCTGCTCATGCTCTTTCAGAAATAAAACATAAAAAATAATTTTTTTTGAAAAGAGGAAGAGAGATTTCCATCGTAGGGTATCAGAATTTTTAATTTTAAGATGTTACCAAATTGATGCCCTCAAATGAATGCACCTATTTATATTCCTACTAGTAGTGGAAGTGCAATAACAATCTGGCGAACAAAAATGTGTCCGTATTTTATCCCTGCCCTCCATTTGTTTCTGCGGCTCCTGTTGATTAGATGACCTTCTGAAGGTCCTGGATGCCTGTCAGCATTCTTTCACATGCTTTTTGAGTCTTTTTTAATCTTACAGTGTAGGATACATCCTTGACTTTCTCATCTAGCACTTATTGATTTAATTTTTCATTTTGGTAATCTTGGGGTTTTTTTTTAATGCCTCCATTCTGGAAAATTCAATCATAACAGAAGTAGAGGGAATGGTATAAGGAACCCATTCAGCTTCATGAACTGTCAACTGATGCCGGTCTTCATGTGTAACTTCACCCTCTCCCCCAACCGACCTTCAGATTATTATTATGAAGTAAATCCCAAACATTATATTATTATTATATATACACGGTTTTTAGTGTCTAAAGGACTCTTAATTGTTACTTTGTAATTATTTTTTTTTTCAGTTTAGTATTGCTAAGTATGTTCACTTTGCTGTGCAACAGATCTCCAGAAGTTTTCCATCTTGCAAAACAAAGTACGCACTGAATAACTCCCCATTCTACCCACCCCAACCCTTGCCAGCTACCATTTTAATCTTTGTGTTGATGAGTTTGACTACTTTAGATACTTCCTAGAAGTGGAATCATACAGTATTTCTCTTTGTGACTGGCTTATTTCATGTAGCACAATGTCCTTCAGCTTCATTTTTACACCATATGACAAGATTTCTTTCCCTGTAAAGGCTGAAAAATATTTCATTGCATGTATATACCACAATTCTTTATTCACTTACCCCTCCATGAATATTTGGGTGGCCTCCACCTTTCGACTAGTGTGAATAATGAGGCATTGAACACAGAAATACTAACACCTCTTCAAGACCNCCATATTTTTCATTTTTGAGAAACGCCCATAACACTTTCCATAGCAGCTGCACCATTTTACATTCTCAGCAACCACTCCAGTGCCCGCACATCCTCAACAACACATTTCCTAGCTTTTGAGAAATATCTGCAAGTTATTTGTCCATTTTTTTTAGTTAGGTCACACATGTTCTTGTTGGGTTGTAGGAGTTTTTTCTATATTCTGCATATTTAACTCATTATTAGAATTACGTGATTTGCAAATATTTTTTCCCATTCTATAGGTTGCCTTTTCACTGTTGATTGCTTCGTGTGCAGGCTTTCTAAAAGGTTGATACAGTCCCATTTGTCTATTTTTGCTTTTGTTGCCTATAATTGTGGGTGTCCTATCCAAGAAATCATTGCCAAATCCCGTGTCGTGAAACTATGTTTTCTTCCAGGAATTTTTTAGTTTAGATATTAGTCTTAAGTATTTTCCTATGTGTGTGTACCAGAGAGAGAGCATGTATGTGTGGTGCAGAGGGAGAGGGAGAGAATCTTAAGCAGGCTCCATGATCAGTGCAGAGTCCAACGCAGGGCTCAATCCCATGACCGTGAGATCGTGACCTGAGCCATAATCGAGTGGGATGCTTAACCCACTGAGCCACCCCTGTGGTTTAAGTCTGTAATCAGTTTTGAGTTAATTTTTGAATATGGGTTCGTAAGTTTGCATGTAGATATCCAGTTTTTCCAGCGTGGATCCACTGAAGAGACTGTTCTTTCCCCCACTGCGTGGTGGTCTTGGCACCCTGATTAAAAATCACTTGACCCTATATATGAGGGTCGAGGCATCCTTGCATTCCAGGAAAAAAATCCCTCTTGGTCATGATGTAGAATCCTTTTAATATGTGGATGAATTTGATTTCTTCCTATTTTGTTGAGGAAATTCATCAGTGTTTTGCATTAGTATTCATCAGGGATACTGATCTGTAGTTTTCTTTTTTTATTAAGGTATAATTGACCTACAACTTAATAGTTTCAGGTGTATAAGGTAATGATTTAATATTTGTTTATATAGTGTGTAGTTTTCCTGCAGTGTCTTTGGCTTTGGTGTTGGGGTAATGCTGTCCTTATAGAATGAGTCTGGAAGGATTCTCTTTGGTTTGTTTGAGGAGGATTGGTGTTAATTATTCTTTAAATGCTTGGTAAGATTCCCCAGTGAAGCCATCTGATCCTGGGCTTTTCTTTGTTGGTAGGTTTTTGATTACAGATTCAATCTCCTTGCTGGTCTGTTTTGATTTTTTATTTCTTCATGATTTGGTCTTACTAGGTTGTATATTTTTAAGAATTTATCCATTTCCTATGGGTTATCCAATTTGTTGGCATGTAAGTGTTCATAGTATTCTCTCATCCTTTTTGTTTTTTTTTTTAAATATTTTACTTGTTTGTTTGTTTTTGAGAGAGAAAGAGACAGAGTGTGAGTTGGGGAGGGGTAGAGACAAAGGAAGACATAGAATCCAAGCTCCGGGCTGTCAGCCCAGAGCCCAATGCAGGGCTCAAACTCAAAAACGATGAGATCATGACCTGAGCTGAAATCAGATGCTCAACCAACTGAGCCACCCAGGTGCCCCAGTACTTTTTGGTTTTGTGGCATTAGTTGTGAAGTCCCATGTTTCAATTCTGATTTTAGTTATTTAAGTGTTCTCTCTCTTTTTGAAATTAATCTAGCTAACAGTTTTTAAATTTTGTTGACCATTTCAACAATCCAACTCTTAGTTTTATTAATATCCCTATTCTCTATTTTGTTTATGCTCTCATCTTTAGTATTTCTCATGATAACTTAGAGTTTCTTTTTCTTTCTCTAGTTGAGATATAAAGTTAGATTACTGATCCAAGACTTTCTTCTTTCTTAATGTAAGTATTTACACCTATAATCTTCCCTGTTTGTACTGTTTTCACTTTATCTCATACATTTTGGTGTGCTGTTTTTCCTTTCTCATTTGTATCATGGTATTTTTCTATTTCCCATGTGAATTCCTTGATCAAAGGATTTGACTAAATTGGTTTTTATGAATTCCAGAAAGTTGTTGAACGCACAGATCTGTTTCCATTTTCTTTTTTGTTACTTATTCCTTGGTTTTTCCTCTATGATAATTTTCAGTGAGGTCTGTAGGTACAGATGAAGCAACAGTCTTTGCTCTGTCTGCAATCCTGAGCTGAGATTCAACTGATTAAAGTTGCTTGAGCATCGATTTTATATAGATACCCCACCCAGGGCACTTCTCGTTAACAACAGAGTGGCAGTGTGCTGAAGGGTAGGTGCTCCCGAACCGGGCCATCTGGGGTCCAAATTTGGCTTGACACTTGTCTAGCTGAGACTTTAGGTATGTTACTCACATTAGTGTATCTTAGTTTTCTCATTCAATCAAACTAGAATAATGAAAATCCCTTAGAGAGTTACTCAAAGATGAAATGAGTTAATATTTTTAATGCACTTAGATCAGTGGTTGGCATAGAGTAAGAGCTATTTCAATATTTGGAAATGAGTAAATTTGAATTTCAGAAAATGAAAATGCATCTGAGAATGTGGCCCCTTGAATTTGTCTCACTCATACCTGGTACAGAGTTCCCTGAATACAGGAGATTTAAAACATTTATTTTGGGGGTGCCTGAGTGGCTCAGTTAAACATCTGACTTCGGCTCAGGTCATGATCACAGGGTTTGTGGGGTGGAGACCCACGTTGGGCTCTGTGCTGACAGCTCAGAGCCTGGAGTCTGCTTCAGATTCTATATCTCCCTCTCTCTCTGCCCCTCCCCTGCTTGCTCGCTCTCAGAAATAAATAAAACATTAAAATATATTTTTTTTCTGATTAGAGATCAACTAAGTTGAGTGCTGACAACTTTTACACTTAAGTAGGCAGTTAATAAAAAAAAAAAGTAGGTAGTTAATAAAAAGTAGACAACTTTTGCACTTAAGTAATAGTAAACTTCAGTTTGAATGACTGTGTGTAAGCCTGACAAGATACACACACAGGCATCGCTGCTGCAACTGAAAGGAATGCACAGGAAATGCAGCTAACAGCCAGGAGGCACGACCTGGCCAAACATTTGTTCCCTTTATTTTTATTAACCCTTGAATTTGCACAATACTTCAGCCAAAGCTTGAGGAAAGTAAGAACTCAACCTATTGAAAGCCCAAAGAAGAGACCATAATAAAATAGTCTGCAAAAGATACAGTTCTACAGAACTGCAATTTTTTAAAATTTTTTTTGATGTTTGTTTACTTTTGAGAGAGCGGGAGACACCAAACCCAAAGTAGGCCCCAGGCCCTGAGCTGCCAGCACAGAGCCCAGCGCAGGGCTCGAACCCACTAACGGTAAGATCATGACCTGAGCCGCACTGGGAGGCTCAACCAACTGAGCCACCCAGGCGCCCCCGCAATATTTTTTAGAAAAAACTTTAGACATTGTTTTTCTGTAAGCATTTGACAGATGCTTTTAATCACATACTAGTCATTATTCACTTCTAATTTAGCACATTTGCATTATCAAGTCTCAAGCATTTTCATTTCTAAAAGGGTCAACACTGTGGGCTGTGGGCTTAAATCTTTTTCAAAGATCAGTCCCATTAAACTTTGCTTTAAAAAAAAAATGAAGCAAGACCCACAAGAGCAAAAAGTATATTGTCCCTTAAAACTGAGGAAAGAGAAATCAACCAGGAGGACTGACTTATTCAGTCACTTGTGGCCACAATGCCAGAAAAATGAGGTTGACACATGGCCCTTAAAGATTCTTGTTTTTCTTTTGAAATAAACTTGCATAAAAGCTGCAAGAACAGTACAAAGAACATTTTGTGAACCATCTCTCAAAAATAAATAAACATTAAAAAAATTTTTTTAACTATTCCTCCCCGCACAATGTCCTACACCTTTCTTTTCTTCACTAATATATCAGGACATCATTTTAGGCATTTTATTTTTGTGTTTATGGAACTATGCTAATCTTTTTAATGATCACATGGGATTCCTCTTTATGCCTATTTATCTAGCACCCCATTGATAGGCACCTAGATTTTTTTTTATTGTAGTTTTGTTGTCATTGTTCATAAACAATGCAGCACTGCATATTTTTCCACTTGTGGTTTTGCACAAGGTATGACACTGCCTTTTTGATCATTCCCTTCAGGCGCAGGGCATTACTCATATCTTCTGGGCATTTTCCAGAATGATAGGTAAATCTAGGTGCTGTACTTTTGCTCTTTATGCATTCCCTTAAAGATTTCCATATATTCATGGAACATATGTATTTATTTTCCCATAAAATGTATGTTTACATTTGCCCCAATAAATACATCTTTACAGTGTTACGTGGTATAAAAGTGAGAGGCCCAGAGTGCTATGGGCTACACCCCCCCGTTTATCAGGGGACATGTAATTGGATCCTACTCTAAGACAAATCACTCCTGCGTCTATTTTCTTTTTTCAATTATTTTTTGCAGGATCTGATATGGTAGCTAGGAATGTGATAGAAAAGTCAATTGCCAAAAAAATAATGATACACTGATACCCTGAGTAAAGATATATTAATATCCAAAGTAATAGTTCAAGAAATCCCAGGAAATGAGAACAAACTGAGGACTGAGGGGGGTGGAGGAGAGGGGAAGGGGGGAGATGGGCATGGAGGAAGGCACTTGGGATGAGCACTGGGTGTTATATGGAAACCAATTTGACAATAAACTATTTAAGAAACAAAAATCCCAGGAACAGAACAAATTAGTAAAAATTCTTTTTTAAAATGTTTATTCTTCAGGGAGAGACAGACAGGGGGTAGGGGACAGAGAGAGAAGGAGACACAGAATCTGAAGCAGAGCTGACAGCTCAGAGCCTTACACAGGGCTCGAACTCACAAACCATGAGATCTTGACCTGAGCCAAAGTCAGACATTTAACCACCCAGGCACCTCAGTAATAAAAATTTCTATAACATGACTTCAACTTAAGTATGAACCTACTTAAGGAAATGTTCATAGTAATTACCATATTTCTGTGGGGTTGTTTTTAAAGGTAAAGAAAGCTTTTTTAAATGTTTATTTGTTTTGAGACAGAGTGCATGCGTGTGTGTGTGTGTGTGTGTGTGTGTGAGCGCAGAAGAGAGGCAGAGAGAGAGAGAGAAGAATCCCAAGCAGGCTCCACACTGTCAGCCCAGAGCCCAACTCGGGGCTTGATCTCACAAACGATGAGATCGTGACTTGAGCCAAAATCAAGTGTCAGATGCTTAACTGACTGAGCCACCTAGGTGCCCCTATGGAAAAGAATGCTTGGCTGTAACTATAGCTCTTGCTATTATGCACAGAAGAATAAATTTATGTCCTATAGTGAAAACTTATAAAACTTTAAAAGGGCTGTGATTCTTAAATGCAAACTTTGAAGTTTTATTCCTGAAGTAATCTCCCTGCAAGGTTTTGGCAACTGTACTGTTTCTTTTAACATTTTACTGGATTCTCGGAGAGTATATTAACAATGTGGTTCCATATGAAAAAGAAAGCTGGGCTGTGTGATGAAGGCAATGCTTAGTAAATCATGTGTTTTTCTGTAAATTTCAATATGGTTTTGATAAAACTGTGGTCTCCATTCAATGAGTATTTGTTTTATTATTTGCACAGCTCAAAGCTAAATGTGTCACCGAACTCACTTGGAATTTGCCAAGGACTCATTAGCAACATGAAATGTAAGGAAGAATGTATTATATTGAGAGCCTGGAGGTGGGGTCAGGAGGTACTAAGGAAGAGGAAGAAAACAAGTGAAGGTGTGTTCTAGGCGGAAGGATCCAGCTCATAGGTGACAAAGAGCATGGCCTATGAAAGGGACTGTGAAACTGGATGTGGATGAAATATCTAGCCGGGGATTGATGGGAGGAGATAGATGGTGCTGGAAAGGTAAGATGGATCAGGTCATGCAGAGGATTCATTCTGTGTTAAGGACCACAGACTTTACCCTCAGAGAAAGCAGAGAACATTAGAAGGTTCTTCTCAGAAGAGTAAGATGATGAGATACGGTATTAAAAATAGATTGGGGGGAGGGAGAAGCCTGAAGGCTGGCAGAACATTTCAAGAGCCCAGACAAGACCCAACTGTAACTTTAACTAAAATCGTGGGAATTGGAATGGAGAGATTCTATCACTTTGAGAGGCTTTCAGAAGGTGGAAATCTATCATATTTGTAAGCAGGTTGAATAGGGGGAAGAAGGCAACTGAAGAGTGGTGTGGAGATTGGAGAGCTGGGAGAGCATTTGCAAAGAACACTAGGGAAGGTGTGGAGGGCTGGACTGACATGTTTCAAGTGGCCATGTGACATCCACGTGCGGACACGTGGTAGATAGCTGGATAAAATGGATCAGAAGACCTCTTTCTCAGGAGAGAACTCTGGAGAGGAGATCAAATATGGGAACCTCAGCACGAAAATCATTGCAGTCACAGAGAGAGATGAGATGGCCCAGGAGGCATGTGTCTAGCGAGACAGGGTGTGCTGGATGGAACCTGGAGAACACAAATCCTGGTCAAGAAAACCAGGGGACTGCAGAACGAGGGAAGCCAAGGAAAACATTGCAAGGATGAGAGCGGTATCAACTGGGTCAAACGAGTCCATTAGATTTAGTAAAAACTTACACAACAAAGCAGCTGGTGGGGATGTGAGGGAGAGAGAACGGAGGCAGTGGGCACAGACGAATCTTCTGGAGAGTCTGGCTGTAACAGAGATAAGAGAGACAGGGCTAGAGGCCAGCTGCATGTGGCTGAGTGGGCTTCATGCCCTTCAGATGAACTCCAGGTGCATTTAAAGGCTGATGGGAAGAGAAACGAGTTGGACACACAGGAGGAGGGGGTAGCAAGAGAAGGAGAAAGTGGTGAAGGATGACGTCATGGGAGGAGGCGGCGGGGTGAGGTTCATGAGAAGGTGGGAGGGACTAACTTGAAGAGGAGGGACGCCTTATGCTTTTCTGTTTTGTATAGAAGGAAAAAGGGAAGGACGAGGCCTATGGAAAGGTAAGGTTATTTGTTTAGTGCCTGAAGTTCAACAGTTGCTCATGTGTCAATTCCACCTAGTGTCTCTGTGAATGGAAGAGTCATGCGCACATGAGGAGGGAACTGCGGAGTCCAGTACTTGAAGATAATGAGGAAAGTATGTAAAAGCTTAAGGGAGACCAGGAGAGAGAGAGAGCAAACCAGAAAACAAAGATCTGGGGTTGGTAAGGCTGATTTTAGAATGGCACCAACCCAAGCCATTTTATTACTTTACCTCTAGTTGCGTGATCAAGATTTAGAGATGGGGAAAGCAGATGGTTGTGTTGACCCAGGACTGGGCTTTTCCAGATCATGACAATGGTGGGAGATATGACAAGACACTGGAGAATATAAAAAGTATTTCCAATAGCAAAAACACCCCATTAACTCCATTAAAAGGTAAGCTAAGAACTCAAATAGGTATTTTCCCCAAGAATACATATAAATAGCCAGCAGGTATATGAAAAGAGGCTCAACATCACTAATCATCTGGGAAATATAAATTAAAGTAATAAGATACCATCTCAACATCTGTTAGGATGGCCACGATCCAGAAAATCAAAGACCACAGTCTTCGTGAGGATGTGTGCTGCTGGTGGGAATGTAAGCAGGTACAGCCACTCCGGAGAACAGTATGGAAGTCCTTCAAAAAATTAAAAATAGAACTGCCATATGATCCAAAAAATTCAATCTGTATTTATCCAAAAGCATTGAAGTCAGGATCTCAAAGAGATATTGGCACTTACATGTTCATTGTAGCACTATTTATAATAGTTGAAATGTGGAAACATCCTAAATTTTTTCAATGACAGGTGAATGAATATTTTAAAAGGTAGTATATTCACACAATGGAATATTATTCAGCCTTAAAGAAGGAAATCCTGGGGGCACCTGGGTGGCTCAGTCAGTTAAGCATCTGACTTACCTCAGGTCATGATCTCAACGGTTCGTGAGTTCCAGCCCCCCATCGGGCTCTGTGCTGACAGCTCAGAGCCTGGAGTCTGCTTTGGAGTCTGTGTCTTCCTCTCTCTCTGTCCCTCCTCTACTTGTGCTCTGCCTCTCTCTCTCTCTCTCTCTCTCTCTCTCTCTCAAAAATAAACATTAAAAAAAAGAGAAATCCCAGAGTAGGTGACATCGTAAATGAATCTTGAGGATATTGCGCTCAGCAAAGTAAGCCAGTCATGGAAGGGCAAATACTGCATGATTTCACTTATCTGACACAGACTTGCTAACAGATACATGAAAAAGTGTCCAACATTATTAATCATCCGGTAAATGTAAATCAAAACTACAATGAGATGTCACCTCACAGTCAGAATGGCTAAAATCAACAACATAAGAAACAACAGGTGCTGGCGGGGATGCAGAGGAAAAGGAACATTGTGCACTGTTGGTGGGAATGCAAACTGGAGCTGTCACTGTGGAAACAGTATGGAGGTTCCTCAGAAGTTAAAAATGGGACTACTTTATGATCCAGCTCTTTGCACTACGGTGTATTTACCCAAATAACTACAAGAATGCTAACCCAAAGGGATACATGTACCCCAATGTTTACAGAAGCATTATTTACAATAGCCAAGATATGGAAGCAGCCCACCGATGAAATGGATGAAGAAGATGGGGTATATATACACACACACACGGGAATATTATTCAGACATTAAAAAGAATGAAATCTTGTCATTTGCAAGGACGTAGATGGAGCTAGAGTATCATACTAAGTGAAATAAGCCAGTCAGAGAAAGACAAATACCATAGGATTTCACTCATATGTGGAATTTAAGAAACAAAACAAACAAGCAAAGGGAAAAAGAGAGAGAGAAACCAAGAAACAGACTTTTAACTGTAGAGAACAAACCGATGGTTACCAGAGGGGAGGCGGGCGGGGGGATGGGTGAAATGGGTGATGGGCATTGAGGCGTGCATGTGTCATAATGAGAACCAGGTGATATATGGAAATATTGAATCATATTGTACACCTGAAACTAATATAATACCGTATGTTAACTAACTGGAATTAAAATAAAAAAGGAAATGCAAATCAAAGCCACATAAGTTATTACCTCACATCTGTTAGAATGGCTATTAAAAAAGACAAGAAATAACAAGCAAATAAAACGAGAAACTGAACCCATAGATATAGAGAATAGACTGGTGGTTAGCAGGCATGGGGGTGGGGGATGGGCAAAGTGGATGAAGGTGGTCAAAAGGCACAAACTTCTAGTAATAAACGAGTCCTGTGGAGGTAATGTACAGTACAGTGACTATAGTTAACAAAACTGTATTGTATATTTGAAAGTCGCTAAGTGGGTAGATCTTAAAAGTTCTCATCACAAGAAAAATTCGTAACTATGTGTGATAATGGATGTTAACTAGCCTTGCTGTGACCGGTTTGCAATATATACATATATTGAATAATTGTACACCTGAAACTAATGTTATATGTTAATTATATCTCAATAAAAAATACTTTTGGAATAAGGTCAACAAATTCAATGAAACCTTACACTTCATCTGTAGAAAGACTTTTAAAACCTGCTTTCATAAATCACATGCTTCTTTTTTACACATGAAAAGGTATATATAAAGCCACAAACATCCCATGTGGGGAAATAATTATTGAAACATTCTGGGGCGCCTGAGCCTGGTGGCTCAGTTAAGCATCCGACTTCGGCTCAGGTCATGAGCTCACTGTTGGTGGGTTCAAGGCCCGCATCGGGCTCTGTGCTGACAGCTCAGAGCCTGGAACCTGCTTCGGATTCTGTGTCTCCCTCTCTCTGCCCCTCCCTCGCTCCCACTCTGTCTCGCAAAAATAAGTAAAATGTTAATAAACTAAAAAAAAAAAAAAAAGTTGGAGGCTCAGCCACCTGAGCTACCAAGGTGCCCTTGTTTTTCACTTGAGAATCCGTTAATAGGAAAGATCTCAATGTTAAGTGTTTACACTATAGGTTGTGAAAAATGCCAAGTGCCAGAAGGTGAAATCCATGAATGAAAGGGAAGATGTGAACAAAAGAGGATTCTGATAATTACATTCTGGCAGAATGAAAGTCAAAGTATGTGTTGGCAATCTCACAGCAGCATTCAAGTCACACACACACACACACACACACACACACACACACACACACACACACACAATGTGGAACTGAAGAGGGCCCAGGACTTGGGATCAGAAGATGTAGGTTCCAATTCCTGTTCTTCCCTCTTGTTCGACCTTGAACAAGCAATATGACCTCTCTGGGACTCAGATGCCTTCTGTATAAAGGCTTAGACTAAATGATCTCAGAAGTCCCCTTCAGCTTTGAAATTCAAGAATTCTGGGACTATATTGAAGGGAAATAGTTTTCCCATGATTCTGCGTGGATGTGATGCTAGTTTCCAGCTATGGTTATAAACCCCCAACTAGTAGGAATGATATCCTCCCTAATCACGAAAGGACTTTCTGTTGTTTTAATTCAGACTAGGGATCTGAGAATATTGGCATAACAAGTTTGGAGAAATGTTAGGATTTTTATTTTAAAGCGGCTACAGCCAAGAGTCTAGTAACATTCAATAAAACCAGCTTTTTGTTAAAAAGGAGTTCTAATACATGACAGATGCTAACTTATTTTTCACTTTTAAATAAATGTACCCAGCCCTGCAAACCCAGGAGACACCCCAAACTATGGATGCAATAGAGAGTCATAGTGAAGAGAAAAAGGAGTTACTTCACACTAATCTCCTGGCCTTTACTGTCTTTTATGATAAGACTTTGGCTATGAGTAAGATTGCTCTTGTATCATGGTTTGTCAGGGACACTCCTGGTTTATGTCTTTATCTCCCATGTAATTAATGACATTTCTCCCTTTTACTCTTGAAAATGCCCTAGTTTGGATGCTGAGGGATAAGGTCACTCTCCTGTTCATAGATTCACTTCTGCTTGTTTAATTCCTAAGCCCACTTCAAAGATACTCTCCATCTGGTTCTCAAATGTTGCTTCAGATGGGCCCTGCGAAAACCAACTGCAGCCGGAAGAGTTGGTTTTCCTCTTTGTTTTTCATTTCCCAGCTGCAACGTTCTTAAGAGCCAACCTTGTCGTAGTGATTTAAATGGCTGATGTTCGAGTGATTTCTCTCTAACACAGAAAGAGCTCCAAAGTCATTACGCCCTCCCCTTATGACAAGAAAAAGCCAGGCAAACTGAAAAGTCAAAGAATTTTCTTTAAGCCGTCATAGAACTGAGGTCACAGGGCACACCGCCTCCCCCTGAGTCTGGAGAGTGAGGCGCAACCAGAAAGATGCCTGGAGCAGGTGTAGCCAGATGCCCATCCAGGGAGGGGCAGAGAGAGAGAGGGAAAGAGAGAATCCCAAGCAGGCTCCACGTGGGAAGCGCCAGGCTGGTGGGAATATTTAAACAGTAACGTTGACAATTTGACTGGAGGCCAAGTACAGTCTAGGAAGGGAGTGAAAAACTTCCGGGGGCTACAGTCACAGGATGTTCACGGGTCTTTCCTCCAAGGACCAGGAGTGAATTATCAGGAGTAGAGAAACAATTGCCAAAGTGAAACCCTCCCAGATTCTTCTCTCTGACAAGGGACTGACCTCCAAGGGGAAGGACTGAAGAGACAATTCTGAAACTTTATTCCCCCTGAGGAAGGAAATGTGTCACCCTAGGCTACTTCAGCCTTCCTGTCGCACCTGAGAAAAAACAAGTACATAAGTTCATAGTCCACAGGGAAAAGGATTTCATGGACAATATCTGGAGATGCTGAACTCTAGGAAAGAAAAGAAGGGGGAAAGCTCTGCTCAGGGAAAAGGGACAGAGACACTTCTGAGACTTCCCTTCTGAGATGAGACAACTGAAGATGACTTAATTACAAAATTAGAGAAGGATCTTTCCCCCACAGTCTATCACGATGTTAACAACAATAATAGCTATAGTCATAATGGATAGGAGCTCCATAATGGATGGAGTGAGAGAGCTCGAAGACATAGCAGCTCAGAGGAAAGACCCAGGGGTGCCTGGGTAGCTTAGTTGAGCATCTGACTTGGGATCAGGTCCTGATCTTATGGTTCATGAGTTCAAGCCCCACAATGGGCTCTGTGCTAACACATCGTTTGTCCTCTGTGCTTCGGATCCTTTGTCACCCTCTCTCTGCCCCTCTCTTGCTTGTGCTATCTCAAAAATAAATACACATTAAAAAAGAAGAAAAAAACAAAGGAAAGACCCAAAACCAAGAAGGGAGGAAAACCCAAACCCACTGGAAGACTGTGAAGTCTCTAGTGTTTCTTGCTGAAACAAACCCTAAACACAGCCCAATTCTTGGCCAGGGTAACATAGTTCTTTAAACAAATATCCTTTTACCTCAGTTCTTACTCTAGATGAAACATATCAAACTTCCAAAAACCCTGTTTTCAAGGTGTGCCAAAAGAGAAGAAAAACACAGACATTGAGACAAAGCAAGCGTCAGAACCAAGTTCAGATATGATCAACGTACTGGAATTATTGGAAAGGCAATTAAAAATAACCATACTAAATATGTCAAATGCTATAATGGAAAAAGTAGATAATGTACATGAACAGATGAGTAATATGAACAGACAGATGGAAACTCTAAAGAAAAATCAGGAGGACTTGCTAGAGGTCAAAAGCACAGTAACATAGGGGCGCCTGGGTGGCTGTTGGTTGAGACTGACTTCAGCTCAGGTCATGATCTCACGGTTCATGGGTTCAAGCCCCACATCAGGCTCTGTGCTGACAGCTCGCTCAGAGCCTGGGGCCTGCTTCAGATTCTGTGTCTCCCTCTCTCTCTCTGATCCTCCCCTGCTCATGCTGTCTCTCTCTCTCAGAAATAAATAAAACATTAAAAATTTTTTAAAAAAGCACAGTAACATAATCTGTTTGATGGGCTCATCAGTGGACTAGACACAGCTGAGGGAAGAATCAGTGACCTTGAAGGTAGGGCAATAGAAACTTCTCAAACTGAAATTCAAAGAGAAAAAAAGAGTGGAGGAACATCTAAGAACTACGAAGAAATGATAAAAGGTATACTATACGCATAATTGGAATGTCAGAGATAAAACAGAAGAGAGAATGGAACAGAAGAAATATCTGAAGGAATGTCGGATCGACAGACACCAAACTGCAAATCCAAGAATTTCAGAAGACACCGCGTCAGTTAAATACCAAGAAATCTACAGCGAGGCATATCATATTCAGACTGCAGAAATCCAAAAACAAAGAGAAAACTGAAAGACATCAGAATGAGGATAAACATTTTACCTCTAGAAGAATAAGGATAAGAATTACAGCTGACTTCTCAGAAACCATGCAAGCAAGAAGAGTAGAGAGAAATCTTTAAAGTGCTGACGATTCAAGATGAAATTGCCCAAACTCTAGATGGAGCAAAATCAGCCTTCAGAAATGAAGGAGAAATACAGAAAAGGGAACTCATTGCCCACAGACCTACCCACTGTGGAAGGTGAGAGGAAAGTCCTCAGGCCAAAGGAAAACGATATAAGTCAGAAACTCAGATCTACAGAAGAAAGGTAGAAAATTAGAAAACGTATAAATAAAGGCAAAGAAATTCTTTACTTCTTATTTTTAAAAAGGTTTATTTATGGTTTGTTTCGGAAGAGAGAGGGGCAGAGTGCAAGCGAGAGACGGGCAGAGAGACAGAGAGAGAGAATCCCAAGCAGGTTTCACACTGTCAGCACAGAGCCCTATGTGGGGATCCATCTCTCAAACTGTGAGATCATGACCTGAACCAAAATCCAACGTTGGATGCTTAACAAACTGAGCCACCCAGGTGCCCCTACTTTTTCTTATTTTAACTGCTCTAAAGGAGAACTGTTTAAAGGAATTAGAACAGGGGCGCCTGGGTGGCTTAGTCGGTTAAGCGTCCGACTTTCGCTTAGGTCACGATCTCGAGGTTCGTGGGCTCGAGCCCCGCGTCGGGCTCTGTGCTGACTGCCAGCTCAGAGCCTGGAGCCTGTTTCAGTCTGTGACTCCCTCTCTCTCTGACCCTCCCCTGCTCACGCTGTCTCTCTCTCTCTCTCCCCTAGAAATAAATAAAACATTAAAAAAAAGTTTAAAAAAAAATAAAGGAATTAGAACAACAATGTGTCGGTTATTCACAGCAAATGGACAAGTAGGAAGCATGCCAGCAATGTCACAGGGATGGAGGAGGGGCTTGGAAGATTCTAGTAGAAGGTATCTGCACTTTGCATGAGGCAGTATAGTATTATTTGATCATGCACTTAGAGTAGTTGTAAGGTATATTGCAAACTCTAGGGCAACCACTAAAATATTTTTAAGAAGTATAAACGAGGGGCGCCTGGGTGGCTCAGTCGGTTGAACCCCGACTTAGGCTCAGGTCATGATATCAGAGTCTGAGGGTTCGAGCCCCGCATCGGGCTCTGTGCTGACAGCTCAGAGCCTGAAGCCTGCTTTGGATTCTGTGACTCCCTCTCTCTCTGCCCCTTCCCTGCTCATGCGCTGTCTCTGTCTCTCAAAAAATAAAATAAAATGTTAAAAAAAGAAGTAGTAAATGAGAGAAGAGAGATTACATGAGATCAAATAAAATCTTCATTTAAAACCAGAGAAGGTGGAAGGGTGGGGGTAGAAACATAGTACAAATGCAGCAAATAGAAAACATTTACGAAAATGGGAGATGTTCATCTAGCTCTATTGACAAGCAATTTAAATGGGTCTAAACAGGGGCGCCTGGGTGGCTTAGTCGGTTAAGCGTCCGACTTTCGCTTAGGTCATGATCTCGTGGTTCGTGGGTTCGAGCCCCGCGTCGGGCTCTGTGCTGACTGCCAGCTCAGAGCCTGGAGCCTGTTTCAGTCTGTGACTCCCTCTCTCTCTGACCCTCCCCTGCTCACGCTGTCTCTCTCTCTCTCTCTCCTAAAAATAAATAAAACATTAAAAAAAAAATAAATGGGTCTAAACATACCAGTTAAAAAACAGAGACTGTCAGACTGGATTTTTAAAAAAGATCCAGGGGTGCCTGGGTGGGTTCAAGCCCTGCTGACAGCTCAGACCCTGGGGCCTGTTTGGGATTCTGTGCTTCCTTCTCTCCACTCCTCCCCAGCTTGTGCTCTCTCTCATAAACAAACAAACAAAAAAACAAACATTAAAAAAATGGTCTGGGGCACCTGAGTGGCTCAGTCGGTTAAGCGTCTGACTTTGGTTCAGGTCATGGTCTCCCTGTTAGTGAGTTCGAGCCCCGTGTCAGGCTCTATGCTGACAGCTCGGAGCCTGGAGCCTGCTTTGGATTCCATGTGTGTGTGTCTCTCTCTGCCCCTCCCTCACTCATGCTCTCCCCCTCTCTCTCAAAAATAAATAAACATTAAATTTTAAAAAGAGATCCAACTTAGTTTAAAAATTAAGACTCGGGGTATTAACCATGTTTCTAGCTTAGTAAACTCTGTGTTTTAACATCTGCTCTACACGTATGTGGTTGACCTGTTTCTAGGCAACCCAATAATATACCTTAGTCACCTCTCCTCGACTTCCTGCCTCTTTCATCGCTCTCCCCCAAGTGGAGAGTGCTTTTTAAATTTTTTAATGTTCATTTGTTTTTGAGACAGAGAGAATGCAAGCAAGGGAGAGGCAGAGAGAGAGAGAGAGGGAGACAGAGAATCCCAAGCAGGCTCCAGGCTGTCAGCACAAAGCCAGACGCAGGGTTTGAACTCACAGACTCTAAGATCGTGGCCTGAGCCAAAGTTGGATGTTCAACCGACTGAGCCACCCAGGTGCCCCAGAGCCTACTTTGTAAATACAAGCTGATCAATCCAGAGTCCACACTCCCAGCCACCTCTTTCATCTCCTCACACTGAGTCATTATCACCTTGCTGTAACTACCAGGGCCAGGTGCCTGGGCGCCCCAGAGCCCACTGAAATTATTCAAACTAGCCAATCCGAAGCCTATTTGCCCTTTCTTGCCATTTCTGTGCTGAAAAAGCATAATAAACGCTCACCAACAGTTCCCCCTCTCTCTGCCTCTTGCCTGACCCTGATGCTTCCCCGGGTGGCCCCCTGTGGCCTGGCGTGCCCCCTCCTCCTAGGACCTGTGAGTAATAAACTACCTTTTTAATGGAAATCGTTTCCTGATTATTGCCCTTACCATACCTCAGGTTTTCTGTCAATGCATTAAACTTTGAAACACTCAGATACACGAAAAGTAAAACAATCAAGAAAGGTGTATCCTGCAAACACTAATTTTTTTAGAAGTTGGAGTGACTATATTCATTTTAGACAAACTGTAGCTACCTTGAGATACGACGACATTTTTCTAAGCCTCAGCCCAAGCACCACGACGGGGTGAGATTTCTGTGATCCCTTGTAATTAGAAAAACAATCGTTTGCAATTTAAGGTTCCCGTCTATCAGCATAAGGCATTAGGCTGAGAAAGATAACGTCTGTCTTGCATTTGGATCTGATGTGTGTGCCGTACATAAAAGTGTGAAAGGAGGGGCGCCTGGGTGAAAGGAGGGGTGGCCCAATCAGTTAAGCGTCTGATTCTTGATGTCGGCTCAGGTCATGATTTCTCCGTTTGTGAGATCGAGTCCCATATCAAGCTGATAGTTGGAGCCTGCTCGGGATTCTCTCTCTCTGCCCCTCCCCCACTCATGCTCTTCCCCCTCTCCCAGTCCTGGCTGAAAATAAATATATAAACTTTAAAAGAACAGTGTTAAAGGTGAAGCCAGAGAGGCGTTGTGGACTTTCTCAGAGACTGATGGGGTCTGGAGGACTACTGATGAGAAAGAACGACGGCCAGGGACAGGGAGCACCCAGAAAGGGGATGGCCTTCTGGGCTGGATGGGAGCACACTTACTTCCCCATTGAAAGTGAAAGACCACTTACACAAGCCTTTTAAAGAGTGCATTATTGGGGCGCTTGGGTGGCTCGGTCGGTTGAGCGTCCAGCTTCGGCTCAGGTCATGATATCACGGTTCATGGGTTCAAGCCCCGCATCGGGCTCTGTGCTGACAGCTCAGAGCCTGGAGCTGCTTCAGATTCTGTCTCCCTCTCTCTCTGACCCTCCCCCAGCTCACGCTGTCTCTCTCTCTTTCTCAAAAATAAATAAAAACATCAAAAAAAAAAAAAAGAGTGCATTACTTGAAGAAAACTTAAGTTCATACAGGATTTGGAGGAAAACAAACAAATAAACCCAATTTGTGTGGTGGGATTTTATTCCCTACCCACTCCCAGGCTCCCCACACCATGATCTAAACCTGATCATGGCTTTCGGTGCCTCTTCCCACCATTCAGAGATACTTGTGTGAGGATTCCTCTTTCTCTCCTCACGCCTGGCTAGAAAGGGAGACCTCTGAAAGGCAGAGTGAGGAGTCGTCCAAGTTACGCTATGATGGTCCTAGAAAATCTTCTAGTTGCTTCCTTCTGATGAATATGTAAGACCCCCGTCTACTCGATGGAGCACAGGAAGGGTCTGTTACCGACGTTGCAAGATGGTCAGCAAGATGCAATGCAAGATACAAGATGGCTGCAAATGCTGCGCGGGGAGTTTCCAGAATCCCGATGACCGCTGAGGGCAACAGGGACCCAGGGAGGGACAGGTTAGCCCACACGGTAACTCATCTGCTAAAAACCAAGCAAAAAAAAATCTTTGTGCCCTATGATTCCATTTATGTGAGTCTTTAGAAAAGGTGAAATCATGATGACAGAAGGTAGATCAGCAGTTGCCCAGGGCAGGGGTGGGCACAGAGGTGCAAAGGAACATGAGGGACGGGTTCCGTGTTCCACATCTTGATTGTAGTAGTAGTTAGAAGACAGGATAGACATGCCAAAGCTCAACAAATTGTACACTTAAAATTACGCCGCAACAAGTAGCTAATTAAAACAAAACAAAACAAAACAAAACAAGTGTAAGACACCCTCGCTTAAAATGAGCGAGAGAGCCAAGGGAGCAAACTAAACCAGCCCCCCCCACACACACCCGGCCCCCATTCCTTTCCTCCCCACGTCTCTTGCAGGTCTCCTCCACTGGGGGTCCATGGTCTGGATGTCCTGCTCGTTGACCAAAGAGAAGGAGCCCTACTGAGTAGTACAGATCGCCTTGGTTGTTTTGTCTCTTTCTCACTTTCCTTGAACCTCCAGGGGTGCTGTGGAGGATGGTGCTAGCGCCTTGTAATAGAGAAATATATCTGGAATCATGTTCAAATCTCTTATCCTCCTAACCAGGCCTTCTTGAGAACCAAGGGGAATCATACCCAAGCCCTCAGCTTCCATTTCCTCAGGTCCATCTCAACAGAGGGGCTATGGCATACCTTACTCTTTGTCATTTTGCTGGGACTGGAGAACATGGTGTCTTACCCTGTCACTGCCTGGCCCATTGTAGGGAGTGGCATCATTATACCAGCCGGCAGGCCCCTCTTCACCTTCTACGCCCACCTTGTTTCTTTAAGAATGTCTCTTCAGTCCTTCAGGAAGTTTCAGAACTCATAGCATAATACATCTCTATATGTTTTTATTAATCCCAGGGACTCAGGATTGGGCTGAAATTTATTAGAGAAATTTTAAATCATGGCACAATTTAATTGCAACTTTGAAGAGATTCCTGAGGGAGATTGTTTCTTTTTTTTTTCACTTTTACTCAAAAATTTAATGAAATTTTTGGTCATTAATCTGCCTTGGTCATTAATCTGCCTGGGCAGTCGGTGGGGAATGTGTTCACACCTGCAGTGACGTACAGGCCAGCCTTCAACCACTTATAAATCTCTGTGACCTCAACTCACCTATAAGTGTCACTGAAAGTCATTAAAATGTTTTAAATCCACTCAACCCTTAAGGGGTATCTTTATAATTACAGTTATGTATAAAAGTTTGCAAAGGCTTTTCTGAAGCCACTGTGCAACAAACACCAAAATGGCAAGGAGATGCATTAAAACTGAGATCTTACTGCATTCGATCAACAAGGAAATAAATGCATTTATTGCCTATAACTTTTATCTGTTTTTAAACCAACTTATAACCATTATGAAAAGATTTTTCTCAAAGAAAATTCTACTAAATCCACCAGCGCTTTTGATATTGGGGCGGGGGGTGGTTATCCATTGAAACCTCTCTCTCTCAGGAGAACTTGAAGGGAGAGCAGGAGCCCCTTTGGGGATTTGGACACTCGAGGACCAGGGACCACTGTGGGTGGACTTTGTGACTTCTTATTTCATAATGTCTATTTCTCTGCGATAAATTCTTAAAGTGGGAAGGGCTCATACTCACCTTTCGAGAGAGCAAGAAAGAGAGCTGAAGGGAATCCTGTTTTGGAGGACAAAAAGCCCAAAGTATAGGTCCAGTGGTGGCCTCCGTTGAGAAGAAAGCACCCTTAGGACTCCCGGCAGATGTTTCCAAAGAACTTGACCCAATTATGCCCAGTATATGTTGGAAGGAGAAAGACACTGCCTGTGGTCCTGGGGACCTCTCCAGCCTTGCGCCCGACTGCTCTGTGCTTTATTACCACATAGGTCTCTTAGGACTAAACCTTTTAGGAGAAGATACTCTATACCTCTCTGTTATATGTTTTACATTTCATACGTTTTCTGTTTTCTTGCTGCCATTGGTTGATTGGTTTGCTTTAAAGCTGGAGAATTTTAATATTTCCAGGGTGAAAACATCAACCAATAAAAAGGGACACATTGTCCGTAGTTACCTCATAACTCAGATATCATCATTTAAGTTGGACAATAACTTGTTTGGTTCTGGGAAAACTTTTAAGCGCCAAATCTAAGAGAAGTTTTAATGTGAAAAAACCAAAACAGGAGAATAAATTATAACCTGGCTAAGTTGTTATCGGTGCCATTAAGCTGGACTAACTAAATCTTAAAGAAGTCTGAAAAACAAACCCCCAAACCCATCTTACCTGAGAGGTGACTTCTGAATACAATGACACACCTCATAATTCAAGGTATCATGGAAATAATTCCTTTCAAGGGCTATCTTAACATGCCTGTGCGGTCAGAAGAGAAAAAGAAATGTCATTCAAATTAACAACTGGAGTGATTTTTGCCTCACTATTTTCTATGCCAAGCACAGAGGAGATTGCGGCTGCGGAGTGTATTTTTGCCATTTCTATTCCAGGCAAACTACCTCTTTGGTTATTTGCAATTGGAAGGTGCTGGTCTTTCAGCTCTGTTTCTTTTTGTGACACATTTTGAAAAAATCATTCCAGTTCAAAAGCAATATATACTAACTAATCATTTGAGTTTTTCCTCTGGAGATATTTAAGACTTTAATGGAGCCCACTTTCCCCCTTTTCTACTGTTTATTCTTAATAAAGATATAACTTTATGAAGAACAATCTCATATTAAAATAGGCATGAACTCATTAAGCAAGGGGACTTTATGTACGTGCTGGATTAAAGTTAACACAATAGTAACTTGTCACAGCTTTGCAGTTTCTAGAACGGACAGCTGGAATTCAGATCTGCCGTTTTATAAGGAGTAAGTTATTTTATACGTTTTTATACGTTTTCATGAGTTTGTATTTCTGATAGAATCTCTTTCATACACATTATTTTTGGACTGAATTTTCAAAAACAGACATAGACATTTTATAAACAGAAAGATTCAAGGCTGAAGTTGTAAAGGTAACGAGCTTATTTCAATTTGATTGCCCGGGTTGTTTGAGATTATGAGCCCTTCCTGGGGGTGTGGGGTGGAGATACATTTCCATTTCATTGTTCTTTTCAGCTTTGAAATACACAGGTGATGTACTGCAGCCCATAGAGAGGGAACCCGAACCACCATTGGGTCATTTACGTGACTGAACACAAGATGGCGCTGTCCCCTGAAGGAACGGACAGGAACGCTAAATTTTTAAAAGCCTGTTGTCAGCGGTTGGTTTGCTATCTCGTGTTTTCCAAAAGTCAGATAAAAATGTTCCCTTTGCCTTTTGTCTTTAATGAGGTCTTAACTTTGGGAATAAGCATCTACACTTGAAACAAACGTGGACTTCTTGAATAATGTAACTCTAAGTACGATGTTAGGTAAAGGTAACTCTTCATGGCTTCCTGGTACCAGAAGCTGACTCACAGGATTCGTTTACCTTTCTGTGGTTGTTGCCAATGGGGGATTCGTTTACCTTTCTGTGGTTGTTGCCAATGAACTTTATTTTTAGAAGAGTTTTAGATTTACAGAAAAATTCCACAGATAGTACAGCAAGTTCCTGTATACCTTGCATCCAGTTTCCCCTACTGACGTATAACTGTCACAACTAATGAGTGGATATTGACACATTATTATTAACTAAAGTCCACCCTTTATTGAGACTTCTTTAGCTTTTACCTCATGTCCCTTTTCTGCCTCAGGATCCCATCCAGGACCCCACATTAGATGAAGTCCTCACGTCTCCTTGGGCTCCTCTTGGCTGTGACAGTTTCTCAGACGGTCTTCATTTTTGACGACCATGAAGATGCTGATGTTACTGGGGGGGGTGTCTCATAAGCTGTCCGTGCATCAGAGTGTGTCTGATGTTTCCTAATGATTAGACTGGGGTTATGGATTTGGGGGGAGGATTGCAGAGGTTAGAGTGCCATTTTATCACATTAAGGGTACACACTGTCAATGGAACGAGTCACTGTTGATAATGTTGACTCTTTTTTTTTAATGTTTATTTATTTTTGAGAGAGACAGAGAGCGAGCAGGGAAGAGCAGAGAGAGAGGGAGACACAGAATCCGAAGCAGGCTCCAGGCTCCGAGCTGTCAGCACAGAGCCTGATGTGGGGCTCGAACTCACAGACTGAGAGATCATGACCTGAGTCGAAGTCGGACGCCCAACCGACTGAGCCACCCAGGCGCCCCGATAATGTTGACTCTTACCACCTGGCTGGGGCAGCGTTTGTCAGGCTTCTTCACTCGCGTTACCTTTTTCCTCCCTTCCCATGCTGTGCTCTTCGGAAGGAAGTCGCGATGCACAGTGAACACTTAAGGGGTGAAGGCGCAACATCTACGTAAATTATTTGGAATTCCTCTGCATGGAAGAATTTTCTCTTCTCCTCCATTTTTTCATTTGTTGAATTATTTATTTATACCAGTGTGGACTCATGAATTTTTACTAAAGTAAATCCAATCCTACTTTATTTATTTGGGACTCAAATTCTTCCAGCTTCGGCCCTTGGGAGCTCTTTCATTTGGTTCCTGTGTCCCTTTGACATACAACCATCATTGTGAGTTGGTTTTTTTAAGCCTCTTGTCTGCTTTTTAATAGATTTTGTTTGGTCTACAAATAGTATTTAGCTCGATTATTCTGTGAGCATTTCTCTTTTCCATTACTAAAATAATAGTAATGAAAATTGGAAGATAGATAAAAGTAAAGAAAAAAAGCATAATTCAATCTTTACGACTTGAGTGTGTCCTCCCGAAGTGCCTTCTTTTTTTTTTTCGTACTTTGCATACTTTTCAACACTTCTTTTTTTTTAAAAAAAAGGTCTAATCATTCTTTGCAAATAATTTCATATTTGAGTTATTTCTATTTAATTATACATTATGAACATTTTTCTGCCTCATTAAAATGTTTTACATAAGGAGCACCTGGGTGGCTCAGTCACTTAAGGGTCAAACTCTTAATTTTGGCTCAGGTCATGATCTCACAGTTCACAAGTTCAAGCCGCACAAGGGGCTCTGTGCTGACAGTGCGGAGCCTGCTTGGGATCCTCTCTCTCTCCCTTTCTCTCTCTCTTTCTCTCTCTCCTCTCTCTGCCACTCCCCTGCTCGCACTCTCTCTTCTCTCAAAATAAATAAATAATAAAAAACTTTAAAAAATAATAAAGAAAATGTACATAATCAATTAAATTTTCCTGCTAATTGATTAAAATTAGCCCATAAATATCCTTGGTGTATTGCATAATTCTGGATGCAGGTCTTTAACACATAGGGACTGAATAAGTTAGCTATTTAGAAAGTTTTGATATTTTGGAATTATAAATAGTGATGAAATGAGCGTGTTTGAGTCTACAAGTTACTTAATTATTTTTACATATTTGAGATTTCTAGAAGTTGAGCTGAGTCCAATAATAGCATGGGTGTTTTTAAAGCTCTTTTTTTCTTTATAATTTTTAATGTTTGTCCTTGAGATAGAGACAGGGCATGAATGGAGGAGGGGCAGGGAGAGAGTGAGACACAGAATCCGAAGCAGGCTGCAGGCTCAGAGCTGTCAGCACAGAGCCCGACATAAGGCTCGAACCCATGGAATGCGAGGTCATGACCTGAACCAAAGTCAGCCGCTTAACTGACTGAGCCACCCAGGTGCCTCGATGTTTCTGAAGCTCTTAATTCATGATGAGATTTTATGAAATTGGGCAAATCATATAAGGCTAACCCATTGAAAGAAAGGGAAAAATACTGTCCAGACTGTGCAAATAAACAAGGGATCACTGGTTGAGCATCTCAACAAAATGTGCTGATTAATGAGACACAAGACTTATTGTAGACATACCATCTAGTTCAGAGCCTTCTAAGTACACATTCTCATTGCTTTGCGGAAACTCAGGGACGTTGTATGAGCCGTTCACTTCTACTCTGTTCGAGAAGGGGCAGGAGGAGAAGAATCTATATCCCGGACAGCCCTGACCACGTAACCCTCCTAAGCGCTCTCGTAAGCGGGCAGAAGAGTGAGGCTTCATGTTTCCCCCTAAGGTCTCTGCTGATTTACACTCCTGTGCTGTCCACGAGGTTCATTAAAAAGGTAACACAGTAGCGTGAAAACCCCAGAAAACCCCAGAAACTAGACTTCTACATTTGATAGGAGGTAACATATTAAAGAGAATGAAAAGACATTTCCTGTTGTTCAGTTTTTAAAAGTTTTTAAATTATTTTTCTCTCGCAGGGGAGAGTTCAGTCCCTGTTTTGCATTACTTGGTTTAACAACAGGGGGGTTTCTTTGTGGCGTTGCACCTTCAGATTTTATTTGTTTATTTATTTATTTATTTATTATTTATTAAGTAGGCTCCACGCCCAGGGTGGAGCCCACCACGGGGCTGAACTCATGACCCTGAGATCAAGAGTTGGACACTTGGCTGGCTGAGCCACCAGGTGCCCCTCACCTTTGGGTTTTAAACCTCGCACACACTGTTGAATGTTGGTTTGGGGGGGCAGGTCTAGTGGGGACTCACCATTTTCAAATTCTGCTCTGTGAGGAGTGCTAGGAGCTCTCACCTCTGCCCCTGCCTGGGGGTCACGTCTTCCCCTAGACAGAGAAGCCTGTTTTCTACTCCACACTGTTCTCCTAGATGCTTGTGCAGGGCTGAATTCACTCCTGAAAGGGGTTCTGGGTCATGCTGTTGATCGATAAAGGAGGAAAGTATTTGTTTCTCATTCTACTCTCTGGGGTGGAAGGTTTTAATCTGATTCCTAAGTTTTTCATTCTCTCCTTTTCTTTATTTCCTACCACGGCTGAGCAGCTATCTGTAGTATGGTTTGGATATTTTTAAAGCTGTTGACAGATGGGAAGCTGCTGTTGAGAAAGCTAATGATAACAGAAATTGCTATGGTGTGTGTGTGTGTGTGTGTGTGTGCGCTCGCGCGCGTAGGTATTCTTTTTTTTAATGCTTATTTTTGAGAGAGAAACAGAGGCTGGGGAGCAGAGGATCCGAAGCGGGCTCTACGCTGACAGCACAGAGCCCAATGCCGGGCTCAGACTCCTGAACCATGAGATCATGACCTGAGCTAAGGAAAGTCGGATGCTTAACCGACTGGGCCCCCCAGGCGCCCCCTAGGTATTCTTCGGTATAAAATACACTCCAGCTCATGCAGCACCACGCCTAGCACACAGCAGGCAATCGATAAATATTAGTTGATTGATAAACAGCTGGTATTTTATAGTTACACAGTTGAGACAAATTTGACTTCTCTTTCTCATCCATGCGTTCTGGTTTCTTTTGGGATAAAAGTCATTTTAAACGACATTAACAACAAAGTACCGCAATCTCTGAGGATTCTGGCAAGAAATAACAGGAAAGCATTCTGTCCCTGAAACACTTTCATGTTAAAAAAAAAAAAAAAAGCTTGGCATACTTCCATATCCCTCGGAATAGTGATGGGGCGGGAGACAGTGGCTACTGAGGGTCATCGCTCCTGCGTGTGGGGATGCACGTGTGCCCAGGACTGGCCGCAAGCGCTGGCCCGTCCTGTGTCTCCATCTCAGAATTGGAGGTTGCCCGGGTCTGCAGCTGCACCAAGCTCTCTAGCCAGTTTCCATTCTCCCTGGGGCGCTGCCTTCCAAAGCCAACCGGGGCCCAAGGGCAGGCACCGGGAGGTCTGGTCTTCTTCACGTTTTCCATCTGTTTTTCCCCTTTGGATAGTTTCCTTGCTACCTGTGTCATCCCTGTGCTTGTCTCCTTTGAGCAAGGAACTTGAGACCAACCGTCCCTGTCCCTCACTTGCCTACGACATGTCCTGTCCTTAGTGAGGTGTTCGGTGAAGCACTGCATTGAATGACTACTATTAGCCCACAGGACACCTTATTTAAGGTGAAGTACATGGACGAAAAAGAGATTGGGAGCGATGAGCCACTTATAAAATGTCTTACAGGGGCGCCTGGGTGGCTCAGTTGGTTAAGCCACCGACTTCGGCTCAGGTCTTGATTTCACGGTTAGTGGGTTCGCACCCTGCATTGGGCTCTGTGCTGACAGCTCAGAGCCTGGAGCCTGCTTGGGATTCTGCATCTCCCTCTCTCTCTGCCCCTCCCCTGCTCATGCTGCTTCTCTCTCTCTCTCTCTCTCTCTCTCAGAAATAAATAAAACATTAAAAAAATTTTAAATTCTTACAATTAGGATTCAAAATTCTTTGACAGAGCAAATGTCTTATTTTTATATTTTTTTAAATATTTATTTTTAAGAGAGAGAGCATGAGCAGGGGAGAGGCAGGGAGAGAGGGAGACACAGAATCTGAAGCAGGCTCCAGGCTCTGACTGTCAGCACAAAGCCTGACGCAGGGCTCGGACCCACAACCCATGAGAGCATGACCTGAGCCGAAATCGGAAGCTTAACCGACTAAGCCACCCAGGCACCCCTGTTTTAAAATTATTCCATTTGGGGAGCCTGGGTGGCTTAGTCGGTTAAGCGTCCGACTTTCGCTTGGGTCATGGTCNTAAAATTATTCCATTTATCTCTCTCATCAAAACGTCTGTGGTGTGGCTCCCCCCACCTCCCGCGACTGCCCAAAGACTTCCACACCTGACATGCTCCCAGTTCTTTCTCCTACACCCCCTAGCCCACATCAAAATGACTTTTCCAGAGCAGTTAAGATATGAGAATTCATAAGGCTTCCACATGGTCTGAATTACATGTTATGAAAGAACATCTTTTTTTTTAAATCATTTTATTTTTTTTTAATGTTTATTTTTGAGAGAGAGACACACACACACAGCATGAGTGGGGACGGGGCAGAGAAAGAGGGAGACACAGAACTTGAAGCAGGATCTACCTGTCAGCACAGAGCCCGACGTGGGGCTTGAACCCATGAGCCGTGAGGTCATGACCTGAGTGGAAGTCGGACGCTCAATCAACTGAGCCACCCAGGTGTCCCAAGAACATCTTTTTTTGTTTGTAGATAACTCACTACTGCACTCTTCAACTATTTTAGCAGCCACAGCACATCGGTAGCTCAATTACAATTGTGGTCAATTACAACCACTAGGTATTTTCCCCACTGGAACCGCTAAGGAGCAGACCTCCCTGAGGTGAATTTGATCGCAGATGATTTTAATGACTGTGCTATTTCAAAGAGACTCATAAATATTTTGCATCTTGCAACTCGGCTGCCTAAAAGAGGTTTGAGTAACCACACCCAGCCCCCTCCAATTTGAATCGGACACCCCACTGATACTGAAAGGTCTTGTGGACTTACACATTCTTCAAGATCTCTGGGCACAAGGCCATCCCCTATCGATAATTCCAAAGTCCAAGAAACTCTGAAAACCAAGCTGGTTTCTTGTTTTTGGGGTTTGTTTTTTTGTTTTTTTTTTTTTTAGAAATCATCTGAATGCAAAACTTGACCGGAAGCTATTTACAGCCTATATTCCTCTCACTTAGTATGAATTTAGGCATGTTTCTGCAGAAATGTTTTATTTGATTAAAGGTTTCGTCTCCAGTGCTCGTTGAAAGCTTACCGCTAAAGATTCAGTATGTTTATTGCAGCAACCTGTTACATCAAAAATAAATTTGAAATCAAAAGCACATCTGACCTTAAGGGTAGCAGATGAAGGATTAAGGATCTTTGTCCAAGCCCTACCTGCGTGTGATAAAATCAATTCACATATTGTTTTCCTGCTCTGTGACATGGTATCTACTTTGAATGCTCTAAATAAAGCCACCTTTGATTTGAGATGCTTTCTGCTAACATCAAACATTGGTCAGTCCCGATCATTTCTAACTAATCTTTCCAACGACCTGGAGACAGAGGCCACCAAGACTGCCCCTATTATTTCCACATGTAAGTGAAATACCTAAGATCACATGGTGGCCTCCTTGGGAACCCTGTGACATTTTTGGCACTCATTCCTACCTGAGGTATTTAGATTCAAAAGAACACAGGAAATTAAATCGGAAGAATTTCCTCCTATACATCTGTCAGATTAGAACTTTGTGGAATAAAATTGTATCAGTTTAATGCAACTTCATGTTATAAAATGAAGCCTAAATATTATTAAAGTATTTTATTCAAAAGTGTAGTCTCGGGGTGCCTGGCTGGCTCAGTCAGTGGATTCTGCAATCTTGATCTTGAAGTCATGAGTTTGAGCTCCATGTTGGGCATAGAGATTACTTACAAAAAAAAAAAAGGAAAAGTGTAGTCTCCATAAATTGTCTTTTTAAAGCTTTTATTATTGTCTTCTTAACATTTTTATTATTTTATTTTTTTTATTTTAGAGAGAGAGGGAATGCCAGCAAGAGAGAGGGGCAGGGGGAGAGAATCCTAAGCAGGCTCCATGCTCAGCACGGATCCCGATGTGAGGCTCAATCCCATGCTCCCAAGACCACGACTCCGAGACCATGACCTGAGCTGTGATGCCCAACCGACTGAGCCACCCAGGCGCCCCTAAACTGTCTTTATAAAAAGGTGTGAGTGGTAAGTTGAATTCTTGTTTGACTTCTCTTCCCAAGTTGAAATTACTTAGAAAGTTCCCCGCACACCTATGTGGACTCCAATGGAGCCATCTGTGATTGCTCTGTGCTCTTGGAATGCTCAAACGAGTCAAGGAGACTCTGCAGTAAAAGTCTCTCATTTAGCTCACAAGGAAACAACATGATGTGATGCCAGCCTATTTCTCCTGTGGCCTTAAATGTGTCTGAGTTTTCAGCCATTAAATAGTGATAGCAGGGGCCACACCTTCAAGGGTTGTGGTACGAGTTACCTGTAATTTTTGTAATGTGCCCAAGTGCGAAAGAGAGCACTGAGCCAATGGCGGGTGTATAGTTATCTTTGTATATTTATAACCACCATTTCCATCAGGAAGAATGGCAAGGCTCATCTACACTTAATCTGAGAACCCCAGGTAGTCAGAATGCAGGAGACAGAGAACTGGAATCTCCATTCCACTAGGCAGAAGCAGAAAACAAGGATTCTGGGAGGAAAGACGGGTGGTGTGATCTCATCTGAGAACACAAGGAACTAACAGGCTGTGGATGGAGGCAATAACATCCATAAAGGCTCAGCTATGGGATGAACATTTGCTTTAATTCAATCAAGTGTACCAGATGCTGGTGTTTCAGTACTGAGCGCCTTTCAGCAGCTGCTTCCCCGACATAGTTTGTTCGAGAAAAGGGAAAGATACAAGGAAAGCCATCAGCAGTGGGATAGATAGCTCAAGAGCACTGAAATGTAAATATAAACTCATTTCCAGGCAAAATTGGAAACAAGGCTATGTTTACACTTCAGTGTCCTTGAGCTATCTAACCCACTGCCTAAGTAAATAAATATGGTCCTTCCTTTTGTTGATGTCTTTTACACACTTGTGGGACAGGGATCGGGACAGGGATCAAGGCTTCTGCAGGATATTATCTTCCCTAGAAGATGGCCTGGGCAGTTTGCTTTTTCCAGTGCGATTCTGACAGAACCTGGAAGGTATTCCATCGAGTGTCCCTTCTACTAAGGACGCCCATGTCAAGCCTGCGAGTTCTACTTCAGTGAGCTTCAGGGTCCTAAGAAAGGAAAAAGGCACATTTTTCCTTTTCCTTCCTCCCGTACTCCTCCATCCTCCCTGCGGGCATCTGAAGGAAGAGCAGGCTGGCCTTCCTTTGAGCAATGAACTTTGTGATGAGGACCCAAGCAAGGGAGTGACTCTCAAGCCTGGGCTAACCATGTATCCACCGGGGAAGCCTTCCAAGTAGTGACTTACAGCCCTCCTGCGGCATAATGGCAAGATCTGAGGGGAGAGGGGTGGCCATACTGCTTTTCTAGTCCCCAGTAATGAGCTGGGATGTGATGACATAAGGCATTCTGCTCCCACCGGAGACCCTAAGATGATACCAACACCTGCCCAGCTCCTCGTCTTGTCTGCCAGCCATGACGAAGCTGGAAGCCTACTGACAAGGGAAGAGACTGAGCTTGCCGTCCACGGAGGGTGATGTGGCCCGAGCACATCCTTAAAGTGGGTGGCGAGGCCCCAGGTGATGGAGGAAAGGATCACATACTCAATTGGGAGGGAAAGGTTGACTGTACAATGGCAAAAGGAAACAGAACTGAGAGAAGACAAACAAGTTGAAGATAAATGTGCTAATTTTCTAGAGATTTCTTTTTGCTTTAGGGATTCTTTATACTTCTCCATAGAACATGCTGGGTCGTAGGTGTGGTCTGAAATGCAGCGTGAACAGGTGGGTGAGTCAGGTGATCGGCTGTGCAGACATCATATGGTGATAATATCGTCTCTTTGTGAATATGGCATTTGTGAGTCAAGAACTTTAGGATATTTTAAAAAGGACATTTAAACAAGGTTGCACAGGGAAGAAGAATATTTTATCCCTTCCCCTAGGTATGCAACACCTAGGCAACACACACAAAATGAAATTCTAATGGTGCCTACTAAGCCTATTTGAAAACAATCCTATCTGGTTCCCATAAAGGGATAGTCAGACAGTCAAGTTCTAGTTTTCCAATCCGGAAGCCCTCAAAGGAATGGAGGTAGAACTTGTACAAGTTTTTTAAACGATGTAACTGTATGGAATGGCCTGTCATTTCCCCCCAATCGGTACTCATTTCTATGCTGATGAAAGTTGGAAATGTTTGACACAAGGAAAAAGCTTGAGATGTTATTGGGCCAGGTGTATTCAAATAAAATCAAAAAACAGCAACATTAGATATATACAAAACAGCATAAGTGAAACACGATGTGATGTAGCATTTTCTATTCAAAGCTCACAGTAGAACAATTTAGTAAACAAAACCTCTCATCCTCCTTCCTGCAGGAGCTCATTGGAGCCTTGCAGTCACTTCTGTTGCTTTCATATCCTCGTATAAATAGTCTCACACACACCTTACACAATTTAGAAAAGATTGCTGAATCACAAAAGAGACCCAAATCTGGCAGTTTTTACTGTCTTGAGTACAACTAAAATTAACATTTCATCGTTAAAATAATGTTCAAATCATTGGAAGCAATAAAGAGAATACTTATGTCTTATAAGGCCTTATCAGGCTCTGCAGAGATTAGAATCTTATTGTTCTCCCAAAGTACATTGTCCAAAAAGTCTCTCAGATAGGAAATTGTGGGATTGAAGAGCTGGGCCGTTGAAAAATACTCCTTCTGAAGGTACAGCAGTTCCTTTGCTTCTTCTCTCTTTCCTGGGAGGTCTGGGCCAGCCCTGGCCGTCGGTGGGATCCACGTGGGGACACACGCGAGCTCTGCACGCTCACAAACCACACTTCTGAAGGAAACAGAGCAGAAGAACATGGCGGCTGGACACTTCTGTAGGGAGCAGAGCAGAAGAACATGGCGGCTCCTCTGCTTTGTGTCTGGGGGTTCCGAGCCGTCTCCATGGAAGGAAGATCTTCAACAGTCTCAGACGTCAGGGGCAGGGGAATCACTGCAATCTGGGAGAGACCATTTTAACCTGCTGACTGACTTCAGGTGCAACATGTAACAGATCAGATTAGTAATTTTTTTTTTTTTAACAGATAAGCCAAAGCATAGAGAAAAGGCAAACAAGGGTCATGATACGCGTCTGGTTACTTCGCTTTTTATAAACGAGTTTCGTTCTGCTACTGTTTTGAGAGTCGCTGCGAGGGCCTCTGAACCTGCAGATCACACATCGAGCTGTAAACAAGAGGCCAATGGCTTCTTCTCAGAAGGCCACATGCAGACGTCCGTCTAGCGAAGCAAGACTGCCGGCTGGGAGCGGGCCACGCGGCTACTGGTGGGCATCAGCCAACGAGAAAGGGAATACTTTCCCATGTCGAGAGGGTTCTTCCTGAGTAACTGGGCCTCGCTTCCAGGAAGCAGGGCCGCTCGATGATCCTAGCGTATGAAACACCGCGCAAACCAGTGGTGGTCCTGTTTTCTTTTTGAACGAGGCAGCCGTCCCAGTCGATGGCCACCAGACTCCCTGTGCATTAAGGCTGCTGCTGGTACTGCCCTTCGGTGGCGGTGTAGAAATCATCCAGGACGCTCTGCAAGTAATCAAACGTCGGCCTCTCCTCTGCCTTTTCTTTCCAGCACATTTTCATGATGTCGTAGAGCTCGTCTGGGCAGTTCTCCATGCGGGGCATCCTGTAGCCCTGCGACAGGGCGGTCATCACGTCGGCGTTCGTTCTCCCTGAAGCGAAAGAGATGCTCTGTTTAGAAACCTGACCGAGGGTCGAGCGCTGGAGGGGTCTTTCTGCTCCCTACATCCTACATCCGTTACTGAAGCAGGCTGCAGAAGCTGTGAGGGACCGAACTGTGTCCCCTCCTCCCAACCCCCCAAATAGATTCACAGGTTGACATCCTAACCCTCCGCCTCGGAAAGTGACCACATGTATATATAGTTTTGAAAGAGGTAATCAAGTTAAAATGAGGCCCTGAGGGTCTACTCTAACCCAATCTGACTGATGTTCCTTTCTTTTTTATTAAAAAAAAATTTTTTTTAATGTTTTTTATTTATTTCTGAGAGAGACAGAGACAGCATGAGCAGGGGAGGGTCAGAGAAAGGGAGACACAGAATCTGAAGCAGGCTCCAGGCTCTGAGCTGTCAGCACAGAGTCCGACGCGGGGCTTGAACCCATGAACCGTGAGATCATGACCTGAGCCGAAGTAGGACTTTTAACCAACTGAGCCACCCAGGCACCCCTGATGTTCCTTATACTGAGAGATTGGGACACTGGGGGATGCACAGGCACCGAGGAACTGCCGTGTGAAGACACCGCGAGAAGATGGCCATCTCCAGGCCAATGAGGAGCCTCGGGAAAAGCCAAACCTGCCAGCATCTTCCGGCTTCCAAAAGCATGAGAAAATCAATTTCTGTTGTTTGAGCTATTCAGTCTGTGGTATTTTGTTACGGCAGCCCTAGCAAATGGGTAGGGAGGCTAAGGAGGTTTCGGTAAGCGACAAAATAACATAAATTTTACTACAAAGAAGATCAAGACGACATTCGGTTTGCTGGAGTGAAAACAGGCAAACAAGAGAAGCAGAAGACAGGGCAAGGTCTTTGAGTGACAAAGGGATAATGGACTTGACTGACCTTAACTGATTTACTCAAACCCAATTCTAACCCTCAATCTCTTTTGTGGTATTTTTTCTGACTTCTACCTGTAATACACATGCCAAAAAAAAAAAAAAATCATCCTCATGTACATTATCTCATTCCAACATCTATATTTTTTAAAACCAGCTTTTCAACGTAAGTTTACTTAAGGAAGTCAACATCCTTAAAATCAGGGGGCGCCTGGGTGGCTTAGTCGGTTAAGCGTCCAACTTTCGCTTAGGTCATGGTCTCGCGGTTCGTGGGTTCGAGCCCCGCGTCGGGCTCTGTGCTGACTGCCAGCTCAGAGCCTACAGCCTGTTTCAGAGTCTGTGTCTCCCTCTCTCTGACCCTCCCCTGCTCACGCTGTCTCTCTCTCCTAGAAATAAATAAAAAATATTTTTAAAAAATCTTTAAAATCAGCTAGTCCAATGGACAATGTCCCAATCATTAAGTTGCCTCCTACAAAGTCTTCAGTACAGAGCTCACACTGACTCTACAATGTGCAGGGTCTTAACATCCAGTGAGGGGAAGGGGGGTGTTCGTTATTCCGACTGACTTCTGCAGAAGGACTGCCTTTAATGTCGTCAAATGTCAGTCGTTGATAATGAGAATAGCTTTAAAGAAAAAGAAAGAATATTTTCCTCCATGTTTGAAATGGGGCAGAGGCAGATGTGCGTTCAGCAGTACCTGTCCACATCTGGATGTTTTCCCTACTTTGTGGACACCTTAGCATGTAGGGAAAAAGCTACGTCAGGTGGAATGTTTCTATGTAGTATCTGATAACTGGCATATGAGGAATTCCATTCATCACGACCAATGCCTTTCCATAGCCACAGGTTTTACCAGTGCTGGTCACCGAGAAGATTCTAAAAGATAGCTAGAAGTGAAATGTCTTTGACCAGATGTGAAACAGAGCCTTCTTTTGAATTTCGTCTCTGATCAGTGGTTTTCAAATTGTGGGTCATTGCCCATTTGAGATCAACAAATTGATTTTTTTAGGGGGCTACTGGTATTTTTAAAAATAAATTATAACAGAATGAAAGAGAAAAGATCAGAATGCCCTTGCATGTAGTAAAAGCTAGTGCTATTCCGTGAAGCCTTTTGTTTTGCTGGTGGAGTAGAGTTTCTATTTATCTCTTACCGTGGGGGGGGCAGGATCAGTGACCTTTGAACTCCTCAGCTCTTAACTAACTTTTCTTTTTCTAAGGACACAGTGACCCGAGGCCCTGCGTGGATTTAAACCCTTGCAAGAAGACATGATTATTTCAGTTTTGGAAAAGTCCTTGTTTTTGCAATGGAAAGATCCAAGCGAACCTTATAATCTTTGGGACCTCCTGAAAGTTGTTTATTTACATGGTGAATTAATTTTGCTCAAGTCTTCTGAAACACTATCTTCAGGAATGTTCTAACGGAAAGACTTCAACTTATTCTCATTGCTTGAAGCCAAGGGACCGGTGTGCAACACTCTATTCGTCTGCGGTTCTAGTCTCCATAAATTACATGGCGTCAGCACTGCTCTGGCTCTTGCAACTGATTAAGCTCGCTTGGACAAATTTCAGTTGAAATCTCTGTGCTTGCTTCTCCTTGGGCACTGGGTGAGGCCCTGAGATCTTGGTAGAAGGATTACACCCAGGATGATAGAAAACAGCAGCTGGACCAGCAAACTTCTTAGGAGTATCTTTTTCATCCTTTTTTAAAAAAGTTTATTTATTTTGAGAATTTGAGAAAGCACAAATCAGTGAGGGGCAGAGAGAAAATCCCAGGCTCTGTACTGTCAGCACAGCACAGAGCCCGACGCAGGGCTCAAACCCACGATCCATGAGATCATGACCTGAGCCAAAGTCGGACCCTTAACCTACAGAGCCACCTGGGCGTCCCCTTTCTTCTGCTTTCTGCCTGGAGAAACCCTAGCTGAATAAAAAAAACGGTCAGAACGTGCCCCCAGAAGAGGTTTTCTAGCCCGGCCCCGACTTGGCTCACTGCAGATTTCTCTCTCCTCATTCTCATCTGTTTCCCTAACCCTGGAGAACTCTCCAGGATGCATACAGGCCAGATGTGCTCCATTCTGCCTGAGGGAATTTGACTTGATAATCGAATAAGAGAGAAATCGGAATGCACAAGTAAATCAACAAGCAAAATAAGGCTATTGAATGACAAGTCTTCTGAAAGAAGGAAAGAAAGGGGGGGGAGGGGAGGGAGACCTCAATCAGACCCTCAGGTTAAAACTGATACGTGGCCACTGCTCTGTCTCTAGGTTCAAGAGAGCGAACACCCATTGGCTGGTGATGGAAAAAGCAAGTAGTTTCGTACCCCATCCTCTATTCTCGCCACAAGCATTGACTGGGTGCTGCCTATGGGGAGTGAGCTGGCATGAAGGTCTGACAGGTGCAAAGCTGAGTAAGAGTCTTGCCCTCAAATGGCCAGGGGGAAGATGCCCCCCCCCCCGGGGGAGGAAGGTGGGAGGGAGCAGGAAGTGAAATCTGGAGTGGGTAGGAATTAGCAGACGTTAAACGTTGGTGAAGGAGCAGAGGAAGGAGAGAAACGCAGTGCCGTGGAGAACAGAAAAGGAACAGTCAGCGACTCTCGCCTCTGAATGGGAGTCCAGTGGCTTCAGACATCACAACGGACTTTAGCAACGAGGGGCCCTCGGTGTGTGGCAGCGCGGGAGCAGCAGCTGCCAGGGGCCAGTCTCCCACCCCGTGATACTTCCCAAAGGGCAACGGTTTTGTTTTCTTTTTCTTTCGGGCACCGCCTGTGCCCAAGGTGAGCATTTACAGCAGATGAATCCCCTGATTCCAACTCACATGCTGGACGTGGCTGCTAAGAAACAGCCAGGAAAGGGGCACCTGGGCGGCTCAGTCGGTTAAGCATCTGACTTCGGCTCAGGTCATGATCTTGTGGTCCGTGAGTTCGAGCCCTGTGTCGGACTCTGTGCTGACAGCTCAGAGCCTGGAGCCTGCTTCGATTCTGTGTCTCCCTCTCTCTCTGCCCCTCCCCTGCTCACGCTCTGTCTGTCTCTGTCTCTCAAAAATGAATAAACGTTAAAAAGAAAGAAAGAAACAGCCAGGAAAAACATGCTTCACAAAACTTTGTCAATTTCAAACCTCCCTTTTCTTTGTAAGAGCAAAGCAAAACACAACCCCGACCACAAAGAGCCCCTCTATTTTCTTTAGAAAATTCATATATAAATAGGATTACAGTTTGCTTTTAAGATAGTGAAGTAAGGATCTTTTGCCCCGCCCCTCCCCCTCCCCCCCTTTAATTTATCCTAAAACGCAAGGACAAGAAATAGAGACTTCAGCTCCGCATTTGGTGCATCCAGGAGCCTCCTGTGTCCCGGGGGCAGAAGCGCCCAAGCCAAGAGCAGGGACGTGGACAACACGCACTCAACGGACAGTTGAGGTTGGTGGCTGCAGACAGACTGTACTAGAACCCGCCTGGCAGGCGGCCCACGGTACCGCTGGAGAAACTGAGGGCGACACGCCCCACGCTCAGGAAGGCCAGCCCCGGTGGAGGAGGGGGTCAAGTGCGGGCAGAAGGAGCTAGAAGCAGGGCTGCAGATGGGAGAACAAGACCCTCTGACACACACCAGAGCTGAATGAACCCTGGAGACACAAGCCGGACGCAAGACAGCAAATACTGCATGATTGCATTTATAGGGGGTTCCTGGGATTGTCCAATTCGTAGGGATGGAAAGTAAAATAGAGGTTGCGGGGGCTGGAGGGCAGGCGACTTATTACAGCTTCAGTTTGGGATGATGAAAAAGTTGTGGAAATGAAGGGTAGCGGTGGCCACACAACAATGTGAGTGTGCTCACTGCTGCCGAACTGTACACTTGAACGTGGTTACCGTGGTAAATCTTACCCTGTGTCTATTTTGCTACAATGAAAAAATACAACCGCAAACAAGAAAAGACACTGAGTTCCGCCCTCACAACCCCTCTGGAATGCTGAGGGCCAGGCTGGTCCCCGACAGGCAGGACCTGGAAGTTTCTCTTCTTTTTTTTTTTTTTTTAAATTTTTTTTTATNCTAAGCCACCCAGGCACCCCTGGAAGATTCTCTTCTGAAGAAACTAAATGTTCCCAGGGAACAGGCCTGAAGATGCTGCCCCGGGAGGGTGCTCACAGGTAGGCCTGGACCACCACAGACCCTCGTTCCCATAGGACACCTCATCAAAGGAAGGGGGGGAAGAGAAAGCCTTCGAGCAGCACAGAAAGGCAGGATGACAGAAGTGAAGAAGAGACATGAGACTCAACCCACCGGTATGTGATCCAGAAAGAGAACAGAAAACGGGGCGGAGGACAGTTTCAAGGAAGACATATACGAAGATTTCCCAGAATTACAGCTACAAGTTTCCAAATAGAAAGGACAATTACCCAGCGTAACATAATAATGACCGATGAAATTGCAGGGATGTAGTAGAGAGATCCTGGGCTCTTCCGTTGAAAAAACAACGGGATCCAAGACCCAGGGTGGGATCAGAAGCCCATCTGCTTTGGCTGAGCCACGTAGGAGGTAGATTCAGGGAAGGAATTTGTTTCACATTCTAGGTGAAAGCTTTGCTATGCTAGTATTCACAACGTAAGCAAATTTGAGAACGATACTTACGTAGTGATTTAATTTCAATTAGGCCATGAGTCTCTCAAGAAAAAGTCCCATTTGGGAAAAGTCCTAAGTGTGAACCAGAAGCAGAATATCAACTCTGATGCCTGAAAATTTCATGACCGTGATAAGCTGTCTTTAGTCATTCAGTGCTCACTCATCCACGAGAGAACAAGAAGAGTCCTTGACAAAACCAGTTCCCACAGCTCTGAGTCTAGGGGGCTAAGCACTGTAAAGCACAACAGAAAACTGTTGAAATGGACTGACAGTAGTTGAAAACACAGCATTTGGGGGATTTGCCCCCAAATATGATTAATAGGTACAAAAGCCTTTTTCTAAAAAGCGTGTTAAGAAAAAGCCCTTTCCTGAATTATATCTGGTGGGCACACAAGTTCGTGGTTTTCGATGCGCCTCCTCAGTGTCTCTATTTCAACACAGACAACTGCAAACGGGAAATGACACTCCTACCATCCACCCCATATGTGGATGTGACGATTAGAATGTTGATAGGTGACTTTTACTGACAAGATTGTACCCTTTATTCTCTTATTCCCAGAAGTTTGTTCTATGTGGGTGACAGCAGTTTTATCAACACGTGTATTGGGTACACCTCTAATGTACCTGCATGGATATTTCTGGAATGTTCAGTTCACCAGATATTGATAATAATGGTTCCCATGGGGGTAAAGGGGGCCAGAAGGGTTGTATGGCCGGAGGTTAGGAATGAAAGGCACACCACTTCCACCATAGACTTCTTTGTGTGTCTTGAATTTAGAACCATATGACCACATCCTTACTTAATGATAAGTAAAATAGGGAAAAATGTTTACTTAAGAGAGAATAGTATGAGTATAGTACTTTGAATTCTGAGCAACAAATATTAGAATAACTAAAATTTGTGAAAGTAAAGATCTTTGAGGAGTATGAGGCCTGGGAGGCAATTTTTCATTAGAAGTCTTTTCATACTACCTGATTTTTTAGTGCACAGATATTTACTTGAGCAAGAATTGAGATATTTAATAAAGACATAATTTTTAAAAAATTAGAAACGTCAAGTTTATCAAGAAGAAAATTAATATGACCTATCATTTCACTGCCCAAGAATAGTAGCATTTTGGTATATTTCACTTCTTAGTCTTTTACTTAATTTTTTAAATTAATGTTTATTTTTGAGAGAGAGACAGAGCGTGAGCAGGGGAGGGGCAGAGAAAGACGGAGACACAGAATCCGAAGCAGGCTCCAGGCTCTGAGCTGTCGCACAGAGCCCAACTCGGGGCTCAAACCCACAAACTGCAAGATCATGACCTGAGCTGAAGTCAGACGCTTAACTGACTGGGCCACCCAGGCGTCCCCCCTTGTTTGTTTTTGTTGTTGTTGTTTTTACCATTTTTAATGATTTCCTTCCCCTAAATATTTTTACATCCTGGGCATCGAGCACAGTGAATGAGAACAAGGTATTTGGGGGGTACCCTGGCCTGGGGTTCAGAAGCAGCTCTACGAGAAGCCAGTGCTGCGGTGCGGCGCCAGCATCTCCTCTGGGCCTCACGGACTTCGTCCCTATGTCTCTGTGGAGCGTATCCTACGTATCTCATATCGTTTTATGAAGTTAGACGTTTATCTGATCAGATGTCAGATTATATGTGTAATCTACAGTCTCTCTCTATACATACAGATTATAGATACAGATACATAATGTCAGATATCAGGACCCATCCAGAAATATTTCCCTGGGGCGCCTGGGTGGCTCAGTTGGTTAAACCAATGGCTCTCGGTTTTGGCTCAGGTTGCAATCTTGCGGTTTCGTGAGTTCAAGCCCCATGTGGGGCTCTGCGCTGGCAGCACGGAGCCTGCTTGGGATCGTCTCTTCCCCCCTCTCTCTGCCCTCCCCATCACGCTGCCTCCATCTCTCAAAATAAATTTAAAAAATGTTTCCCCTATCTCACAGTAGTGTTTTCATTCGCTGGGCGTCTAGAGCAGGGTGGCAGTCGGAATACGAAATGTTGGCACGAGGATTTCGTGGGACTGCCAGCCCCGCCACCCGAGGCTCTCCCCTCCCTGGTCCCCTGGTCCCCGACACCTCTACAGCTCATGCGAAACAGCACTGAGGGTGACTCGGAGCGCCAAGGCCACGGTGCTACCCTGTCCACACGTTCTTCTCATCCACACGTGTCTATCTAGCTGCTGAACAGGTTAGGCACATCATTTATTCATTCATCCACCAAATACTCACTGGGACCCAAACCACGGGGCCTCAGGACGTCACACAGTGGCTGTTTCCCCTGTGGCCCCTCCTCAAATGTCTGAGTCCCTGTTGCCACCAGGGTCACAGCACACAGCCGCCCCCGCACCCCCACCCCCAGCCCCTTCGNACCTAAGCTGAACCCAAGAGCCAGACCCTTAAGGGACCGAGACACCCAGGCACCCTGGGATATTTTTTGAACGAGGGAATGATTTAAACATTAAAGGTTTAACTTTAAATTCATCATATCATCGATTCCATGAAAAGCCAAACAGTGACAGGAATGTGGAGGCTTTGGGAGAAATCCTTCTTCCTGCACATTCCGGCGCGGCACCGGGAAAAGGACGGGCTGGCCCAGTCTGGCTGCGAGGGCTTCAGGGGTTAGGAAGCTAGAGACACTGAATGGGTGCAAGTTACAGACGGGAAATTTCTTCCACTGAGAAGCAGAGGCGGTTCTTTCCTGAGATGGAGGCAGAGACTCCAAAGTACTTTACCCAATATAATCTCTGTTTCCAAACTATCCAAAAAGCACTGTAAATCCTCACTGTTTTGTCTGCTTCCTCCTCTGTCAGG